>NW_024730668.1:10003506-10018506 GCF_018991925.1 Homarus americanus | reverse complement strand
GAGAAACGCGTAAAGTGAATAACATAACATATGGGATTAAATGAAATAGAGACCAGCTGACCCGCAAACTCCACTTTTTCCAACACAATACCTATGTTCTAGTAAAAATAACATCTTAATTTTATGATGGTACATGCACACAATTAATACTTAAAAGAAATAGAGAAATACAGTCGCCAAGTTAATGTCCATTCAAATAATGGACTCAACTCCCTCCCCCTCTTCTCACACTACACTCCCTGGCTCTTCCCTCTCTGAGAAATTTTTGGGGGAAAACCAGGTATAGTAATAAATAATACCTCAAACTAAAGTTAGGATAATATAATTGACATTGCTGGATTCCTTGTAATACCAGGAATATTTTGAATACAAATGTCATATATTTTGCACAAAAGATAACATATTTACTCAGAGTAAACATTATATCTAAAATTTGTATGTCTAATGCAAAATCTATGATGTTTATATTCAAAATGATCATCAAATTGTAAGAATTCCAGCAATGTAAATTATATTCTGGCCGGGTAATTTGTATGAATTTTATGAGCTAAAACAAATATCTTCAGTTAATAAATAAAAAATATTCTTCACAACACTATCTGTCAATCAAAGTACCCTACCTTGCCTCCCCCCTCTTCCAACCGGGCCAGATGGTCGGTCCGTCCCAACCCTCCCCCCCACCCCCACCAATCCTCCCTTCAAGAGAAAGGTTGGGTGAAAAAACTAGATTTTAACATTTAGTATTAAATAATACCTCAGATTAAAGTTAGGATAATATAATTGACATTGCTGGATTCCTTGTAAGACCAGGAATATTTTGAATACAAATGTCATATATTTTGCACAAAAAATAACATATTTACTCAGAGTAAACATTATATCTAAAATTTGTATGTCTAATGCAAAATCTATGATGTTTATATTCAAAATGATCATCAAATTGTAAGTATTCCAGCAATGTAAATTATATTCTGACCGGGTAATTTGTATGAATTTTATGAGCTAAAACAAATATCTTCAGTTAATAAAAAAAAAAAATATTCTTCACGACACTATCTGTCAATCAAAGTACCCCACCTTGCCTGCCCCCCTCTTCCAACCGCGCCAGATGGTCGGTCCGTCCCAACCCTCCCCCCCCACCAACCCTCCCTTCAAGAGAAAGGTTGAGTGAAAAAACTAGATTTTAACATTTAGTATTAAATAATACCTCAGATTAAAGTTAGGATAATATAATTGACATTGCTGGATTCCTTGTAAAACCAGGAATATGTTTAATATAAATTTCATATATTTTGCACAAAAGATAACATATTTACTCAGAGTAAACATTATATCTAAAATTTGTATGTCTAATGCAAAATATATGATGTTTATATTCAAAATGATCATCAAATTGTAAGAATTCCAGCAATGTAAATTATATTCTGGCCGGGTAATTTGTATGAATTTTATGAGCTAAAACAAATATCTTCAGTTAATAAAAAAAAAAATATCTTCACGACACTATCTGTCAATCAAAGTACCCCACCTTGCCTCCCCCCCTCTGCCAACCCGGCCAGATGGTCGGTCCGCCCCAACCCTCCCCCCCACCCCCCACCAATCCTCCCTTCAAGAGAAAGGTTGGGTGAAAAAACTAGATTTTAACATTTAGTATTAAATAATACCTCAGATTAAAGTTAGGATAATATAATTGACATTGCTGGTTTCCTTGTAAAACCAGGAATATTTTGAATATAAATGTCATATATTTTGCAAAAAAGATAACATATTTACTCAGAGTAAACATTATATCTAAAATTTGTATGTCTAATGCAAAATATATGATGTTTATATTCAAAATGATCATCAAATTGTAAGAATTCCAGCAATGTAAATTATATTCTGGCCGGGTAATTTGTATGAATTTTATGAGCTAAAATAAAAATCTTCAGTTAATAAAAAAAATAAAATATTCTTCACACGGTAACAGATGGTCGGTCGCCGGTCCCTCCCTCCCTCCCCCCCACTCCCCACCAACGTCCCTACTAGATAAATGTGTGGGAATACCAGACTGTTTACCTTTTTAGTAATAAATAATAAATCAGACTAAAGTTAGGATAATATAATTGACATTGCTGGATTCCTTGTAAGACCAGGAATATTTTTAATATAAATATCATATATTTTGCACAAAAGATAACATATTTACTCAAGAGTAAACATTATATCTAAAATTTGTATGTCTAATGCAAAATCTATGATGTTTTTATTCAAAATGATCATCAAATTGTAAGAATTCCAGCAATGTAAATTATATTCTGGCCGGATAATTTGTATGAATTTTATGAGCTAAATAAAAAAATTATACTTCACCCGTGTAAAGGGGTACACCCACCGCGGAATGTGAGCATCCTGGGTTCTGGCAGGGCACCGCGTAAACGTGGAAACGCGGAATGTGGGACCACGTAAAGTGAGGGTTGACTGTATATGGATGTATGTATGTATGTATATATATATATATATATATATATATATATATATATATATATATATATATATATATATATATATATATATATATATATATATATATATATATATATATATATATATATATATATATATATATATATATATATGTATATATATATATATATGTATATATATATGTATGTATATATATATACAGTGACCCCTCGTTTAACGAACACCTCGGTTAACGTAATTTCGATTAACGAACTGCCTTCCATAAGGATCTTCAATTCGGTTAACGAAAAAAAATTTGCTTAACGAACTTCTTACGAACCGACCTGAACATGTTTTCGCTTGCACTGACAGGGCAACCAGCTTTAGTATCAGTCCGCCAATACATTAATCGGTTCTAGGGCTTAAATTCCTTACTATTTTTGTAAATATCAAGAAGTTTATACTATTCAATAATTTTAAAAGTTTAATATTCAATTTTTTAGTCATTTTAACAATTATTGAACAAAATTGAAGGTAAAGTGACTAGTTTAATGCGCGGCATCCAGCCTCTTAACACAGCAAACAGGCGTCAGTCTCTCTTTGTTTTCACTGGAGGTAACATCTTGCTTGAGACTCTCTTCAACTAAATGCTTTTTTCTGTGTTTCCAAGCAAATTATTGGTAATTTTGAAATATATTTTACATATTGACAATATGTAATGCAGTGCAGTGTTGATTTAAAGAAAATTATCTTGAAATACACCAAGAGAACTAAAGTTTTATGGGTGAAATGGTGCCATGGGGTGACTTCTCTTCCACCCCAGTGCCTTCTCTTCTTCCTTCTCCTCCACCCCCATTCTAATTCCCATCATCATCATCATCATCATCATCCAGGAGCCTTCTACATACACACTTCAAAGTAAGTGAACTTTTCTCCCATTTTTGTTGAATTTAGGCAATTTTCGGTGAGCTGGAACCAATTACCCAAAAACCCATTGAAACAATGGTTTCGGTTAACAAACTTTTCGGTTAACGAACAACCTGCTGGAACGGATTGTGTTCGTTAACCGAGGGACCACTGTACTGAAAGTAAAATGTAACCAAAAAGTTATTGTCAAATATTAAAATAAATTCACAGTAAATTATAAAAAACTCGCTCATTTAAGATGAAAATAAGACACATAGCATTTCACATGTTTCTTTGCTAATCTTTCTATTAAAATTAAGTAATAACTGATTTTCTAAATTATGGCTGTCCATTCAGGATCTTTTAGGCTTAAATATAAGCACAGCATGACCTGCCGAAAGAGAATATACTCGTAAGTCCAGCCACTCTTCTTCCTGCAATCCATCGCAGGAATGGTGAATGGGCTGAAAATATATTCATCCAACACTATGTTTACTTTCTTCCGTATCCACACAAGTATCGTCGACGTGGACTTGTGGTTCGCAGAAATAATGTTGTCCCTGCTTTGCATTAGGTTAGGATAAAGACCAATCTAAGCTGGGGGATTACCCGCACTACTCTTTCTGTAAACTCTATAATAATAATAATAATAATAATAATAATAATTAACGGTTTATTGAAAGAGCTTGGCAGCCAGAAGGCTGAAAATATACAGTTACATATTTGGGGAATGGGTTACGAATTACAAATAATATACAAGTAACATAAGTGACACAAATAAGACATATAATAACTAGATGTGGAAAAGCTCAAACTACAGTTCATTTCAACATAGTGACAGTGTAAGGAGCAGTGTATACTGGGAGTGAATACACTGATTTATTACAAGTTATTGATAATTTTTACAATGGTTGGGACTGGGCTGTTCTTATAGCGATCAGTTCGTGCACGTATGGGCTGGATGCGGTTGTGGTGTCGAACAGCAATTCTCGGACAAGGGATCTCAGGTGGTAGTAGGAGCCGGTGTCGGGGATGGTGTAACTTTCCCAATGCTATCACCCTTCAGGAACCTTCTACTGCAGGATGAGTCACTAACTACTATATGTGACCACCTACTTATTTGTAATAATTTAGATTTAATTCTTGTATGCTACCCATGCTTTGGTGGTGCTAACTCCCACTGTCGTTAAGTCATATCAATATTGTCACCATATCGCAAGTCACAGCGTTTCCTGCGAGACACGAGTACCAGTGTATTAGTGTCTGACCGCAAGGTCTTATGACTAGGCTTGTCACCCCCTGGGGTGTAATTAATTAATTAAATAATAAGCCCCGTATGACTGAACAGATGCTCACAAGCAGCAGATGCAGGTAGTGGGGTGTTAAGCTTCAGAGGTAAGTCACATAATGTCAGGAAATACCTCAGTAGCTCCATTGCATTCCTGGGCATTCCAAGTAGCTATAAAGCTCCTTCAGTTGAGGAGTTTGTGGATGATTGTTGCCTCCATAGTGATGAGGAAAAATATCACTGTACTCTTTTGTCACTTTTCAGGGCACACTTAAAGTACATACTCAAAACATTAGTACTTGCTAGTAACAATCTCTGTATGGAGCAACACTGTGTGAACTCTTCCCGAATTACACAGTACAGTGACCCCTCCGTTAACGAACTCAATCCGTTCCAGAAGGTCGTTCGTTAACCGGAGTTCGTTAACTGAAACCATTGTTTCAATGGGTTTTTGGGTAATTGGTTCCAGCTCACCGAAAATTTCCTAAATTCAACAAAAATGGTAGAAAAGTTCACTTACTTTGAGGTGTGTATGTAGAAGGCTCCTGGATGATGATGATGATGATGGGATTTAGACTGGGGGTGGAGGAGAAGGAAAAAGAGAAGGCATTGGGGTGGAAGAGAAGTCATCCCATGGTGCCATTTCACCCATAAAATTTTAGCTCTCTTGGTGTAATTCAAGATTATTTTCTTAAATCAACACTGCACTGCATTATATATTGTCAATATGTAAAATATATTTCAAAATGACCAATAATTTGCTTGGAAACACAGAAAAAAGTGTTTAGTTGAAGAGAGTCTCAAGCAAGATGTTACCTCCAGTGAAAAACAGAGAGACTAACTCCTGTTTGCTGTGTTAAGAGGCTGGATGCCGCACATTAAACTAGTCACTTTACCTTCAGTTATTTTCAATAATTGTTAAAATGACTAAAAAATTTAATATTAAACTTTTAAAATTATTGAATAGTATAAACTTCTTTATATTTACTAAAATAGTAAGGAATTTAAGCCCTAGAACCGATTAATGTACGACTGATACTAAAGCTGGTTGCCCAGTCAGTGCAAGCGAAAACATGTTGAGGTCGGTTCGTAAGAACTTCGTTAACCGAATTGAAGATCCTTAATCGAAATTACGTTAACCGAGGTGTTCAGAACGAGGGGTCACTGTACTCACAATTGTGGGTCCATACACTGTACAACAGTCTATTTTCAAAAAATTTATTAACTTGGCATCCATATGAGGTCCTCATACACAATCAAATGCAATACTCTAGAAAATCAACTAACTTTAAAGAGAACCAAAGACATTTTCATTACCGAGAGTCATGTTCACAAAAATAATTGATAATACTTTACGAGACTGTCTCCTCTGTACTCAACAAATATTCACTGTCTTTTCAATTGTAATGATTTTAACACCGTGTTAACACTTCACGGTTACTCTGTGCTGTACTCACAATTGGTGGTCCTTACATGTATTTCCAAAAATCCATTTTCAAAGATTGTATTCTTTTTTGGCATCCATATCACCACAGTCCTCAACCCATCAATGCAATTTCTGAAATTATACATGTATTAGTTATCAAATAATCATATAATACACTTACTGACAATGCCTGGAAGTCTACACTGCTAGAAACTAATGCCCTATGCACTTAACTTAACACAGAAATACAATATAATAGAAAATATAACGCTAAACACGTGTTATATCAATAAATTCAATTGTCATAACTGTCGTCAACTGAGAACCAAAACACTTTTTAGTTAGTTCACAGTTAAGGTCATCACAGAAAAAATAATGAAATACACACACAAAAATTTATATAAATCTCAACTCAGGTTATATAAAATGAATTCAATAGCCAGAAAAAAATACGTCAAGTGAGAATTTCAACACTTCCTATTGAAACCACAAATACATCAAATAAATGTCACAATTACAAATAAAACTAAGTTACATAACCTTAGTATAGTGGGGTATGCTATAACGAACGGATTCTACTACTTAATATTCCTATAACGAACGGTTTTACCTATAAAATTGACAATGCTATAACAAACGAAACTCCTACAACGAACGCGGATGAATACGGACTATTTCGTCCTGCGCATGAATATTGTTGTACCACGGCTCATAGCAAGAGCGTCAGACGCCATATGGGTTCATTGTGTAGTCAGTGCACCACTGAACTTGTTGAAATTTCGTCCTTTTGATGTGGTAATTCGTAGTTATTTTTATAACTATTTTGTTATACAAGTGTACAATTGTAACAATGAATCATCAAAAGCGAGGAGAAAGCTAATAACCCTTGAAACTAAGAAAGAAATTTTAAATAAACAGACAAAGTGCTTAAGACAGTCACCAAAGAGGGTTAGAAGGATGACTCTCTCCTTCCACCTTTTTCCATAATTCTCCTCCTCCTCCTATGCCTCCTGTCCTGCATGCTGAACAACACTAAGGTAAGGTAAAGTCCCGTATTTTTTACAATTTCCACAAATTTTTCAGTGTTAAGTGGTTGTATTTGGGGGCCTGGAACGGATTAATCCTATAACGAATCAATGCTATAAATGAACGAGGTTCTAGAACCAATTAGATTCAGACAATTATGGCCTTCCGGTGACACTCAGAAATGAACACTGCCCACAATACTCTTAACATGGCAGATGTTCACTGCTCACTCATTGTCTGTAAATATCAAATTATTAACTCCTGTGGTCACAATAGTTGCTATGGTATCAGTGTAGGAAGGTACCCAAAAATATTACAAACACTTTTCTCAAATTTCACAAAAAAGAATAAACAAATATAAGTTAGGTAGCTGACATTTTTTTCAGACAATTATCAATACTCTGAATATTTCATGTTTCCACACAACAGCATTACAGGTACAATTTACTTTAAACAAGATTTTTCTTTTTCTTTGAGGCAATTTTTCTAACCTAACTTCAAGTAAATTATTTACTTTGAACTGTTATTTCAATTTCTCTGCAAAACCACAAAAAAATCTGTACTTTTCCTTAACACTGTTTCCACTAAACAAAATTAGCACCAAATGAAATAATTAAGTCCCTACTTAATTAGCACAGAATTACATACTATACTGAAATACTACTCATTAGTTACAGTGAAATGGTAATTTGGTACCTGTACAGATAATTGGTTATTACAAATCACAGTTAAAAAACACCCACAGTATCACATTCATTCTTCCCAACTTGATACCATATTAAATTACAATTCCACTGCTGCGAACCATTTATAAAGCATGAGCGGTTTTTATTTTCTCTTTCTTTTCTTTCCTTATAGTCTTTCTTTTTCTTATTTTCATTTGTTCTTTCTAATTCTTTCATTTCCTATAGTTACTTCATAACCTCTGACCTTTGGTAGCATGGCGAGGGTTAAGAAGCACATGGGTTCTGTAATTCTGGTATCAAGTCATTGGACAAAAATAAAGGTAGATACTGAGGGAAAATGATACTTATATATACTCTAAAAATGGTTTATTAATGTGAAATTAAATTTGGTTAAAGATGTCATTAACACTACAACTACAAGGATCAACTCCTTGGCTTTACTCATCTGCAATTCAATTAGATACTCACACTTCTTACATCATTACTGGTTGTACATTTAAAAGAACACACAACATGACAAGCTTACATATGGTACCTTCACTAGAGCTGTTGGTAGTACAATATGGAGGATCACTTACAACACATAACACGTTATTACTGATACTATCAATTTTATGGGTTCACTACTCAACATAGGATAACTATATTTGCTAATTATCCCCAATCATATACAACAATAATACTTTGGCCCATTTAACTGTAAGGAGTGCCCCAGGGTGTCACACTGGTGTCACCAACAAACAAAGCACTGTTTGGGTCGGTTACAGTCCGACACACAGCGGTGGATTCGGCCTAGTCACCTCCAGACTCTCACAAATTAACCAATCCAATTAATCACATCCTAAGCAGCCAGCTGATGTGCAGCTACCTCCCCAGTATCTGCCAGGTATTCAGCTAACACACTGTACCTGAGATACGATGAGAAGGCCATAGATGTGAAAAAATAACTCCAATCACAAATAATCTTTCGTCTAGCAATGACAGACGATATTTACTACATTAATTATCTCACTGGTAAATGATAATTTCACTGTTAAAACATGAACACTGATATTCACAAAATTCACTAAGTTAAACTGACTTAATATGGCGACAGTGAGAACACATACATACCCAGAGATACGATGGGACAAGGCCAGAGATGTACGCCTCAAACACGAAGTATATATACACTAAAACAACTCAGTCCTCTGCACCACACATGCCAGAAAGGCTAAAATCACAAACGACAGAAATTAACATCAACCCAGTTAATGAACATTCAACAATGAAAATCAGTCATGGGTCAGGTGAATTCCTTACGCCTATTTTATAATCTAACTAGAGACTAACAGAAAAAGTAAAATAGACATCAAATACAAACGCTGTTAACCATACTTTCACAAAATAAGGGATTTCTAAACAAGGACCCTCTATGGGTAAACATTGAGATCTGCATATAAGATTCACATATTCTTTCAGGAGATTAACGACTTTCTTAAATACAACTGACACAATCAAACTCAAATATAGATCTTCTGAGGTTTGGGAAAAAATCCAACCAGTAACAATTGGAAACTCACGGCTATACCCAATGACTATATCTATGCCATCATACATGCAGACCTTTACCTCACTACTTGACAAGGTACAATACAAAGACAAGAAGCTTAAACATCATCACAACGATCTAACGCAACTGTAATCAGACATATCTAAGTTGGACCAAAACAATGGTGTTCTCGCCACATTCAAATTTTACTTTAAGTAGAGGTTGGTTTCAGGAAGTCAGAGAAAATGACAGCCAAGCTAGGGAAAATGCCTAGGATAACTCACCAGTTATCCACATGTTTTGGAGGGCGTGAAGCATAATATGAATCATCAGGTTTCAACAGACCAGCAGTGCCATTGTGACCATAGATATCACAGTCTGCCGATACAATCTACCGTGAGAACTGGCGAGTGACTAACCGTCGATGGACCTTCAGCTGGGAGCTTCCTTCCGCGCCGGAGCACCAGGCAAAGCACACAGCAGGAGAGCTGATGCCTATGTGAGAATTTGTGAATCATCAACTAAAAGTGTGATGCCTATAATATAATACAAAGTTAACCCCAACGAAAAGTGGGGGTTGTGGGTTGAGTTTGTGTATAAAGCACCTCATATGTGTAATGAGAGAAATGTGACACCTCTGTATGTGGGTCATGTCAGAGAGGACTGGTCTCGGTGCCAAAATTAGTCCGAACAGGCGTGCAGGAGTGTTATCGCTCAACTGATCGAAATGCCACCAGCAGCGAGGACCGCTGCAGAGGAAAGAGTGTACTCTGTGTCACTTACATTCATGTACACGCGGGAGAGATAGTGTTCAAAGCATACAACCAGACCGCATCTCCAATTGTAAATAAAATTTAAGAACGAGTGAGTTGCCCTTCGTTGTGAAAAATAGCAGTTGTGACAGTTAAGGAACGTTGTGAGTAAGGGCACAGTAGCGTTTGTGGCATCAGTTTATGATGTTAGCAGTTGTGTATGAATCCCTACACCGATTGTGGTGCCTCTGTTGTCCGTGTTATGTGACTGCCCGTGCTTAATGCACGTGTTTATATTACTTTAAGCCAGGCGACATCGCTTATATGACTTCAGTTGTATGACATCGCTTACATGACTTCCCCGTTGTATGACATCACTTATATAACTTCACCATATGACATCGCTTATATGACTTCAGTTGTATGACATCTCTTGTATGATCTCAGTCATGTGACATCGTTATAAACGAGCAGGCGCGTCAGTTGAAGAGCATTCCGGCTTAACCGAACGCACTATAACTGTCCACCGAAAGAGCCAAATCGAGTTCACTGTGCCACCAGTCAGCGGAAGGAACACGGCAGAGGAGATAAGCCTAGCTAGCCTAGAAGACCTGGAGGCCCCTGAACGACGGAGATGCTAGTTGGTCACTCACACAAATGTGGCGAAGTGGAGAAACCTTTCACCCAAGAGTAGCGATGAAACTTTCAACAGGCTGGAAGAATAGGGTAAATCGGGGGTTATCAGCAGACGCTCACCCAATTGACGGGTAATGATGCAGAATATGAAAGATCATATGGAGCACCGTGCAGACTTTAGGTGATACGGATGACTTTGGTGAGATGCTATCATTCCCAGGAGGACAACCTTTTCTGAAACGAGTGAGGGGATGATAGCCGCGACGAGGTATCCATGAGATACATATTGTCAATCGTTGTGAACCAGGAGTGTCTAACTGTTACACCTAGACTCCCCACCCAAGGAGTGGTTCCTAACACCAGCGCCTCAGAGTCGCGAACATCTCCTCAGGGGAGAGGGAACATGTTTCCACCTGTCATACCCACTCCCGAAGCAGTGACACCAACAGGAACCTAGAGAAGGAAAAAAAAGTACAAGATATATAGTGAGAACGCCCAGGACGGATGGAAGGGAGGCCATCGGACACGATGCTACCAACCCAGAGACTGGAAAAGTTAATGGCCGATGCCAAAAATTCAGCGAGGGACTTGTGACGAAAGTATTGGGAGTTCGCCATGCCTTCCAAAGACACAATGGGAGGCGTCCATACACTATGCACCAAAATTGAAACATCTCTCGGCCTACATCGGCCGCACTAAGAAATCCCTGAGAGTGTGCCTGCAAATAGAAGACATCCCAGGGCAACAAGTAATCCTACATCCAAGAACTAATAGGCAAGGTCCTACGTGGGCCAGCCGTGAGAACAGATGACATTAAAAGACTTCAGGAGCTCGGGGTGGACAATCTTGGAAATTGCGTAAGCAAATCCTTAAAGGTGCTAGAAAACTGCATGAAATTGACACTACGAATCACCGAATACTTTGGCTAAGAGATTCACAGGAAAGATCAGGCGCGATATGAGATAGAGCATAATAGCAAGTTTAGTTGTAGCCTTTTCATATCAAGTATGCTGGTTAAGGCGACTATGAAAGCGAGACACGGAATTTTCCAGGGTCGAGTGGATGAAGGATTTTCTACTGAGATGCTAGACAGACAAGGAGGGCTTCGAGGGGACAAAGACAAGAAGAGCCGAACAGTACATGAACAGGCTCACACCCATACCCTTCCTCATCAGAAAGGAGACCTGTGGGGCATAGTGACTCTTTTCGGGAAGAGAGGAGGTTAGAGGAAGGACGACAGCACTTGCCTCGTTGTGCCCTGGATATCTCCCCTCTGCAGAGATGCCAAGCATTCCTCAACATGCACGACTGGAGCGCGAATTTCATTCATACGAAGAACGTCGCTGTTTTGCCTGCTTAGATCGTGGCACTCACCGGATGGCCAAGTGCATCCAGAAGACAAGGTGCCGCATAGATGGCTGCTATAGCTTCACTCGAATCTCCTGCAACTTCGAGAAATTCCTATGCTCAATAACACGCCAAACCAGGACGAACCATCAAGAAAAGAACTTTTAGCCAGTTTTTAAGGGATGGAAGAGCTTCCAACATGGATGCACACCAGTCAGAAGTGTCGCCCAACCACAAGCGGCAAAAGCTAGTAACTGTCAACTCAAGGCCATCATGTCAGTAATAGAAATGAACGCATCAGTGGAGCTAGGCCATGGAAACCCGAATCCAGCTCGAGAGTTACGGAGAAAAAGGGCTCGAAACAAGAAGGTTGCAATAGTGACCACGAACCGAGAAAACTTGTATAAATGGCCAGAAATACTTACGATCGAGAAAAATAAATCAGGCGTAGGGCACCTAAGATTACGACATATGATTGGGAGTTAGATCCAGGCGGAGTTGCACTCCCCCATATTAAAGGTCAAAGTCCGGGAGATAAGGCGAGAAACGAATACAACAGTGATCACCGGAGAGCACTTGAACTCAGGCAGCAACAGGTCTTACTGCACTGAGAGCCTAACCAACAGACTCACAATAACAGAAAGTCTGTTTTCAGTCTCCATAGGCACGATCCTGAAGGACGAAGAGCGTGAAGGTCAAAGAGATCGTTCTGAAGGTGACTAGCGTCGGAGTGAGAAGAAGTCGATCCATCAACATTCCCAGAACTCGTTAAGTTAAAGACCTGCCTTCTTCACTGGAAGCCATCGGTTGTGAACACCAGAGCTGTTGCCAAATGGAGTGCACCTCCGCGAACCACACATTTCACGCACCGAAAGAGTGGATCTTCTGATAAGGTTAGATGTAACACAAGCCCTGACACCGTTAGAAGTAAGGACCGGGGAGAACGGAAAGCCGTTCGCGGTGAGCATACTTCTAGGATGGACCATAAATGGACTGATTGACCTGCAATAAGTGACCACCTATCATTCAACCACCTCATCTCAGAAAAGCCGCTGAGCCTGGAGACACGTTTAGAGACAGAAGAGTCCTGGTGCTATGGTCAACTTCAGTGACGAGAAAGTGGGCGGCACTATCAACTTCCCATACCGTTCCGTCATGAAGAGCCGGAACCCCGAATAACAGGAAACTAGCTGAGCAACGGTTAGCGAGCTTAAAGAAACGTCTCCTGAAAGACCCAGACCTCCGCCATAGATATCGAGAAGAGATGCAAACCTGATCAACAAGGACATACTGAGAGAGTCCCACACCGTGAGCTTACTATTGTGCCGGGGTAAAACCTGGTACCCTCCCACATCACCCAGTATTGAACCAAAAATAAGCCCGGGAAGTTGGAGAATAATAGTTTTGGACTGTGCAGCAACATATGAGTTACCGTGTCCCTGAACAGCCAAGTGATGCAAGGGCCAGACCTCAACAACAAATTGATGGGAGTCCTCATTAGTTCCGGGACGAAAGGGTAGCATTCATGGCTGATATCGAGGTTATGTTCCACCAGGTACGAGTACTGCCTAAGCATCAAGACGCTCAGGCCTCGTGGTGGACAGACGACCAACTACGGGAGACCCGGCCACTTACCGAATGAAGGTACATCTCTTTTCGGGGAAAGTGTGGAGCCCATCTTGTGTTGGATATGCACTACGACGAACATTCTAAGACCACAGACAAAGGCTCCATGAAGAAATTAAGAAAGCAAGTCGCAACTTATGTTTATGATCTGCTTCTTTCAGTAGCATCACCAGGGAAGGTAGCGATAGTCACTCACCAACTGAGGCAGTTGATGAAGAAAGGCGAGTTCAGACTTACAAAATGGATTTGCAACCACAAAAGTGGTCCTCATAATAGTCCAACAAACGAAAAGAGCCATGGAAGTGAAAGAAGTACTTTTGAAGGATGACAGGCTCCCAGCTGAGCGAGCATTGGGAATCACGTGGGATCAAGAGCATCGACGAACTTGCAGTCCGAATCCAGGATCCCAACGAAGCCACACAAACGAAGCGAGTCTCCTGAGTATGGTCAGCTCCATATACGACCCATTAAGAATTATCGCTCCGAGCACCATACAAGCCAAAATCAAATTCCAGGACGAGTGCAGGCGAGGCTTCGGGTGGATGAGCAAATGACCAAATCCTCAACAGAGCTGCTTGGCGGCAGTGTATAAATGAACTAACCCCACTTAGTCTCAAGTACGCATCCCTCGATGCTACCACCCCTGAAAGTAAATCCAATAACTATGGTACAACTGTACCACTTCTGCAACGCCTCCCAGCAAGCATACGGGGCTGTATGTTACCCTCAGGATCACAAGTGAGATGGAGCCCACTCTACCTCCTTTGTGTGTGGCAGAGCCAAGCTGGCTCCTCTGAAACAGCAAACCATACCGGTTCCGCTATGTGCGGCAGTGTTGGCGGCCAAAGCAGACAAACAACTGAGAGAAGAACTAGAGTTGCAGATCGACAGATCAGTGTTCTGGACAGACAGCATGGTCACCCTTCAATACATACGAAACACTGAACGGCGCTTCCATACCATTTTGGCAAACCGCAATGCAACGATACATGAGAATTCTGACGCAGAACAATGGAGACACGTGAGTCTAACCAAAACCCAGCCTGGCGATGCCAGGCGTGGACTGCATGGAGCAGAATTTGGCTGTGAGAACCCAAAGCCGCGAATGCATGCGGGAACCCTGCCCACTGGGAGTATGATCAGTCCATAGCAGAAGCGTACCGACGAAAATGGAAGCATGCCCACCATTGCAGACCAAGTTCTGAAGAAGTGAGTGAAAGAATATCTCCCGACACTCCGGCGGCGACAGAAGCACTTCCGGGTGCAAGGGTCCCATTATTCCACAGTAGCTCATCGGGCGGTTACAACTACGTTTATATGAGTAATCTCTT
>NW_024730668.1:9944954-10003406 GCF_018991925.1 Homarus americanus | reverse complement strand
ACCCACACCTCCCTCACACCAACACCCACACCTCCCCTCACACCAACACCCACACTCTCACACCAACACCCCTCACACCAACACCCCACACACCACCACCCCCACCACCACCCACACCTCCCCACACCACCACCCCCCACACCACCACCCACACCTCCCCACACCAACACCTCCTTCCACACCACCACCCACACCTCCCCCACACCAACACCTCCTTCACACCACCACCCACACCTCCTCACACCAACACCCACACCTCCCCACACCAACACCTTCACAATTCAACACCTCCTCACACCAACACCCACACCTCCCTCACACCAACACCCACACCTCCCTCACACCAACACCCACACCCCTACATCAACACCCACACCTCCCTCACACCAACACCCACACCTCCCTCACACCAACACCCACACCTCCCCACATCAACACCCACACCTCCTCAAATCAACACCAACACCTCACACCAACACCCACACCTCCCCACACCACCCACACCTCCTCACAACACCCACACCAAACACCTCCTCACACCCACACCTCCCCACACCCACACCTCCCTCACACCCACACACCTCCTCACATCAACACCAACACCTCCCCCACACCAACACCTCCCCACACCAACACCCACACCTCCCCTCACACCAGCACCCACACCTCCCTCACACTCAACACCACCACACCAACACCCCCCCCACACCAACACCCCCTCACACCAACACCCACACCTCCCTACCCAGCACCCACACCTCCCCCACATCAACACCAACACCTCCTCAAACCAACACTCCAACACCTCCCCAACCAACACCCCAACACCTCACACCAACACCCACACCTCCCCACACCAACACCTCCCCACACCACACCCATACCTCCCCACATCAACACCATACACCTCCCCACATCAACACCCACACCTCCCCTCACACCAACACCTCACACCAGCACCTCCCCAACCGGGAACACCAACACTCTCACACCAGCACCCCACACCTCCCTCACACCAACACCCCCACACCAACACCTCCCCCCCCACACCAACACCCACACCTCCTCACACCAACACCCTCACACCAGCACCTCCCAAATCAACACCAACACCCCACACCAGCACTCCACACCTCCCTCACACCAACACCTCACACCAACAACTCCCCCGCACTAACACCCACACCTCCCTCACATCACCTCAACACCTCCCCACACCACACCTCCCCCACACCACACCTCACAACCAACACCTCCCTCACACCAACACCTCCTCACACCACACCTCCCTCACACCAACACCTCCCTCACACCAACACCTCCCTCACACCAACACCCTCACACCAACACCCCCCACACACCAACACCTCCCCCCCACACCAGCACCCACACCTCCCTCACATCAACACCAGCACCTCCCCACATCAACACCCACACTCCTCACACCAACACCTCCCCCAAATCAACACCAACACCTCCTCACACCAACACCCACACCTCCCCACACACCAACACCACCTTCACACCAACACCACCTTCACACCACCACTGACACCTCCCCACATCAACACCAACACCTCCTAGACCAACACCCACACCTCCCTACACCAACACCTCCCAAATCAACACCAACACCTCCCTTACACCAACACCCACACACCTCCCCCACACCAACACCACCTTCACACCACCACCTACACCTCCTTCACATCACACCAACACCTCCCCCTACACCAACACCCACACCTCCTACCACACCAACACCTCCTCAAATCAACACCAAACACTCCTCGCTAACTAACACCCACACCCCCCACACCAACACCACCTTCCACACCACCACTGACACCTCACATCACACCAACACCTCCCTCACACCAACACCCACACCTCCCTATACCCACGAGGCTACCCAAGACACCCTCCCTCTCGCCCGGACGGAAACGTTGCATAGAAAATGCGCTGCTATTTGAAAAATTTTTTGGTCACAACGTCGAAGTCGATGTCTCACGGACGACGTCAAAGTAGGTCATAAGTACCAATGGACATAAGTCCACGAGTCAAGTCGGGTTCTAATATATATATATATATATATATATATATATATATATATATATATATATATATATATATATATATATATATATATATATATATATATATATATATATATATATATATATATATATATATATATATATATATATATATATATATATATATATATATATATATATATATATATATATATATATATATATATATATATGCAAGTAAATCACTGTAGGTGCGCGCGATCTAGGTATATGCTGATAACCACAAGGAAAGAAGAAAACACGAAGTTCCCAAGCGCTTTCGTGTAATTCACATCTTCAGGGGTGAGTACAGACTAGAGAGAGAAATACAAACCAAGGTGTATATATACAGAGGAGGGTGAGACCAGGCCCACAATGGTCAGGTATTAGGTAATGACCCTACTAATCTTTAAAGATTAGTAGTAAAAATAACATCTAAATTTTATGATGGTATGCTCACACAATTAATATTTAAGAGAATTACAGTCGCCAGGTTAATGTCCATTCAAATAATGGATTCAAATTCCCCCCCTCGTCCCAGCTCACTAGCTCCTACCTCTCTCAGAAATGTTTGGGTGAAACCTCTAGATTTTTACTTTCAGTAATAAATAATACCTCAGACTAAAGTTAGGATAATATAATTGACATTTCTGGATTCCTTGCAGGTCAGGGAATATTCTGAATGTAAACTTCATATATTTTGCACAAAAGATAAAATATTTCCTTTGTGTAAACCAAATTATTACATTAGATCTAAAATTTGTATGTCTAATGCAAAATCCATGATGATTATATTCAAAATGATCATCATATTGTAAGAATTCCAGCAATGTAAATTATATTTTGGCCGGGTAATTTGTATGAATTTTATGAGCTAAAACAAATATCTTCAGTAAATATACAAAGAAATATTCTTCAAGGACACTATCTGTCAATCAAAATACCCCACCTCTGCCCTCCCTCCCTTCCTACCCCCCACCCCCCACCTTCCCTCCCTACCAGAGAAGGATTGGGAGAAAATAGTATATTTACATTTTTAGTAATAAATAATAACCCAGACTAAAGTTAAGATAATATAATTGTCATTTCTAGATTCCTTGCAGGCCAGGGAATATTTTGAATGGAAACTTCATATATTTTGCACAAACGATAAATTATTTGCTTTGTGTAAACCAAATTATTACATTATATCTAAAATTTGTATGTCTAATGCAAAATCCATGATGTTTATATTCAAAATGATCATCATATTGTAAGAATTCCAGCAATGTAAATTATATTCTGGCAGGGTAATTTGTATGAAATTTATGAGCTAAATAAAAAAAAATAAAAAATAAATTATACTTCACCGTGCGTATATGAGTAGATGCACCGCGGAAAGTGAAAGTCCGGTTAAGAGAAACCGAAACCGTGTAAAGCGGGGTAATACTGTACATTTTATAATATAAAGTTTTTCAACTGTATTTTTGGGTAGATTTACATAAATTTCTTCATTTATTTTCATCCATTTACATGCACATAACATACTAAAAGAAATATTGTAAATGACTTTAGTGCAAAGTTGGAGTGCACATGTACTAATTTGATTACGATACTAAAATTGTTATGTCTAGTGCGAATTATTGGTTGTTTATATTTAAATACATCAACATCCTACAAGAATCCCAGCAATGTAAATTATATTCACCCAGGTCATTTCACTGGCTTTTTATAGGAGAGAAGCTTAGTCACTTAAGAACTGATAAATATACATGCGTTAGACCTGGGCCTGTGCCAACTGTCAAACCGCTCCCCTCCCCCCACGCCCCCCTCGCTCGCTCCCTCCCTCCCTCTCTCCCTCTTCCCCTCTCCCCCATCTGCCCAGCGTTGTAAAACAGTGAATAATTTTAATATAAACTTCATGTATTTTGCTCAAGAGATAAAAATTAATCACCTGTATCACATTACAGTTGTGATTTAAGAGTAAAAGTGTATATGTACGTATATAGTATTCCACATACAGTAATACCCCGATTTACGCGGTCAATTGAACCCGCGGAGTAGCGCGTAAAACCAGAAACGCGAAAATGCAATAACAGAACATATGGGAGTAATTGAAATAGAGACCGGGCCGACCCCCAAACTCCACTTTTTCCGACACAATACGTACGTTGTAGTAAAAATAACATCTTAACTTTATGATAATATGCACACACACATAATATAGAAGAGAAATATCAATAAGAGAATATTATACTGTACCAGGTAAAAGAAAAATCAAGGTTTAACACTTACGTCAGGTTAGGTTAGGTTATGTTTTAAAAAATCAAGGTTTAACACTTACCTAAGGTTAGGTAAGACCTGAGATGTGATGTCCATATAGAACCTGGGCTGGGGAGTCTGCGGTTCGGGTGTTGGGCAGAATTTAACAAACCTCAATCGAATCCTCGCAGTCGACATTTCCTGAGGGTGACACCTCATGATCAGGTGTTTAACAGTCTTGATTATGCTTCAGCTGTCCATTCGCTTCTGCAGGGCGAGGGTCACACATGACGGACTTCAGTCCATGAAGTCAATGAACTTGTGGCTGGTGAATCAGTCCTCCATCAGTCCTGAGACGGAGGGGAACACCACAACTTCCTCTGGAAGTAATGTCTGTACCTGGATGCAGCAGTCACAGTATCACTACGACAGGGGACGCACAACAGGCCATCCAGACAATCGGTCGGGTAATGACGAGGAAGGACTTCCCTGCCACTGCAAAGAAGTCGGTCGACACAGACTGGGGAGGGTCTTTGAAGGGTTATCACAAGACATTAAAGGTTCCTGTTGCTGGCTGGGTTGAATTCCTGGGCACGCTCACAGGCACGATGTACTTGCAACAACCGGCATGATTCCGGCCAAAATACAGCCTGCTTTACCACGGGCCTCCACTCGGCGCTGTCGAAGGCGGGTCAGCTGCAGCGCGAGGGCAGCAGGAATGACTACTTCGTGGACCATACAAGACGAGGTCTCCGGTCACAGTAGAGGTCCCTCTCGATCTTCCAGTACGGCAGCTGTATTCATGAAGGTCGACGGCAGATGGAAATCCCTGGGGACACACACAGTTTCACTCTAGCCGGATGGGGAAGCGCCGCCCGGCTGCGAAAAGGAGATCTTCAAGGGTCTTGTCTGCATCCGTGCTGTAGACCTTCTTGATGTGAAGACGGCCTTCACTGAGATTACAGACTTGAGGATGCGGCAGCTGTAGAACACAACATCTCGTCCTCTGGGTGGGGCGACTGACAGGGGCGTGGGGACAGGGCATCCGGGTTGCACAGCAGCTACTCCGCACGCCTGGCTGGCCTTGAAGAGATAAGGCGAGCTTCTTTCTTCAAACGCTAGAAGGCTAAGATTCTCTACTGCATCCAAAGAGAGGAAGTGATTGATAATAGGTACAAGTGAGGGTGATGATCCGCAAGAGGGTGAAGTGCTGAAGTCCTATCAGGTAGAAGTGGCATCACCATCTTCAGACACAGCCAACATCTCCAGCTCAATCGCGGGTACATCGGGTCTCAAGGCCAGTCAAGAACCGGATCCACACTCGAATTAAGCGAGTTGTCCACCGCCATGGTCCTGCAGGTTACGTGAACCAACGCCAGAGAGTCTGGAGGCCAGTCTGAGGATTTGTGGTAGGCTGGGTCAGAACAGGCGAGGACAGGTGATTCTATGAGGGCCTGCTTGACTCGCAGGGAAGGCCTCTGATGATCTGGGGTCCACAGGAATGTCCTCCTGGGGCCCAGCAGGGACGTGAACGCTGGGCTACAAGGGATAAAACAGAGACCAGCCAGGCTGGATTGACCAGACCCAAAAAATGAGAGTGGAGGCTCCGTCAGGTTGGCAGGGCTTGGAAAATCTCCTGATTCCACTTAATTTCGGGTCAGCTACATACTCTGATGCTGAGAGAGTGTACCCATAGAAGGTTCACTGGATGGTGCGGAGACTACAAACTTGTCAGCTTGAGGGCAATCCCGCACTTTCACATCTGGGTGAGAACGTCACATATTTGGGAGAGGGCACAGTAGTCTTTATGGAGTAAAAATATCAACCACCTTGACACACCGTGGACTCTTTTTGAAGGGCCAAGGCCACCACGCTGGCAGAACTCACCAGAAGGCAAATCCATGGGGCTCTGCAATACTGATATCTTCCATATGGTGTGATGAATGTAGTCAAATGTTGGTCTTCGGCCAACTCGATCTGCTAATAACCACATAAGGCGTCCATCATTGTAAAAACTTCGCCTTCGGGTCCACATTTCAACAGCTGCTAAGGGTGTGGCTGAAGGGTGGGCTGACGGGAAACTTGCTGGTTAAGTTTTGACAGATCGGTGGTGATCCGTACTCCACCACGAGGTTTGGCGATGGGGACAAGAGGGTGGCACCAAGGTGAAGGTTCGTCTCCGGCCGGTTTGATGATTCCCTGAACAACCATGGAGTCAAGCTCTTGTCTAACTAGCTCCTTGTAGGCGTGAGGAATCAAACGAGGGGTGTGGATGGCAAAAGGTGTGGCACCATCCTTAAGATGAACCTTCATAGGTGGACCCACCATCGGCTTGAGTGGTGTAGATCCTAAAGATTTCTTCGTCACCAACACGTCAGCAAACTCCTTGAGAAGGTAAGCTCTTGCATCAGAAGGGGACGTGTTAGTAGAGATATGGAGTTCCTTCAACCTGTTGACATGGGTGATCTTTAAAATAGGTTTGGGGAATTCCTTGGAAACAATGGCCAACTCTTGACAATGGCCATATGATAAAAGCGGAGTCGGGATCCCATCATGAACATCAATCCGGGCTGAGCAAGACTGCTTACCAAAGGTAAGAGTAGCCCAGAAAGATCCCAAAGCTGGAGCCATCTTGGAACCATCAGCTGTCAGTTTCGTTGCCTGAGGAGGGGGCTGTAGGTTGCTCTGGGGTATTCCCAAACTTGCTAAGTGTTGTGGACCAATTACTGAGACGTCGGCTCCGGTGTCAGGTAACAATTGAAGACTGGATGACAAGTTACCGTGAGAAATGACGACACTGATGTGCTGGGGCGTTGTGTCTGTGGAACAATGTACACGACGGCAGGAATGTCTGGACACAGCGTCTTGATGCTTGCCAGAAGGAGGGGGCGTGCCAGCACTACCTGAGGATGACTTCTTGGATCCTTGGTGGTGTCCTTTCTGTGTCTTCTTACGACAACATTTGTCATAATGGCCCACACAACCACAAAGTCTGCACTGAACTTTGCTAGCAGGGCACTTGACTGTGTAAGCCCAGTGACCCTGGCGGTCGCAACTTCTGCACACTCTTTGAGCAGCTGGGCACTGGGAGGTATCATGCTGTCTCGCGCAGCTGTTACACAAAGCTGCTGCTGAAGGTGTAGCTGGAGGGTGTGGGGTGGGGTTACCTTGCTGCTTCTTACCCTTTCTGTAGGAAGACACCGCCCTCATCTGGTCAAGTTGGGAGCGTAAAGCTGAAGTCGCACACCTGGCGGCCTCGTACGCTCGACATATTGTGACAACATCTTGAAGGGAGGAAGTGGGGTCAAGTGAAATGAGACGCTGAACTAGCTCTTCATCTCGAATACCCGTTAAAATGATTGTCTTGAGTTGTGTCTCTTCACAAACTTGAGAATTTCCGGGACAAACATCAACTTCCTCTGAACATCTTTTCATTCTTACAAAAAATGCATCAAAAGATTCTCCATCAAGCTGCTTACATTGGAGGAGTTCTCTTCGTCTAAGTTCTTCGTTGCGCTGTCCCTTAACATGTTCCTGTAACTTGTCAAGCACGGCCTCTACAGTCAGAGTTGTCATAGGAAGCACTTGAAATGTGTGCTCGAGAGTACGTTGTGTCTCCAAGGACAAGCACATACGAAGCTGTATCATCTGTTTAGGCTGTGGTAATCTTGACAGGTCAACCATTGTTGCATAGTCTTGCCAACGTCGACGCCATTCCCGAAATATCTGATAAGAAGCGTCAGACTTCAGAGAGGGAGGCGTTTGTGCTGCAGCCTTTTGAGGAATTGTTGAACCGACTCTCGGAAATGAGGTACCAGTACCTCTAGTCGTATCAGCATTAGTAGTGGCAGAAGAATCTTGTACAGTAGATCGTTGTGGGGAGGCTAACAGGGAAATCAAGACTTCAAATCTGGCTTGATCCTCTCTTCTTCTCAGGTCATCCTTACTTCTACGTATATTTTCTAGTTCTCTGCATCTTTGTTCATCTTCGTGGCATCGTCTTTCAGACTCTCTGTACCGAATTTCTTCCTCTTCTCTCCTTTCAACATAGTCCTGGTGTCGAGAAGTTTCCATCCACTTAATCAGTTGAAGGAGATCCTTGGACGCAGGCACCGCAGGAGAGCTTGCTCGCGACGAACGAGGAGATTCTGTGGGTGATTGGACGTTGTCACTGTGGGGAGCGTGGGGCCTGAGTGTGGGTGGGGAGAGATCTCCCAAACTTAAACTCATAACCCCGTCGTCCAGGGTATCTTTTTGATCCCTGTGAGACATGCCGACAGCTTCTGTACTCTATCTGTGCAGGAGACCGGGTCAACCCGTCATAATCTATGCACAGAATTATAGAAGTCTAAAGTAATACGCAAGAATTTAATATAAAGTGGGCCTGTGAGTGCGTGTGTGTGTGTGTGTATGGCTCGTTGCCGGGAGGCTTGGCGTTCTGCCAGACGTAGAGGCAGCTCGGCACAAGTTGCAACGGAACCAAAGTTTGCTCGCTGCTCAGTCACCCAATGACCGTAGGCGGGAGGGGTTGTACTGCTGGGCAGCTCCCTCAGTCATCTGACTGCAGTTTGCACAGACAATTCTGATTAAAGTACACAACACAGCACTTCACAGCACAGCACTGTACACAGCATAGCACTACACAACACTGTAAGTCCTGAGGTTTGTAGTCTGGCTGTCAATCCTTGACAAAGCTGAAGACGAGACGCCATTAACACAGTCCAGCGTGAAGGCTGAATTCACTGTGAATCTCACTGAGAAATCTCACTGCGCCATCTATGTTTGTCTTTGATACCCCCAAAATGTTCTGCACTACGGAGGGTATAGGCAAACACTTGTTATCTTGAAAATAGGTTCTTATTCTCGTACGGGAGATATACAGAGGGAACAATAGACAGAGGGCTTCCACACCATAAGGACTAGCGATCTCCACTCTCTGTATCACTCCGCGCTGGCATGTACAGATGCCAGCATTCACAAGCTGAATACATAAAATGTAAATATGGTAATTCACATACATAACATGGTGCATAATAAATGGAAATATTACATAGGATTAATACATGTTCTGTAATACTTTACTATACAGTATTACCCCGCCTAACGCGGTTTCACTTAACGCGTTTTATCATATACACGGTGCCTCGCCAGAGCTGAACTTTCACTTAACACGGATTTTTTCCACATATACGCGGTGAGTGTCCGGCTCGAGACGCTATTTTTAGATTTGCCCCACCCGCCACCCTGCCTGACTGCCTATTTTAGCTCATAAAATTCATACAAATTGCCCGGTCAGAATATAATTTACATTGCTGGAATTCTTATAATTTGGTGATCATTTTGAATATAAACATCATATATTTTGCATTAGACATACAAATTTTAGATAAAAATTTTTCTCAGAGTAACTATGTTATCTTTTGTGCAAAATATATGACATTTATATTCAAAATATTCCTGGTCTTACAAGGAATCCAGCAATGTCAATTATATTATCCTAACTTTAGTTTGAGGTATTATTTATTACAAAAAAGTTAAGTATTCTGGTTTTCCCACACATCTCCTTGGGACGGTTGGTGGGGGGTGGGGGGGAGGGAGGGACCGACCGACCATCTGTTACCCGTGAAGAATATTTTTTTTTTTTTTATTAACTGAAGATATTTGTTTTAGCTCATAAAATTCATACAAATTACCCGGTCTGAATATAATTTACATTGCTGGAATTCTTATAATTTGATGATCATTTTGAATATAAACATCATATATTTTGCATTAGACATACAAATTTTAGATAAAATTTTTCTCAGAGTAACTATGTTATCTTTTGTGCAAAATATATGACATTTATATTCAAAATATTCCTGGTCTTACAAGGAATCCAGCAATGTCAATTATATTATCCTAACTTTAATCTGAGGTATTATTTAATACTAAATGTTAAAAACTCTTGAAGGGAGGATTGGTGGGGGGTGGGGGGGAGGGTTGGGACTGACCGCGCGGTTGGAAGAGGGGGGGAGGCAAGGTGGGGTACTTTGATTGACAGATAGTGTCCTGAAGATTATTTTTTTTTTTATTAACTGAAGATATTTGTTTTAGCTCATAAAATTCATACAAATTACCTGGTCAGAATATAATTTACATTGCTGGAATTCTTATAATTTGGTGATCATTTTGAATATAAACATCATATATTTTGCATTAAACATACAAATTTTAGATAAAAATTTTTCTCTAGGTAACTATGTTATCTTTTGTGCAAAATATATGACATTTATATTCAAAATATTCCTGGTCTTACAAGGAATCCAGCAATGTCAATTGTATTATCCTAACTTTAGTTTGAGGTATTATTTATTAAAATTTAGTGGTTTTCCCCCAAAAATTTCTCTGAGAGGGAAGAGCCGGCAGTGTAGTGTGAGAGGGGGAGGGAGTTGAGTCCATTATTTGAATGGACATTAACTTGGCGACTGTATTTCTCTATTTCTCTTAAGTATTAATTGTGTGCATGTACCATCATAAAATTAAGATGTTATTTTTACTACAACATAGGTATGTGCCTTCAAAAAGTGGAGTTTGAGGGTCGGGCCGGTTTCTATTGGAATTAATCCCATATGTTCTGTTGTTCACTTAACGCGGATTTCACTTAACACGGGACCCTCTGGGTTCTATTGACCGCGTTAAGTGGGGGTACAACTGTACATAATTAATAGAGTAATATAAGAATACACAGCTTAAGGTACTACTTCGTGTCCATATTATACACTTACAACGTGATTTCAGTAGTCTATGTTGAGGTTCTTAGCACAGGCTAACTTATCATATCATATACGGAATCACAGTTCTCATTGATCTACAAAAAATACCGGTAATAAAAACCTTTTCGATATTTCACACTTAATATAATACCCGGTAATCTACTTCAACCTCCTATTGTTTACAATGACGCATGGCGCACCACCAGCTGTTGCGTATCAGCTAGACGGTACACGTGTTTTTCGAATCGTTTTCAGTTAAAAACTATTACATCACATGTATATTTTACCTTAACTGTGCCTGAATGAATATATTCTCGGAAATAAATTGTAGTTTTGTTGAAACGTGATGAATTTTAACATATCTTGAACATCGGAAGGTTAGGTAAAGTCTTTTGTTTTCATGTAGTTTATCCTAATTTACATTGAAATGCATTACGTTTCAGCAAAATACTATTTATTTCTGAGAATATGGAAATGTAGTATTTTGCTGAAATGACGTACGTATTACAGTGGAAAGTGACGAAAGCAATGACTCGCTTTCTTTCGTTCAAAAGATGTTACCGTAATCGCTTTACGAATGGTTTTCAGTTGAAAAACTGTTGTATTACAATAATATTCTATCCTAATTCACTTGTGATGCAACAGTTCTTCTAAATGAAAACCATTCGAAAAGCGATTACGGTAACATCTTTTGAACGAAAGAAAGCGAAAGTCATTGTTTTCGTCACGATTTTATCCACTTTCCACTAATACGTATGTCATTTCAGCAAAAATATATTACATTTCCGTGAATGTAGTATATCAAGCACAGTATGAATATAATATCATTCTAATATAACAGTAGTTTAACCGAAAACTATTAAAAAAACTAGTAACATCTCTTGAACATTGGAAGGTTAGGTAAAGTCTTTTGTTTTCGTCATGTATTTTATCCTATTTGACATTGAAATACGTCACGTTTCAGCAAAACTACTATTTATTTCTGAGAATATATTCATTCAGGCACAGTTTAGGTAAAATATACATGTGCTGTAACATTTTTTAATTGAAAACGATTAAAAAAACACGTACCCTCTAGCCCTGTTCAAGGAGAAGACTGGGAGGAGCTGTTTGGTGCTTCAGACGATGACAAGGAAAATGATTTTGATGGATTTTAATGAAAATATTCAGAAAGACCCTGGCACTGTCAAGGAAAGTGGCTGCTGAAGGCTTCCAGGACATGGCAGAGGACGAGATTAGGGAGCTAATTGAAGAGCACGACACTGAGCTGACCGAGGAGGATCTACAGGAGTTAGTAGACTCAGGCAAGGAAGAGGAAGCGAAAGGGAAAGAGGATGAGGAAGAGCACCAAGAAATAATGTTGGAGAAGTTGGGGGAGATGAACCAGGAATATTGTGGCACTGAAAAACCTGGCCTATAGTATGGACCCCTCCATGGTGCGTGCCCTGAAATTCATGCGAGGGATGGATGACGTTTTCGCTCCATACAAAAACATCATGGAAGAAATGAAAAAAGGAGACGACAACTCCCCATCACCATGTTCTTTGATCACCGAAGGAGAGATTTAACACCATCAATCACTGGATGCAGTGAGGAAGCAGCTGAATCCACCGTCGCCCCCACTTCACCACCCATTATGGAATTGAGTGACGATGAGCCCGATGTCACCCGTCCTGTCGCCGAGGATAGGTACTGTACAGTAAAGTGAAATTTTTATCTCTTTTTTTTAATAGCTTTTCTTGCCATGTTTATTGTTTGTAAAAATGCACAGCACAGTACAGTTCAGTACTGTACATAGGAAGTGGAGGTGCAGTTATTCACAAAACATTTGTGTTCGTTGTCGGCAGTAGTGACGGTGAGGAGGGAGCGGAGGGAGCGAGTTGGGAGGAGTGGTGACCTTGGACGCAGGAGCAGGGACGAGTGGAGATGCCAACCAGTACATTACGGGTGTATTAATTGTTTTTATAGCTATTTTTGCATTTTAATATTAAATATTGTACATTACGTTTCAACAAAACTACCATTTATTTCTGAGAACATGGAAATGTAATATTTTTGCTGAAATGCTGTACGTATTACAGTGGAAAGTGGGATAAAATTGTGACGAAAGCAATGACTTTCTCTTTCTTTCGTTCAAAAGATGTTACCGTAATCGCTTTTCGAATGGTTTTCAGTTGTGGGATTATAAGGCTAATGATAGGATAGAATATTATTGTAATACAGTACGAGTACAACAGTTTTTTAACTGGAAACCATTCGAAAAGCGATTACGGTAACATCTTTTGAATAACGAAAGAAAGCGAAAGTCAAGGTTTTCGTCTTTCCACTGTAATATGTACAGTCAACCCTCGCTTTACGCGGTCCCACATTCCGCGTTTCCACGTTTACGCGGTACCCTGCCGAAACAGGAATGCTCACATTCAGCGGTGCGTGTACCCCTTTACGCGGAGAGCGGCTGGCGAGCCGCGTCATTTTTTGATTCAAACCTCCCGCCATCTCTCCCGCCATCCGCCATGTTGTGTAAGCTGCGCGAGCATGGTGCGCACAAGGTCGCCCAGTCATCAAAACATTACCGAGTTCTTCACCTGCCACCCACCACAGCCGGCCCAAGTCAGTGATAGTGATAATTGTAGTTAAGATACTAACTTATATGGACTTTGAGGGGTTTGACAAAGAGGCCCTGCAAGCCTCTATGGTGGATAGTGATACAATTGTTACAAGTGATACAGGTGAGGGCCAATAATCTGCCCTCTGCCTCGGAACCAACCGCCCATCCCCGTGTGCCCAGCCATCTTTTCTACTTATGTAAGTGTTAGAAAACCTAATATTATTGATATTTCTCTTAATTATTAATTGTTTGTGCATACCATCATCAAGTTAAGATAATATTTTTACTACAACATAGTTGTGTGTCGTCAAAAAGTGGAGTTTGGGGGTCGGCCCGGACTCTATTTCAATTAATCCCATTTGTTATGTTATTCACTTTACGCGTTCCTCACTTTCCGCGGCACCCTATGGGTTACATTAACCGCGTAAAGTGAGGGTTGACTGTACGTCATTCCAGCAAAAATATTATATTTCCATATTTATTTCTGAGAATACTTATATTCATTCAGTCACAGTTAAGGTAAAATATACTTGTGATGTAATATTTTAATGAAAATACGGTATCGTAGTTTTCTTTTGTTTCAAATTTAATTAACAAAGATTGATGTTTCAAATGTAATGAACAAAAATTTATGTACAGTATCTATAAATAAACTTTAATAAATGAATACTTTGTTTTTACATCGTCCTGTGCTACCATACCATGGATTTGGCTACTTTGGGCTTGCAATGATGACGCAAGAGGTGTGCCTTGGCAACTGTACCGACACTCACAGCTGGTGGTGTGTTGGTGCATTGTTTCCATTGTTTACTGGTAGTTACAGGTAAATATTTTTCAACCTAATGAAACTATTACCCGTTTAGAGGTCGACCCCCAATTTTTTGCCAAATAATTTGGTCTTAAAAACTTGAACTACACACAGGTATACAGTATACGGTAAATAAGGGCATGGGGGACCAGGTTTTTTTTTTTTAGGGGGGGGGGCGCAGCACATATACGCGGATTTTTAACATCCACGGGTATCTCTGTTACGTAACCCCCGCGTATGTTAAGGGCCGACTGTATACGGTACATCTAAAATTTGTATGTCTATTGCAAATGTTAAGATGTTTATATTTAAAATGATCACCATCTTGTAAGGATTCCAGCAATGTAAATTGTATATTTTATGAGCTAAAAACATACATATATCTTCAGTAAATAAACAAATTATACTTTACCCTTGTGAATGAGTGAATTCACCTCGTAAATCGGGTATCCTGGTTCTGGCAGTACCGCGTAAATGACCAAACTCGTAAACGAGAACTGCGTAAATCGAGGTTCAACTGTATCTCACCTCCCCCCACCTCCCTCTTCCCACGCTCCCTCCCTCCCTCCCCCCCCCCTCTTCCCACGCTCCCCCCCCGGTGCCTTCCCAAACAAAAGTTTGGTTGTTTGTTAGGGTTTAAAGTGTTTATCTTATATAATATCTCAGACTAAAGTTAGGAGAATATAATTTGCATTGCTGGAATCCTTGCTAGACAGCAAATAATTTGAATATAAATGTCATATATTTTGTTCAAGAGATAAAAATTTTAGTGCATTAGTGTACAGTACTGTAGTACATTTTATAATATAAAGTTTTTCAACTGTATTTTTGGGTAGATTTACATAAATTTCTTCATTTATTTTCATCCATTTACATGCACACACCATACTAAAAGAAACATAAAAGAAATAAATGACCTTAGTGCAAAGCTGGAGTGCACATGTACTAAATTGATTACGGTACTAAAATTGTTCCGTCTAGTGCAAATTATAGCTTGTTTATGTTCAAATTAATCACTATCTTACAAGAATCCCAGCAATGTAAATTATATTCACCCAGGTCATTTCACTGGTTTTTTATAAGAGAGAAGCTTAGTCACTTAAGGATTGATAAATAAACACGCGTTAGACCTTGGGCGCCAACTGACAAACGTACCACCTCAACTCCGGCTCCCCTCCCTCCCTCCCTCCCTCCCTCCCTCCTCCCTCCCTCCCTCCCTCCCTCCCTCCCTCCCATCTGCCTAGCATTGCCGGAATCCTTGTAAGACAGCGAATAATTTGAATATAAACGTCATATATTTTGTACAAGAGATAAAAATTAATCACCTGTATCACATTACAGTAGTGATTTAAGAGTAAGAGTGTATATGTACGGATATAGTATTCCACATACACGTAAGTATAAATACAAAGTTTATGTGATGATCGGACAATGTCCATTTAGGTTAACGTCACGTTTCCAAGAACATATCTAGGACGTTGACTGGCTCATGACTGTATTGTCGATTCTTGTATATTAGCGATTCTTGTGTATTAACGATGAGTGAAGTGCGTAATGTAAATGTCGGGAGCGGTTCTGGTGGTAATGATGGCCGTAGAGAAGGTCAACAAGGAAAGCGCCAAGCCAAGAGTGACTATCGTTAGGGTGACCCCCTTACGGAAATACACCCTTGAAATGAAATGAGAGATGCTTGAAATTATCAAAAATGGTGCTTGTACCTGTGAAATCATGCGTAGGTTCAACTGCCCCGTATCAACCATACATTCCCTGAAGAAGAACAAGAAAGCCTTAACTGCTGTTATTGTTATTTTATGATTATTATTTTATGGATTGGTTATTGTTTCACTGTCATGAAATAATTTTAGAACTGGGTGTGTGGCCAACTGGACAACTACATGGCAGTTGAACATACTGTTAATTTGGAGATTTATAGGAGACTGTTTTTTCTATAACAGTGCTGTTAATTGAGAGTTATCGGTCGATGGATTGCTAGATAAAAGAGGGTCAACCTGTATTTAATTTTGATTTTTTTCTTCATATTTTTCCCCTTCTGTTAGATGTTGTTTTTAAGAAATATTAATGCTAGATATGGAATCTTTATGGTTTTGCCTTGATAAAAAAGTACTTGTATTGAAAAAGGGACCAGCTACCATTTTCATATTTTACTGGAGAATTAATGTTCATTGAGAATATTGCTTGGAAACGAAGGCCACATCCAAAAGGTTACTGTTGAGAATTGTGACTGGAAAAGATAGTGATCAGAAGATTAGGCCCATCTTTTATTTTGAGGATAATTACTGTTTTAGTCCAGACCCCCCAAACTACTTGGTTAGAAAAGGTTTATGTAAGTTGAATCTCATGTTTTTTCTTGCTACAGAGTGGGTCCTGGGCTAAGAAGGTGTGATCTGACAAATGAAGAAGATGTAAGTACCCTAATTAAGGAAGAAAAGCCTGATGTTATAATCCATGCTGCAGCCCAGCGTTTCCCAGATATTGTGGAGAATAAATATGAAGAAACGGTGCTTCTCAACGTGAAGACCTCTGCACTCATTGCTTCCATTGCACGTAAGAATACTAAGATATATATGCACGTAAACAAAATATGACCTAAGCTGTTATGTCACTAGGGATGTAATTACCACTATCAATAGATCTCAATCAATCAATCTCCCTAAAATTAATGCCAGCACTCACCATCTCTCAAGCACCATTGTTGTCACTGCTCAAGAGGGTTGGTGCTTACCACAGGATCTGTCTTTAGTACTTAATAAATATTATTGTAGTGTATAATGCATCTCCATATGCCCTGGTTTATTCACTGATCAGTTGTCTTAAGTGCAGAAGTTGTCAAATTGAGCCATCATGTGTTAATTAATTTTAAAATCTAAATTATAAATTAAAATATTATAAGAAAATGGCTTAGTAGTCCTGTTAATGTGGCATGTCACCTCACCTACTACCTCACCACCTTGCTCACCACCTGACTTGTCACCTCTCCTCTCACTTTGTCAGACCTCGTCAGTTCACCTTGCAGTTACATTTATTTATTACTGTATTACAGTAGACCCTTGCCATTCATAAGTTTGCGATTCAGGATTTCGACAATTCGCAGTAAGCAGATGGTGGCTATGGTGGCTACCTTGCAAGCGTTTTCTCGCACCACAACGTGTCACCCCACACAGCATCTCGTGTTGTACTTTCAAAACTTTAGTTTTTCTGTGTGAAATGGCCCCTGAAAGACTGCCTAGTGTCAGTGCTAGTGATGCTAGTGGAGTGAATTGTAAAATGCAGAAGTCAGTGATGAACCTGACAAAGAAAGTTTTATTATTAGATAAGTTAAAAGAGGGGATGAGTGCTGCTGCGACTGGTCAGTTGTTTGGTACAGGTATACTTACAGTTGTGCACTAAGGTAGTATAAGTTGCTATTCACGGTTTTGCCAATTCGCGCCATTTGCAAAATATTTATGTTTGCAGAGTAATTATAAATAGACCAAGAGCAAAATAATCCTGTGTTACCCAAGCAGTTGGTCTACCCACCCACACATCATCCATGTGAGGATGCGGCTAAACATGGTGCAGTATTTCATAACGCCGAGAACCTTTGTCCCTAGGGCCCGGAGCAGAAAGCTTTGGAGTGATTTTCTCACCATTTTCTATGATTTTCGGTAATTTTACATTACAACTCCTCCCCGACTTATGACGAGGTTAGGGACCCAAATCCAGGTCGTAAGTCGGAATTGAAAAAAAACAAAATCTAAAATGAAATACAGTACAGTTGAACCTCGATTTACGCGGTTCTCATTTATGCGTTTGGTCATTTACGCTGGTCATGTACACGGTACCTTACCGGTACCTTGCCAGAACCGGGATGCTCGATTTACGCGGTGAATTTACTCATTTACGCGGTTGAAGTATAATTTGTTTATTTACTGAAGATATATATGTTTTTAGCTCATAAAATATATAATTTACATCTTAACATTTGCATTAGACATACAAAGTTTAGATGTAATTTAAGGCGATCATGAAAATAAGCAAATATTTTATCTTTTGTGCAAAATATATGAAGTTTACATTCAAAATATTCCCTGACCTGCAAGGAATCCAGAAATGTCAATTATATTATCCTAACTTTAGTCTGAGGTATTATTTATTACTAAAAATGTAAATATACTGTTTTCTCCCAAATATTTCTCTGGTAGGGAGGGACCCAGCGAGTGTGGGAAGAGGGGGTGGGAGCAGAGGTGGGGTATTTTGATTGACGGATAGTGTCTGGGTGAATAATAATTTGTTTATTTATTGAAGATATTTGTTTTAGCTCATAAAATTCATACAAATTACCCGGCCAGAATATAATTTACATTGCCGGAATTCTTATAAGATTTTGATTATTTTAAATATAAACATCATGGAATTTGCATTAGACATACAAATTTTAGATCTAATTTAAGAATTTTGATTACAAAGCCAAAATTTTATCTTTTGTGCAAAATATATGACGTTTATATTCAAAATATTCCTGGCCTTGCAAGGAATCCAGCAATGTCAATTATATTATCTTAACTTTAGTCTGAGGTATTATTTATTCTATACCTTAAAATCTAGTGTTTTCACCCAAACATTTCTCAGAGAGGGAGGAGCCAGCGAGCGTGGGAAGAGGGGGGTCTAAATAGTGTGAGATATTATATAAGATAAAACTGTAAGCCTAAAACCATGGCTGGGCAGATGGGGGAGGGGGAGGGGGGAGGGAGGGAGCGAGCGTGGGAGGGGGGAGTGGGAAGTGAGGTGTACTTTGACCGCGAAGGTATTTATTTGTTTATTTATGTTTAAATCAGTTTTTGTTTTTTGCTCATAAAATTTCATAGAAGTGACCGGGGAGAATATAATTCCCATTGCTGGAATCCCCACAAGACAGCGATTAATTTCAATATAAACAAGCTATAATTTCCATTAGACATACAAATTTTAGATCTAATTTAAGAATTTTATTACAGAGAGCAAAATTTTTATCTTTTGTGCAAAATATATGACGTTTATATTCAAATCATCTGCTGTTTTGCAAGGATTCCAGCAATGCAAATTATATTCTCCCAACTTTAGTCTGTGATTTTATATAAGATACAAACTTAAAGCCTATTGTATAACCAGAAACCTTCACTGGGAGGAGGGGGGGTTGGGATGGAAGGAGGGAAGAGTGACAGTGACATGTTTGACAGTTGGCGCCTATGGTGTGAAGTATTTAATTGTTAATTTATGTCCTTTAGGTTGAGTTTTTGTTTTTTGCTTATAAAATTTTATAGAAGTGACCGGGGTGAGGGAGGTGTCAGTGGTGGTGTGAAGTAGGTGTTGGTGTGAGGGAAGTGTTAGTTGTAATGTGAGAGGTGTTGGTGGTGGTTTGAGAGGTGTTGGTTTGAGGAGGTGTTGGTTTGAGGAGGTGTTGGTGTGAGGAGAGTGTTGGTGGTAGTGTGAGGGAGGTGTTGGTGGTGGTGTGAGGGAGTGTCGGTGGTGGTGTGAGGGAGGTGTCGGTGGTGATGTGAAGGAGGTGTTGGTGTGAGAAGGTGTGGGTGTTGGTGTGGGGAGGTGTTGGTGTGAGGGAGATGTTAGTGGTGGTGTGAGGAGATGTTAGTGGTGGTGTGAGGGAGATGTTAGTGGTGGTGTGAGGTGTTGGTGTGAGGAGATGTTAGTGGTGGTGTGAGAGGTCTTGGTGGTGGGGTGAGAGATGTTAGTGGTGGTGTGGGGAGGTGTTGGTGGTGGGGTGAGGTGTTGGTGGTGGGGTGGGGAGGTGTTGGTGGTGGGGTGGGGAGGTGTTGGTGGTGGTGTGAGGGAGGTGTTGGTGGTGGGGTGAGGGAGGTGTTGGTGGTGGTGGAGGGAGGTGTTGGTGTGAGGGAGGTCTTGGTGGTGGGGTGAGGAGGTGTTGGTGTGAAGGAGGTCTTGGTGGTGGTGTTGGTTTGAGGGAGGTCTTGGTGTGTAGGAAGTGTTGGTGGTTGTGTGAGGTTTTTTTTTTTTTTTTTCATTTTTTCATGGCCATGGACGATATGTGATCGGACGTTGTTCGGTTGACGCTAATCAAGATGATTGTGTATATATATATATATATATATATATATATATATATATATATATATATATATATATATGTCAACCCTCACTTTACGCGGTTAATGTAACCCGCAGGGTCCCGCGGAAAGTGAGGAAGCGTAAAGTGAATAACATAACATATGGGATTAATTGAAATAGAGTCCGGGCCGACCCCCAAACTCCACTTTTTGACGACACACAACTTTGTTGTAGTAAAAATTTTATCTTAACTTTATGATGGTATGAAAAAACAAGTAATATAGAAGAGGTTAGGTTAGGAAAAATAAAGGTTAACATAGGAAAAATAAAGGTTAGGTTAGGAAAACTAAAAGTTATGTGGAACACTTACGTTAGTAGAAGAGATGGGTCGGCATACGGGGATGGAGGCTGGTTCCGAGGCAGAGGGCAGATTACTGGCCCTCAGGTGAATCACCATTACTAGGTGAATCACCATCACTGTCACTTACAGTTGTCAGGGCTTCCCTGACAAATCCCTCAAAGTCGTCTTCACTGTCATTATCACTGGCTTGGGCTGGCTGTGGTGGGTTGCGGGCGAAGAACTCGGTTATGCTTTTTTGACGGCTGGTGTTTATGTTGTCTTGATACACCGTGATGTACGGCTCCATAACCTGCACCAGCCGGGAATGGAAGACTTCATAGCGGTCATCGTCATTGTCGCGGGAAAGGAAGGACTTCATTTTCTCTGCACACTCCATGGCACCCTTAATATCACTATGACTTAAACTGTGTTCTTCGGAGAATGATGCACCTTCTTCCTCCTCTTCACTGACGTGATCTTCTTCCAACATCTCGTCGGCAGTCACTTCAGGATCTCTGATCACCTCCAGGATGTCATCGTTGGTGGTCTTGGAGAAGCCTGGAACTGTAACAGTCTGCGCAGCTTCTCTGGCAAGGTCCACTGCTACTGCAACAGTCTGAACCCACCAGTCACAGATTGACTCCTCCTCTCACCTGGTATTCCATGCAACACATGTCTCCATGCGTGACGAATTGTAGCAATAGACAGCTGATCCCATGACTCCACCAAGAAGTCCACAGCTTTCTTGATGTTAAATACTCTCCAGAATTGTTTGAACAGTATTTTTTGCTGTGCCAACTGTTGATCCTCATCTTCTTCGCTCTTGCTATCGGTGGTGGTGTCACTCAGGTTGCGCAACTCTTCCCTGGTGTTGGTGTAGTCGTTCAGGAGTTTGAATTTTTTCGTAGAGAATGCAGCTTTTACATTACAGATTAACTCTTGGTCCATGGGCTGTAATATAGACGTAGTGTTGGGAGGAAGGAAGACCACTTTTATGTTGGGGTGACGATCTGACAGTAGGGGCGAGTGTCCTGGTGCGTTGTCCAGCAGCAACAAAATCTTGAATGGCACATTCTGTCGCTCACAGAATTTCTTTACATCGGGAACAAAACAGTCATCAAACCAGGAGAGGGACAGTGTAGAGAACATCCACGCCTTACGTGCGGTCAGACAGTGGACATTTAGCTTGGTCATGTCCATGGTTTTGTATGCGTGCGGCTTGCGTGCTGTGTGGATCACCGATAACTTGAGCTTACAGGTACCGGAGGCATTGGTGGTAAACAGGACGGTGATGCATTCCTTCTCCATCTTCCGGCCCCGAATCTTGCTGGCATTCTTTACAACAAAGGACTTGGAAGGTAGCTTTTTCCAGAAAAGACCAGATTCGTCCATGTTAAACACCTGGTCGTCACTGTACTGTCACTGTACTGTACTGACGCACCAACTACCTCACAAGTAATTTTTCTGTCTTGAGAAGCACCTGGTTGTGAAAATACTTGATCATAGAAGCACCTGTAGACTTTGTGATCTTCATGTGCTCCTTTATCTTGGCTGCATCCTTCTTTATTGTTCGAATCGTAGATTCATTCACACCATGCTGGCGCGCCAAATCAACGTGCCTTGTTCCTTTCTTCAACTCTTGGATGATCTTGTACTTCACCTCGTAGCTTATGGAACGTCGTGTCTTCTTTGGCTTACTGCCGCTGGGTCCAGGTAAGGAAAGGTTTCTCTCTGGGGGTGGTGGTCCGGCGGAAGCCATTTTACAGAACAATGGATACACGTTTCCACGGTCTGGCCTGGAGGGATGAAACTGCCGCGGCTAGGTCAAGCGTCGTCTTTCCTCCCTCCCTCTCTCCCCCGGGTGGACACGTCATAATACTTTAAGCCAATTATAGCTAGCAGCAGAGGGGGGTAGGGATGCATGGCCAATCACAGTCCGATACGTCATATGACGTCAGTGATAACGCAACAAAGACACACACTGCGCAACCTTACCGCGCGGCTTGCCCAGGCGGAGGGAGAGGCGAGAGCACAGGCAGGCAGGCGGGTGGGGCGAATCTAAAAATAGCGTCGCGCCGGGCACTCCGTGTAATGGGGTTCACGCACGGCGTAATGTGAGCACGTTAGGTTCTGGCAGGGCACCGCATAAACGTGGAAGCGCGGAATGTGGGACCGCGTAAAGCGAGGGTTGACTGTATATATATACTGTATATACAGTGGCCCCTCGGTTAACGAACTCAATCCGTTCCAGAAGGTCGTTCGTTAACCGAAACGTTCGTTAACCGAAACCATTGTTTCAATGGGTTTTTGGGTAATTGGTTCCAGCTCACCGAAAATTTCCTAACTTCAACAAAAATGGCGGAAAAATTTACTTACTTTGAGGTGTGTATGTAGAAGGCTCCTGGATGATGGTGATGATGTGCATTTGAAGTGGGAGGTGCAGGAGGAGAAGGGAGAAGAGAAGGAAGTGGAGGTGGAGGAGAAGCATTTTACTGCTTCTTGGAAGGTGAGTCACCTTCCATGAAAATGTCAGGAACCTCTGGACTGACAGATTCTCCACCATGAACATCCTCTCTCCTTCTTGAAGTGGAAGGCTGAGGGCTAGCATCTTGTTCCCTCTGCTTTTTACTGAAGAAAGTGTCAATTGTGGTCTGTGGGGCATCTGTCCTCCTCACCATTAACTTATGTTTAAAGAAGGAGACCACTGAGTCCTCAACATGACACAAAGCTAGTTCAGTTTTTTCCACTTCTGGGTGCTTTGAAGCCAGTTCCCTGAACTTCTCCCAGTGGTAAATCACATCTTTCAACTGTTTAGCTGACATATGGTCATCACTTTCAATTTCCTCCTCACCACTGTCAGCCTCTACCCGTAACATCTCATCCAGTTCCTTCAAGTCATCAGGAGTAAGTTCCTCCTCATGAGACATCACAAGCTCTTCCACATCCTTTCTCCTCCACTTCAAGGCCCACGACTGACTCCATGGACAATCTCCTGGTCCAACTCTGTGTCATCTCAAATCTCACAAAAATCATGGACTACTGATACACAGTGCTTTCCATGAAGAATTGAGGGTTCTATTGGAGAATTTCTTTTGCCATGATGACACAATCAATTTTACAGCCTCCAGGACGTTGAATTGTGTCTTCCAGAACTGCTTCTAGTAAGTTAGTTCAGGATCAATGGAAGTTGCCTGATGACACTTCCTCCCTAAACATTTTCTTCTCATGTACAACTCTTGAAGTTGTTGATTACATTCTGGTCCATTGGCTGTATGAATGATGTAGTTTGAGTGCAAAAACAACACTTTCAGATAAAGTCAAAATTGATACCCAAATTTCTGGCAAGAAGCCAGGGTCATACCAGGAGCGCTTATCCATGAGGAGAAGAGCCTTTAAAGGAAGTTTATTGGTGGCTAGGTAGCTCTTGACAGAGGGGCAAAACACATCAACAGCCCATTCATTAAAGAACTGTCTTTGTCACCCATGCCTTACGGTTGACTCAACAACCCAAGCATTGTTCTACCACTTTCTGTTGCTTGAACACCCTGGGGTTTTCAGAGTGGTAGACACATAGGCTTCAGTCGGAAATCCCTGAAACATTGGCACTGCTAGAGTGAGACGGCCTTTCATGGGCTTATGCCCAGGTAAGAGGCTTCATCCTGGTGATGAATGTTCTTTTAGCATCTTTTTCCAGAACAGCCCAGTTTGTCAACATTGAACACTTGCTGTGTAAGATAATTTTCTTCTTCCATCAGTTTTTAAATTCAATTAAAACTTTGCTGCCCCCTTCTTTATCAGCACTAGCAGCTTCACCATGCCTGTCAACACTTAAAAATGTCACTTGTTTTAAATTTTCGAACCAGCCTTGCTAGCCCGAAATCTTCAAATTCTGTTCCTGAAGAACCAGGTTGATCTGCCTTTAAATGTTATAAATCTCCCTGGCTCTTTCACAAATGAAATTCACCAGAAACCGAATCAATTTTTCATTCCGTTTTTCCCTAATCCAGATAACCTCTCAGTTTCTACCATTAGATCTACTTTAAACACTCTTGTAGATTTGTCTCTCACATTCACTTCCTTAAATTTGTCTTTGAGTGAAGAATTGTCGATTAACAGTTGGATGCTCTATTACGCCATATTCTTGCATAGCGCATTTGATTTATCAATACCTTGTTTTGCTTTTTTTATTATTTCCTGCTTTATTTGGATTGAAATCACTTTTCTGATTCTTAGGCCCCATGCTGGATTCAAACAATGGCAAATAACGTATTTTTCAAAGTTAAACTAGCTGCAATAAAGAATATTTTCTTTTTTAAAATAACACTGCACTGCACTATATATTGCCTCAGGAGAGCTTGCCCCAACTCCGACAACTGCTGCAGATATTGACTATGAGGCTACTGTCACTGAATGCCGCATAGATCTGCGCTCAACTAATTTAACACAGATAGGATAGCTACTTATGTATTAGGATATTTAATATTAAAGTAATTAAATGGTGGCGAAGGTGTGGCTATTGGGGAGGCTGGAGGCCACATTAAAAAAAAAAAAAAAAAAAAAAAAACTGTTTATACTTAGTGATGCTGCGTCACCACTCACAAGCTCGCAGCCTCTGTGCGCAAGCTGTGTTTTTTATCTGTGCAATACATATCGAGATTTAATTATTATTTATATGAAAATGTTATTTTATTTTATTTTTTATTATATATTTGTCATAAATACAAAGAAAAATACAGTAGTACCCGATTTACGCGTCAATTGAACCCACAGGGTACCGCGAAAGTGAAAACCGCGTAAAGTGAACAACAGAACATATGGGATTAATTCCAATAGAGACTGGCCCGACCCCCAAACTCCACTTTTTCCGACACAATACCTATGTTATAGTAAAAGTAACATCTAAATTTTATGATGGTATGCTCACACAATTAATATTTATGAGAAATACAGTCGCCAGGTTAATGTCCATTCAAATAATAGACTCAAATCCCCCCCCCCTCTTCCCAGCTCACTGGCCCCTACCTCTCTGAGAAATGATTGGGTGAAACACTAGATTTTAACATTTAGTAATAAATAATACCTCAGACTAAAGTTAAGATAATATAATTGACAATTCTGGATTCCTTGCAGGTCAGGGAATATTTTGAATGTAAACTTCATATATTTTGCACAAAAGATAAAATACTTGCTTTGTGTAAACCAAATTATTACATTAGATCTAAAATTTGTATGTCTAATGCAAAATCCATGATGTTTATATTCAAAATGATCATCATATTGTAAGAATTCCAGCAATGTAAATTATAATCTGGTCCAGTAATTTGTATGAATTTTATGAGCTAAAACAAATATCTTCAGTTAATAAAAAAAAAAATATTCTTCACGACACTATCTGTCAATCAAAGTACCCCAACTTGCCTCCCCCCCTCTTCCAACCGCGCCAGATGGTCGTCGGTCCCAACCCTCCTCCCCACCCTCCACCTTCCCTCCCTACCAGAGAAATGTTGGGTGAAAAAACTAATTTTAACTCTTAGTAACAAATAATACCTCAGACTAAAGTTAGGATAATATAATTGACATTGCTGGATTCCTTGTAAGACCAGGAACATTTTGAATATAAATGTCATATATTTTGCACAAAAGATAACATATTTACTCAGAGTAAACATTAGATCTAAAATTTGTATGTCTAATGCAAAATCTATGATGTTTATATTCAAAATGATCATCAAATTGTAAGAATTCCAGCAATGTAAATTATATTCTAGCCGGGTAATTTGTATGAATTTTATGAGCTAAAACAAATATCTTCAGTTAATAGAAAAAAAATATATTCTTCACACCGTGCCAGATGGTCGGTCTTTCCCTCCCTCCACCCCACCAACCCTCCCTACCAGATAAATGTGTGGGAAAACCAGAATATTTACCTTTTTAGTAATAAATAATACCTCAGACTAAAGTTAGGATAATATAATTGACATTGCTGGATTCCTTGTAAGATCAGGAATATTTTGAATATAAATGTCATATATTTTTGCACAAAAGATAACATATTTACTCAGAGTAAACATTAGATCTAAAATTTGTATGTCTAATGCAAAATCTATGATGTTTATATTCAAAATGATCATCAAATTGTAAGAATTCCAGCAATGTAAATTATATTCTGGCCGGGTAATTTGTATGAATTTTATGAGCTAAATTAAAAAAAAAAAAATTATACTTCACGCGTATATGGGTAGATGAACCGCGGAAAGTGAAAGTTCGGTTCTGGCGAGGCACCGCGTATATGAGAAATCGCGTAAAGTGAAACCGCGTAAAGCGGGGTAATACTGTAATGGTATTAATTGATTTGGGTCCTTAATTAACCAGGGTCTTAAATATGAATCGTCGTTAGTAGAACCGTCATTATTGGAGGCTTTAACGATATTCATTGAATATCCATCGATATTCATTGGTTAAATTTTTATTATCTCTAGAGCAAACTATGGGTTGTATATACTCAAATTAATTGTTGTCTTACAAAGATTCCAGCAGTGCAAATTATATTTTTCTACTTCAAGTCAGTGACATTTTATACGGAAACTATTTTTAACCTTATGCACCATGCATCTCTCCTTTTACTTATCTGCCTTATCCGTGCGCCGCCACACGGCCAACCCACTCTCTACAGCCCTCTGCTTAATTCTTTGTTGATCATAAACGCGCTATTGCATTGCTCCACAATTTTCGGTCAGCATGGTTCATTGTGCTTATCATCGATGTTTTTTTTTTATCCATAGTGAGAGAACAGCATCCTCATTCAGATTGAACTGTTCTGGTGATTGTGAAATTATATTTTCTGTGTTTTTGTGACTGTAAGGTGCTTCGCGTCTGTTGTTGTGAAAATGATGTGAACAGTGTCGCATGTTATCATTGTTTTTGTGTGACAAATGCTTTTGCTCTGTTTTTGTGACTGTGGAGTGAGGAGTGTAACTTTAAAAATGTCAGGGAAGGCCAAGGCATCCAAGATAACCATGGATTTGAGGTGAAGCTTGACTCCCCAGAATCTGTGTGGGAGTCAGAGTGATGTTTCCACTCCACCTACAAGAGTCCCCTTAGCCTCAAAGGGGACATGCAATGATGACCAGGGTTATTCTTCATGATGTGGTGAATGTTGTTTAATTGTTTTCTATTGATTTTATAAGTGTAGGATTTTTTCGTTGATGATACATGTGTGTTTGGGGACTGGCTGGGAAATTATCCCATTGAACCCCGTGTTATAATGCTCCCTATCTACATTATTTCACTTTTAGGAACCTAAGCCCATTGTTTATTGGGGTTTACCTGTACAGTAAGTCCTCGCTTAACGTCGGGGTTACGGTCCTATAAAATGCTATGTTTTACGAAACAACGTTAAGCGGATCAATTTTCCCCATAAGAAATAGATAAAATACGGGAGTTATGTTCCTGAGCCTCCCCTTGCCCCATGAAATACATTACATATACTGTACAGAAACTCATTGCCATTTCTATAGAAAATAGAGCATACATATACAACTACTAAGTTTGTATTGGTACTCACCGATGGGTGGAGGTGGTAGAGCGAGTGTGCAGTGGGTTACGTAGTGAAGCGGAGGAGGCGTTTGGCGGGAGGGGAGGAGTATAGCGGGAGCGAAGGAGGAGGAGGGCAGGAGCGGAGGAGGGCGTGAGAAGAGGAGTGTGGTGAGTCATTGAGATTCTGCGGTTGCCTCCTCCTCCTCCTGTGCTGACTGGGGTTCCTCTGCCGCTGTTTGCTCCTCCTCCATTGAAGTTTGCTCCTCCTCCATTGTTATTTGCTCCTCCTTGGCTGCTGAATGTTGTGAAGAAGCTGCTTCTGCCGTCCTGCGACGTACAAATGAATCCAGTGTTGACTGCTTGGTGCTACTCTTCTTCTTCTTATACATCTCTAGTGTAACAACCAAGACTGTCATCAATGCTGCGTTGAACCTTTGAGCTATGTTCTCTGTTTGGGTCATCATATACAAGGATTTGCATTGCTTGCTGGATCATGTTGAACGATTCTGCCATCCTCTTGGAAGTTAGCGTTCGTTGAGGTTCTTCTTTGTCGTCGTCGTCGTCTTCAACAGGACTGTGTTCTGTTAGTTGTTGCAGATCTTCGTTGGTGAGCCCTTCTGTATGGGATGCCAGGACGTCCTCAATTCCTCTGATTCCAGCTCATCAAAGCCTGCCTGTTTAGCCAAGCTGAGTATATCCCTATTCACAGCTGGGACTAAGTCCGTGAATCCCGTAAAACTGTTGACGCACTCGGGCCACAATTTACCCCACACACCATTCAGGCAACTTTCTGAAACCTCTTCCCATGCCTTGCCAATGTTGTCAATTGCATGAAGAATATTGAAGCCACACCAATATTCTCGGATCGTGGGTTTGTTTTCTTTGTCTGTAGCCTTGAGCAGCTGGGCCATGGTACGGCATTAATAATACGCCTTGAATGCGGCGATGACGCCTTGGTCCATAGGCTGCATCCGTGCTGTCGTGTTGGCAGGCAGGAGTACAACTTTTACACTCATGCAAGTCGTCGAGATTGGGAGGGTGAGCTGGAGCATTGTCAACGATCAGAAGAATTTTGAAGTCAAGGTGCTCCTTGGCACAGTATTCCTTCATTGCAGGGACGGCATACACGTTTAACCACAGGCTAAATAAGGCGCAGATTATCCATGCCTTTTTGTTTGCCTTGTAAATGACAGGAAGGTGATCCTTAGAGTAACCTTTCAGGACCCGTGGGTTAGCAACGCGAGAAATCAACATCAGCTTCAGCTTGAAGTCACCGGCAGCGTTTGCGCCAAGCAGCAGAGTCAAGCTGTCTTTTGCCGCTTTAAAACCTGGCGCTCTTTTCTCCTCCTTGGAGATATAGGTACTCTCAGTTATCCTCTTCCAAAAGAGACCAGTCTCATCCACACTGAAGACTTGCTTCGATGAGTGTCCTCCTTCCTGGATAATCCGTTTGAATTCTGGCGGGAATGTCTCGGCAGCAACCGTATCTGAACTGGTAGCTTCACCGGTCATCTAAATATTGTGGAAGTTATACCTGCGCTTAAATCGTTGAAACCAGCCTCGGCTGGTCGTAAAGGTCTGTTCCTTCTATCCTTCACCCTCTTCTGTCAAATAAGGATCTGGCCTTATGCTGGATAACCATAAGGCTCACAGGCGCATTGCATTGATTCTGGTCCTCCATCCACATAGCCAGCATCTTTTCCCCTTTTTCTATCACCGTACTTATAGTACGAGTTGTATTAGTTGCACTGAGAGTAGTACCACTTCCAGCACTAACCTTAATCTTGTCAGCGTTGGTCCAGATAGTGCGCACCGGTGTTGGGGTTAGACCAAGCACAGCGGCTCTGTCCACAGCGCGATCACCTTTTTTAAATCGGCTTAATACATCCATTTTCGTAGCACTAAGCATCAGTAGCACTTGATTGGCACTTGGAAACCATTTTGAAGGGTTATAGTACAGTTTTACAGCGATAGCACTTAAAGCACAAACGAATAATGTGAAGTTGTAACAGAGACTGGCTTGGCGTCGCTTGGGGATGCTGTGACGTTCCGCGAGTGAGGGCAGCGCGCCGAGCCGAGAGAGTGTAGCGCGGCCAGACAAGAGCGGGTGATGCGCCGTAGAAAGTAGTCCGTGATGACGCAAAATGATTTGGTATTTGATCCCCGGGACGTTAAAAAAATTTTTGGTCTCTAAAGTTTAGCCACTTAGTACCGAAGCAATGTTAAGCGGGACGACGTTATACGAGGTTGCACTGTATTCTTAAGTTAACGTACAGCTTGACACTGTGAGCAGGGGTAGATCCATGGGAGTCCTGGGGTGTCCAGATCCCCCCTTTAACTAGAAAATTGTATTCAGGCATTTTTGTATAGTAAAAAGTATTTACTATTGACCTCAGAATATCTCCTAATATTAAGTGCACATGGCAACTTCTTGGACCCCCCACTTTTGATATTCCTGGATCTGCACTTGGTGGGCAATATACAAGGGAAGCCAAGTGAAAAATATATTCTGGAAATTTATCATTTGGTATGCTATTTGAGTGACCTTGTGTAAAAGATGTTGTAATTTTGCCATATAACTTTCTTTTCAGGAATTGGAAAAGTGGAGGGATAGGAAGGGAATTAGTACATGTGTACGTGAAGTTGATGGCAGTGGTGGCCAAGTGGACACAATACTTTCCTCTTCTCATAACTTGATCCTGGGCCTCTCCCAGTCTACCCAAGTGTAAATTAGTTTCAAACTTTTCAGTTAGGAAAGGCAGTTGAGTGCAGTGCCAGCTATGCTGCCTCCTTTCATGCCAAAGACTTAGTATAAAGTGTGCTGTATCTACACTGTCTATAGCAGGCCAATATGCTGCCTATGAGACCAACTCTCACTTTCATGTGATGCAATGAGGATATTGAAGGAAATTGCATGAGGACCTGCTTCCAGTATTATATTTAAAATGGTACGGTATTCGGTGATAATGGTAATTAATTTGGTTAAGGTGTAATTTAATAATGTTTTTTATTTTATCTTTCAGATGAAATTGGGTGTAAAATGATCCACATTAGTACAGACTATGTGTTTGATGGCTCTGCCCCTCCCTACACAGTGGAAGACAAGTGCAACCCTCTGAGCAAGTATGGCCAGACAAAGTTAGATTCAGAACAGGCCATCTTGACTGAAGTTTCTAGTAAGTAGCCCAGTTATGCAGGTGTAGGGGTGCAGATTTTAAGTTATACATTTCATTACTGTACAGTAATACCATTTGTAAGGGGGGGGGGGATTTTTTTTTTATTCCCCTTTAACAATAATTCCTACTTTTTGTTTATATTCTTTTGTTTGAGGTTATCTGGGAAAACTGTCATTGTTCATTAGTACAGTGAGTTCTGCTATAACGCGTGTTTTGACAACACGAATTGGCTGTAACGCGATTTATGAATAGAGGAACGATATTTGTGTAACGCGAACGCTTGTTTGCTGTAACGCGATTTTTGCTTACTATTTGTCCAATTTTGTGGTATTAACTGTTGTATATATATATATATATATATATATATATATATATATATATATATATATATATATATATATATATATATATATATATATATATATATATATATATATATATATATATATATATATGTATGTTTATATGCTGCCTTTATTGAATATATATATTATATATTATGTTACTTCTTACCAAAGTCAGAAAGTGTTTAGGCTTGTGTAAACACGAAATGTGTTAGGCACGTTGTAACCAAGAACAGAGAATAAACGCCCAGCCAGACCGACCATGTGCTTGTCATTCTCCCATTAAATAACGCAAGATACTACACTGGCGACGAGGATGGGATTCACAAAGTGTTGGTGAAGTCCTTGAAGAGAGGATAGTGACCACTGAAGGGAAGGCTACTCTGAACCTGGAGAATTTAAGTGAAGAGAGCAACCATGGCTGGCGTCAGTGGATACATCGGACGAGTGGGGGAGTATGATGCAGACAAGGAAGATTTCACATCATATTGTGAGAGAATGGACTTCTTCTTTCTGGCAAATGAATTAATGGACGACGGTGGTGATGCTCAGAAGAAGAAAGCCCTTCAAGAGAAAAGGAAAGCAATCTTTTTGACAGAGGTAGGAGCTAATGTTTATTCTACTCTGGTCAATCTGCTTACTCCAGACAAACCCAAGGACTCCTCACTGATTCAGATTACCAAGATTCTGAAGCAACATTTTGATCCTGCTCCACTTGAGATCGCTGAAAGTTACAGATTTGGCACCAGAGATAGAGGTAAAGATGAATCAGTAAGTAATTATATAGTAGCTTTGAAGAAGTTATCCATTCACTGTAACTTTGGACAGTTCTTGAACCGAGCTCTAAGAGACAGGTTTGTAATAGGCCTGAATTATGAAAAAATACAGAATAAGTTAATGAACACCACTAACTTAACTTTTGAAAGTGCATGTCAGATAGCTACAAGCATGGAATTGGCCGAGAAAAACACCAGAGAATTTGTTCCCAATGCTGGTAGTGAAACAGTTAGCAGTAGTGGCTCAGTGTGTAAAGTAACTGTAGCTAAAAGGAATAAGTATACCACAAAACAAGGAACACATGCTGATTTAAAATGTAAGAGGTGCCGAGGGAAACATGAAAGCTTTCAGTGTAAGTTCAAGAATTCAAAATGTTACAATTGTCAACGTATTGGACATATTGCTCCTGCCTGTAGAAGTGATAAAGGTAGAGTATATGCCGTTGAAGGTGGAGAGAAGGAAATGAAAAACAGTATTCATGAGAGTGTTAGTAATTTTGGATCTGATAATGATGAGAGTGCCCATGTGTTTACTATTTAAACCAGTCGTGAAGAGAAAGTTAAACATAGGTATAATGTGGACTTGTGTATTAATGACACACCTGTAACCATGGAAATGGATACTGCAGCTGATTTCTCCATAATGAGTAAAGATATGTATGAGAAACTATTTGCGCATGTGCCTTTAGAAGACTCAGGTGTCAAGTTGAGAACTTATACTGGAGAGATTTTGAACACAGAAGGTAAATTAGAGTGTGAGGTAAAGTACAAAAATCAGAATTTAAAGTTGCCATTAATTATAGCTAGTTATGTGAATAGACCAACTTTGTTTGGTAAGAACTGGTTGTGTGAACTTGAGATGGACTGGAAGGAGATATTTAGTGTTAGAATGTGTAACAGTATTCCAGGTCTTGAGAAATTGCTTGAAAAATACAAGATTTTATTTGTAAAGGGACAGGATGGTATAAAGGGTTATGAAGCTCATATCACCATTGACAAAGATGTTACACCCATATATGCTAAGTCCAGACCTGTTCCTAATGCATTGAAAGGTGAGGTTGAGGAAGAATTAGACAGACTTGTGAGTGAGGGAATTATTGTGAAAACCACCACGAGCATTTGGGCTGCTCCAATAGTAATAGTACCTTAAGCTGATAAATCTGTTAGACTATGTGGTGATTATAAAGTTACCATTAATCAAGCTGTTGAGGATGAGCAATATCCCTTACCCACATCTCAAGATTTGTTTGCTGCACTAACAGATGGAACCATTTTCACTAAGTTAGACTTGTCCCAAGCATATGCTCAGGTCTCTGTTGATGCTGAAAGTCAAGAGTACCTTACCATCAACACTCATAAAGGATTGTATAAGTTCAAAAGGTTGCCTTATGGTGTTAAAAGTGCACCAAAGTTATTTCAGTGCATCATGGACAAAATTCTTGTGGGTCTTCCCAATGTGTTATGTTTTCAGTATGATGTCCTTATTGTTGACAGTGACATCCAAAATCATGTCAAAACCCTAGCCACAGTATTCGAAAGATTGTTGGCACACAATGTCAGGCTCAACAAGAGCAAATGTTCATTCCTAGCTAAAGAAGTAACTTATCTTGGCTACTGCAGAAGGGCTGAGATCTGTAGAAGATAAAGTAGGAGCCATAGTAAATTTACCTGCTCCAAAAAATGTCAGTGAATTGAAAGCTTTCCTATGTATGATACAGTATTATTCAAGGTTCTTGAGTGGACTTTCATCAGTTTTAGCCCCTCTGCATGAACTATTAAAGAAAGGGATACCATGGAAATGGAACAGTGCCACTCAGAAGTCATTTGAAGATTATAAAGCTGCTCTGTCTAGTACTGATGTTTTGGTCCACTATGATACCAGTAGAACACTAAAGCTTGCTTGTGAAGCATCGGGCTATGGATTAGGTGCTGTCATAAGTCACATAATGGATAACGGTGAAGAAAGACCCATTGCATATGCCTCGAGAACTCTTACCCAAAGCGAGAAAAATTATGCACAAATAGAGAAAGAGGCTTTGTCTATCATATTTGGAGTAAAGAAATTTCACCAGTATCTATATGGGAGGAATTTTGTTTTAATACCTGATCACAAGCCTCTTTTGGCAATTTTGGGTCCTAAATCACCTGTTCCGACACTTGCTGCAGCAAGAATGCAGAGATGGGCTTTGATATTGTCGGCATATGTATATGAGATACAGTACAGACGTTCAGATGATCATTCCAATGCAGATGCTTTGTCAAAGTTGCCATGTAGTGGATCAAATGATGGAGTAGAGCCTAAGGTTTATGCTGTAACTATGATAGCAGAAGATTTTCCAGTCACCTCCGGAATGATTGCTCATGAAACTAGGAAAGATGTTGTATTAGGAAGAGTCATGGAGTATACACTAATTGGATGGCCAGAGATTTGTCCATCCTTAGACTTTCAACTGTATCATTTAAGGAGATGTCAATTATCAGTAGAACAGGGATGTGTGTTGTGGGGTATGAGAGTGTTAATTCCACAGTGTTTCAGAGGGCAAATTTTGAATGAACAGCATTTTGAACATCCAGGTATATGTGCTATGAAAGCACTGGCCAGAAGTTTTGTGTGGTGGCCTAAACTGGATGGTGAAATAGAAATGATGGTACTTGAGTGCTCTGTTTGTCAGAATGTTAGGAGTATGCCACCCAGCACACCTTTGAAAACCTGGAAATGGCCTACCCGTCCCTTCCAAAGAGTACACATTGATTTCTGTGATAAGGGAACAGACAAATTTCTTGTATTAATTGATAGTCATTCAAAGTGGATTGATGTTAAGCACATGTACAGTACTAATGCTGGTAGCGCCATTGATGAATTAAGATTAATATTTGCCGAACATGGAATACCAGAAGAGGTAGTTTCTGACAATGGTCCTCCATTCCAATCATCAGAGTTTAAAAACTTCATGAGATTCAACGGTGTAAAGCATGTACTGACCCCACCCTATCATCCTGCCTCTAATGGTGCAGCTGAGAGATCAGTTAGAATTGTAAAGGGAGCACTTTCCAAGCAGGTAATTCAAGGAACTGTAGGAAAATCAATGAAACACAGACTAGCAAATTTCTTACTCAGATACAGAACCACGCCACATAGTGTGACAGGATGTACTCCTGCAGAGTTAATGGTGAAGAGACAGTTGAGAACAAGATTAAGTTTAGTTAAGCCAAGTCTGTTTGAAGTTGTAGAGAGGAAACAAGCTCAACAAAAGATGTATCATGATAAGAGTTCCAGTGAAAGAGTGTTCAAGGTAAATGATAGGGTGAGAGTTAGGAATATGGCTAAAGGTTATGGTACTGTACATGCAAAGTGGATAACTGGTGTCATTGACAAGGTATGTGGATCTAGGACATATTTAGTGAAATGTGGTAACTGTTCGAGATTTGTTCATGTGGATCACATCATTCAGGCACATGACGAGATGAATGTAGCACCAGGACATGATGATAAACTTGACACAGTTTCAGATGATCATCATCATGATGATGTCAAAGATGATGTTCCCAGCATCCACTCACTGTGTCAACTGATTGTAGTGATGATATGTCTGTCACTGATAATGCACAGAGTGCAAGTGAAACCCCTGTAAAACTTGATGGAGGGAATAGTCCTAGAAGATCAAACAGAGTTAGGAGACCTGTAATGAAATAGACCTCTGATTACCTGAATTGTGAACAGGCCTTTCAAAACTGTTTAATTAGGAACTTATATTTGTTGTGTTCTATTCCCTTCTTCCCTCCCATATGTAATTCTGTAAGCATTGTTTATTTAGGATTTGTAGCAGCCATGCTCTCTTTTGAAAGGGAGAAATTGTGTTATATATACAGTCGACCCTCGTTAATTCGGACCCCTTTAATCCGGATTTCGGATAAATCGGACAAAATCTGAACTGTCCATATCAAATTTCTGGTTCTGGGATTGTCCCAGGTGCAATTGAGGTTGCAATTTCAAATTCTGTGTCCCTACTAAGAAATAACAAAGTCCCTGGTGCACTCTAAGAGTAAGAGAAAACGGATGACTCAGGCGTCCTGAAGTGAGAGAAAACGGACTCCTATGACGGGGCACTCAAATAAAGAGACATGGCTACATGTTTTGTGGACTAGCCACTGTACAGTATCCTTTTCATCACTTTGTAATAAACACAAGGCCTCACACATGTTATTCAGACTGACAGACTTGACACGTTTTACCAACCATAAAGACAGTTGAAGCTTTAAACATCACTCACAATGGATCTTGAATATTCCAACTGTAATCAGACATACCTAAGTTGCCTCAACAATTGCAACCCCAGTTGCAATATCAAATTCTGTGTCACTACTAAGATATAACAGTCTCTCGTGCACTCTAAGATTAAGAGAAAACGGACGACTCAGGAGTGCTGAAGTGAGAGAAAACGGACTCCTATGACGGGGCACTCAAATAAACATACACATAGCTGTATAATGCAATATTAACCCCTAAATCGGTTAATTCGGACAATCGACTAAAACGGACACCCTTCCCCCCCTATTAGTCTGTTTTAACGAGGGTCGACTGTATATGTATGTTTATATGATGCCTTTATTGAATATATTTATTATATATTATGTAGTACTTCTTACCAAAGTAAGAAAGTGTTTAGGCTTGTGTAAACACGAAATGTGTCAGGCACGTTGTAACCAAGAACAGAATAAACGCCCAGCCAGACCGACCATGTGCTTGTCTTTCTCCCATTAAATAACGCAAGATACTACAACTGTGAATATGGTAAAGAAGAATATCTCCAAGAAGCTTTCTGGTGATCGCATTCCCGGTGGTGATCGTAAAAGAAAGGCTATAACCCTTGAAGAGAAGCTCGATGTTATCAATCTCAAAATCACCCTTCTTCCCCATCAAGTTATATTCATATTTTTTCAAGGTAAAGTGTTACATTTACTGTATGATTTCATTATTAGATATGAATGTAACATTTAATTAGACTGTGCTAACCTTTGTGTTAGGCTGACTACTAAATTTTCTTCGATTTTGAGTAGTAATCTGCACCTAACTATTTTCTCCATAAGCCCTGTTATTTCTATTACGCGAATTTCTATAACACGATGTTTGACAAGAACACAACTATCGCGTTATAGGAGAACTGACTGTACAAGTGCTTTCAATAGTGAAATTTCCATTAGCCAGAACAATTGGTGCAGAGCACTTCCAGGAATGAGAGATTTCCAGATAACAAGACATCTCTCTCGAAGCCGAGAAAAAATTCCTCATCCCCTGAATTTTCCGGGTACTGGCAAAATGTTCTCAGAATTTCCGGAAAATGGCCCTGATTTTCATGTCTCAAACCCGGAAAAAAAAAACTTCCCCCATCCCTGGAATTTTCCGTGTACAGTAGGCTCTTGCCAATAATGTCTAATAGGTGCCTGAAAAATGCTGTTATTAGCGAAAACGTTATTTGTTTGACATTAAAATACATGTAAAAATGGCTTATTGGTGTTGTCGCCTCAAGAATTTCACCTATTTTTTCCCCTTAGAAGACCTCCTAACACTTTTTGTTAGCTGAAATAAAAAGAATTGTTATCTAATCATCAAAATAAAGAATTTGAGTGATACAGGTTGTACCTCTCTAGTGCGGCATTCTGTGGTCCGGAAACTCCCGTGGTCCGGAACGACTTTAGTTTGTCCAATAGGTAAATAGGCAGCTTTTTTTTTTCTTTTTTTTTTTTTCTTCTTGTCTGAATTATTATTATTATTATTGCAGGAGTATTAAATTTTTGCCCCTCAGGCCCCAATGTGGGTCAGTGACCTATGCCCGGGTGGGCTAATCCCCTTAAAAAAAAAAAGCCGCGGGAAATTAAGGTTTGTTTACATCCGGCAGTTCGGCTGCTCTTTCTCTCTGCTTGTGTATACAGAGTACAACATTTAACCCTTCAATATATATGAGCAGTAAATAAGTGTTGCTTTCATATTCTTATGTACTGTAGAGTAATGACGATATGTTTTCACATGTGCGCACTTACATACGCGGTCTCACTTTTCTTTTACCATTAATGGTTAGCTACTTATATTGTTCCATTTATTAACATTAAATTACATTACAGGTACAGTATTACCCCGCTTAACGTGGTTTCACTTAGCGCGTTTTACCGTATACGCGGTGCCTCGCCAGAGCCGAACTTTCACTTAACGTGGGTTTTTTCCACGTATACGCGGTGAGTGTCCGGCCCGAGAGCTATTTTTAGATTCGCCCCACCCGCCACCCTGCCTGACTGCCTGTTTTAGCTCATAAAATTCATACAAATTACCCAGCCAGAATATAATTTACATTGCTGGAATTCTTACAATATGATAATCATTTTGAATATAAACATCATAGATTTTGCATTAGACATACAAATTTTAGATATAATGTTTACTCTGAGTAAATATGTTATTTTTTGTGCAAAATATATGACATTTGTATTCAAAATATTCCTGGGCTTACAAGGAATCCAGCAATGTCAATTATATTATCCTAACTTTAGTTTGAGGTATTATTTATTACTAAAAACGTAAATATTCTGGTTTTCCCACACATCTGGTGGGACGGTTGGTGGGGGGTGGGGGGAGGGAGGGACCGACCGACCGACCATCTGTTACCGTGTGAAGAATATTTTATTTTTTTTATTAACTGAAGATATTTGTTTTAGCTCATAAAATTCATACAAATTACCCGATCAGAATATAATTTACATTGCTGGAATTCTTATAATTTGATGATCATTTTGAATATAAACATCTTAGATTTTGCATTAGACATACAAATTTTAGATGTAATGTTTACTCTTGAGTAAATATGTTATCTTTTGTGCAAAATATATGAAATTTATATTCAAAATATTCCTGGTCTTACAAGGAATCCAGCAATGTCAATTATATTATCCTAACTTTAATCTAAGGTATTATTTAATACAAAATGTTAAAATTTAGTTTTTTCACCCAACATTTCTTGAAGGGAGGATTGGTGGGGGGTGGGGGGAGGGTTGGGACTGACTGCGCTGTTGGAAGAGGGGGGAGGCAAGGTGGGGTACTTTGATTGACAGATAGTGTCGTGAAGAATATTTTTTTTTTAATTAACTGAAGATATTTTGTTTTAGCTCATAAAATTCATACAAATTACCCGGCCAGAATATAATTTATATTGCTGGAATTCTTACAATTTGGTGATCATTTTGAATATAAACATCATAGATTTTGCATTAGACATACAAATTTTAGATGTAATGTTTACTCTTGAGTAAATATGTTATCTTTTGTGCAAAATATATGACATTTGTATTCAAAATATTCCTGGTCTCACAAGGAATCCAGCAATGTCAATTGTATTATCCTAACTTTAGTTTGAGGTATTATTTATTAAAATTTAGTGGGTTTCCCCAAAAAATTTCTCAGAGAGGGAAGAGCCAGCAGTGTTGTGTGAGAAGAGGGGGAGGGAGTTGAGTCCATTATTTGAATGGACATTAACTTGGTGACTGTATTTCTCTATTTCTCTTAAGTATTAATTGTGTGCATGTACCATCATAAAAATTAAGATGTTATTTTTACTAGAACATGGGTATTGTGTCGGAAAAAGTGGAGTTTGGGGATGGGCCAGTTTCTATTGGAATTAATCCCATATGTTCTGTTGTTCACTTAGCGCGGTTTTCACTTAACACGGTACCCTGTATGTTTTATTGACCGCGTTAAGTGGGGTACTACTGTACTTCAAAAAACCATATTAATTTTATTACATTTATTTTACTACAGCTAAAATCAGGGTCTTATCTTCTTCAGATTTATTTGTAGAACCAATCAGTCACTGGTTTTGTAAGCTTTAACATAAACAGTGCCGGCAGCCGCCTCGTCTCCTCTAATATTCCACGTATTATTAATAAATTGTATTGTTAATTTTGCACACACAAACATTAATTCAATAAAAACAAATTCAAAAGCATCAATTAAAATATATGTGAACAGTAAATAAGTGTTGCTTTCATATATATATGTAAAGTAATGACGATATGTTTTCACGTGTGCGCATGCGCACTTACATACGCGCTCTCTCTTTTTTCTTTACCATTATCGTTAGCTACTTCTATTGTTCCATTTATTAACATTAATTAACATTAGTTAAAACAACCATATTAATTTTACTACAGCTACAGCCAAGGTCTTATTTTCGTCAGTTTTATATGTAGAACCGGTCAGTCACTGGTTTTGTAATCAACGAAAACAATGCTGTGTCATTTCCTCGTGTGTTTTAATATTCTACATATTATTAATGAGTTGTATTGCTCATTTTGCACACATAAACATTAATTCAATAAAAAAGTCATTCAGTAATAAACAATAATGAATCTTTTGTACATAAGAGAAATGGCGCTGTTTACACGATTATGCACGTCGTCTGCACGTTGGCTGGCCGTTCAAACCCGTCGAAATTCAAGTTTCCGCCGTCAAAATTTTTATTTATTTATTTTTGTGTGTGTTCCAATAAAATACGTTAAGAATTAAAAACTCGCGAAATTTGAGAAGCTACTATACAACATTTAACCCTTCAATATGTCTTCAAAGAGACCATGATGCAGAGAAAGTGATGCTAGTGCTTCCAAGCATAAGCACAAGTCACTATCTATCCAGGAAAAGGGTGAATTTCCATGGTCCGGCACCGGTCAGGTCCCGAGGTTGCTGGACTAGAGAGGTACAACCTGTATAACACTTACCTTGGGGGAATTTTTGAGGTGCGTGGTGTGATGATTGTTCGGAGGCTGGGGCATGAGGGTACTGCGTCGAACCTCCGCCCACTTCCCTGGCCCCATCTCCGTCCCCGTCCCCACGCTGGCCTCTCACACCTGGTCCACCCACTTCCGCTAACACTTCATCAAACCCCTCAAAGTCAACATCTTTAGGCATTTCCCCAATGTCACAATGTCTTCATCAACTTTCTATCACTTTTATCATTCATAGCTCGCCTCGCATTTCCATCACTCATGAAATATTTCTTAGCCAGCGCAATACTCTTCTTGGTCTCCTCTAATTTTGTCTTAATATTTCGCACTGTAGACTCAGGACAGTTTAATTTCCTCACAATATCAATGTTCCGTGCACCACTTTCAATGAGTTCAACAATCTGTTCTTTATCCTTGACCGAGTAGGTACGCTTCTTGTGGCTTTGTCTCTTAGCTTCGGGGTCTTTTTTCTCATTCACTTTAAAAGTTCCCTGGCGTTCAGACGGCAAATCACTCCCTCCACCACCTCCCCTAGCCCCCACAGGCAAAAGCGCGGAAGCCATTATTGATCACCGACCCTAGCAACCACTGGTTATAGAGGAGAAAATCTGACACATGGGCGCAGCGCTGTCTTCCATGGAGCGTGTGTGAGAGTGAGAGTGAGGTGGAGCGAACAACTACGTCATCAACATGGCGGCAAACAAACGCTATCTTTGATGCTCTCGGACGCTTCCCACGAAATCTCCGTTATTCAAGAGAATCCAGACGTTATCGAAAATGGGTACCGTATATCTCGGCCTACAGGGCGACGGGGTGTATAAGACGGCCCCCAAAATTTCCATTTAAAAAGTAGCTTTTGAGCCCTATTCGCTGTATAAGACCAGTACCCCACATGTGACACTTACCATTGGGAGCTTACTGACCCAGTAGTCCTTTACCAACCATCCCATTGACCAGTGCTGTTTACACATCCTTGGTTTTTTAAAATAAGGCCAATTCACTTCAAGTAATGGCATCAAATGTTACAGGTTGGTGTAGTGTAAACACTAGTGACTCACTTAAAAGTCTGTTATTTAACTTGAACTAATGTCGGTGTCGAATACAATTGTTTCATTTACTTGAAATGGATTTACCGATTTATTTGTTTATTTATTTATTTATAACATACTGTAATATATTAAACACACTGCAAGTACCTGTATTTTCTTTAATTTATAAGCTTGCTTCAACCAGCTACAGTATTCTAATTCAATAGTGTTTCATTAGGATTTGAGTGAAAAAGATTACTGTACATACTTACTACATACATTTATTATACAAATATATATATATATATATATATATATATATATATATATATATATATATATATATATATATATATATATATATATATATATATATATATATATATATATATATATACACAATATTTTATAATTGCAGTCATGTACTGAATATTCTATGTAAAAAATATAAATTTTAAATGAATTATTTCTAGTGTGGTCGACTTCCTACACAAAGACAGGCTATAAATAGCTGTCTTATCTCCCCTCTGTTCTGAGAGAGAAGGTCTTGGTAAATAACTTTTGTTTGTTTATTTTCATTGTTTGTCTAATTTATCATGTTGTATCAAAGTAATATTACTAAAAGTTTTAGGCAGCTACCAAACAGGGAGATTCTACTGCCTGGGAAGATATTGGAAGCACAATGTACAGTATTGTCTAATGGTAGACCCTACTTCCATATGGCATCACGAAAATTGTGACCAAGTCTTAGGTTGCTGATTTATCTTTCTGCCTCATTTACACACAATTGCAGAGTTTCAATTGTTTCTCTTCCTTTGACAACACAACATACATACAATATGATGTTTCTCACCTCTGATCTTTTTTCCATTTATTTATGGTTGGTTATTTAAAATAATGCCAATTCACTTCAAGTATTGGCATCAAATTTTACCGGCTGGTGTACACTAGTGACTCACTTAAGCGTCAGTTATTTAACTGGAACTAATGTTGGTGTGAGTAAAATATTTCCATTTACTTGAAATAGATTTGCCAATTTATTTGTTTATTTATTTATTTATAATATACTGTAATACATTAAACACACTGCAAGTATTTTCTTTAATTTATATACAGTATTACCCCGCTTTACACGGTTTCACTTTCCGCGATTTCTCATTTACGCGGTACCTTGCTAGAACCGGACTCTCACTTTCCGCGGTGCATCTACTCATATAATATGCGTGAAGTATAATTTTTTTTTTTTATTTAGCTCATAAAATTCATACAAATTACCCGCCAGAATATAATTTACAATTTCATAATATGATGATCATTTTGAATATAAACATCATGATTTTGCATTAGACATACAGAATGCTATAACGCATAATTGTGTTCTTGTAAAATATCGTGGTTATAGAAAATCGCGAATAGAAATAACAGGGCTTATGGAGAAAATAGGTTAGTGCAGATTACTCCAAATCATCCAAATCGGAAAAAATTTCGTGAGTTAGCCTAACACAAAGGATAGCACAGTCTAAATAAATGTTACATCTATATCTAATAATGAAATCATACAGTAAATGTTAAGAATTTTACCTTTGAAAAATATGAATTTAACTTGATGGGGGAGAAGGTTAATGCTGAGGTTGAGGAGTCATGCAGACAGGATTTGACAATTGTCATCGCTATCATCATCATCAGTATCATCATCAGTATCATCATCATCAGGTGCAGTTTCTAGTTGCATGGGAGGGAAGAAAACGTCTAATTCCAGAAGTGGACATGTGGTTCAGTGTCTTCAGTCTGTTTTGGGGTTGACTTAAAAGACGCCTAATGTTTGCTGTTTTTGCTGCCTTTCTTCTTTCTCACAAAGAAGCTGGGTTCACAAGGTGCCAAAAAAAGATTTAACACTCACTTAACTGCAATCCTGCTCCTTTCTGCATTGTAGTCATTGTCTTCCAAGCGCGTAATCATGTATCAACTTCCTCAGGATAGAAGACAAAACGAAGCGGAAGCTCTCTTGGCTTTTGCATCCTGACCCCTTCATCTTCGCATCTTCTATTTTCCCAGAATCAACAAAGGTTGTAGATCTTCTGTAGAGAGGCCCTAGTGGGACTCGAGCAGTTCTTCGAATGATCAGCGCTTTTCCACTTTAGCAGTCGTTCTTGCTTTGCAAGAGAAACACACTTTTTAATTTTTTGGGAGCCCTCTGATGCATCAAAGCCTGTAAAATCATGGACCACACCTGGGAGAAGCTTCCGCCAAACTCCCACTCAAGCAGTCTTACCTCACCCAAATGCCAACATGCCCAGCGTTTATGTCTAAAGTACACTTGGCCCACGCTTCCTCTCAGTAGCTTCAATAAGTTTTAAAATGTAATGTCAAATCATAGGCTTTTGAAGGCTGCTATTATTCTTGGTCCATTGGTTGGAAGGAGAGATGTTGTATTGGAGGCAGAAAGAGCACTTTGATATTGTCAGAAAGCCCAGCAACAGGGAGGGTGGCTTTCATGATTATTCAAAAATGAGTGAGAATTTTTAAAATCTATATTCTTCTTTCTCTGCAATATTTTTTTTTAAAACACATTTTCAAAAACATCCACAAGAAGGTCAGAAAAATTTAACCTGGGCTATCCAACCTTTTTTTGTTTTGACCAAAAAGTGAATACCAGATTAGATTTTATGTAACCCTAAAAGCTCAAGGCTGGACAGAGTGATACACCAACACAGGCTTAAGCTTTTAAGTCTCTGATTAGCATTTGCACCAAATAAATTGTCACAGTCACACGGTCCTTTTCAAGAGCCTTAAAGCCTGGAGTATGTGTGCTTCATTCTTGGAAATGTAAGTTCTATATAAGTTTCCAGTATAAATCCCATTTCATCCAAATTCAAAATTTGGGTCTAAGGTAGCCTTCTTCCTGAATCACTTTTACAGGAGGAAATGCCCGGCACTTGCTTTGTCGGCACTTAGGCTTCACCACATAACTTTACATTATGAAAGTATAGCGGGTTCTCTAAAACCAGAAAAACCATCTAATTACTAGTAAGCACTTAAAGGCAAACTACACATCAGCAGTGATTTTCAGCTTTTTTTCTAGGTCCTCATATATTGATAAGGCTTTCTTTAATGGTGAGGAAGCTGGTCCCAGATCGCTTGCTTGATCTTCTATCCAAACACTTAGAAGCCATTCCATCTCCCCAAGTTCCTTTGGTCGTGATCTCATTAATTTCTTGCTAGCTCTCAAGGTTTTTCCAGCAACTCAGCTTGCTTTAATCTTTTGCTGCATTGGCTCTTAATGGTGCGCGCAGAAAGCAGACTCCTTTATTCCTCGCTGGGTAACGACAAATATCACATGTTCTTTTCCTTATTTTCAAAACGCTTGACAACATTGCTTGCCTTCAAGTGTTATACCTTTCTTTTACGACATCAAATACCGAAATGCATCACCAGAATGCTTCCGGAGATATTCTTCTTTTCCATACAAAATTGGAGAAACAGTAAATCAGAAAGCACTGAGGACGCTTTTTAAAAATTTTCACGCTTTTCAAAGGAACGCAGGTGGAGTAAAGAGATGCAGGTCTAAACGCTACATATTTTGTTTTTTCTCTCTAGTTAAATTTTACATTTTATATATACTTTCCGTACAGGTATACTGTATACATAACATACAAATTATTTCTGCAATTGTTCACAAACAAACACATATAAATCAATTGAACATGTGATGTCAAACTGGAACTGTAAACACGTATAACCCCGCCGCCAAGCTTACAGCACTGTACAGTACACTTTAAACGCCACGATTTAGTTTTTCTTTTATTTTAAATTTTGCAATTTACATATATATATATATATTCCGTATAAGTAAATTGTAATTTCATATTATTCAGATATGCTAGAGCGCCTAATAAAACATAAGAAACGCTGAGTCCTTGTGCAGAGATGTCCGTTTATCCACTTCAGGATGTCTTTTAGTCCTCCTTTTGTGTACTCAGCCAGGACTCAAGTATTTCGTATAAGTGACACAGGATGATAAGGAATTTTAATTTATTTGTTTATTTATTTATATATATAATATACTGTAATATATTAAATATACTGCAAGTATTTTCTTTTTAATTTATATAATGCAGTTCATGTAAAAGGAGGCTACATTTATGGTGATCACATGACCAAACTCCTAATCCATGACGGACTTCTGTTCATTATTTATATCCAATTTACTCACTGTAGTTTCAAGAATTAATGCAGTCATTTACTGAATATTCTTTGCAAAAAAATAAATTTTAAAATGAATTACTGCATTTAGAGATAAATATTATGATCAGTAAATATGTTAGATAGTATTACTGACCACCAACACAAGGAGGAAGCAAAAAATAGCCACAGTATGCAAGGTCACAGTCATGTCACTTTTCCTTTCTTAATACTGGCAAATGGGGGTGGGGGGATGATAATAACAGCTGTGTTTATTACGGTATGTTGAATACATTTTTATTATTTTAATATACCGTAATCTTCATTTTAATCCAGCTTCCCAAACGAAGTTTCAGTATAAAATAATTAGTGGTACTAGACCAGAGTGGTTTACTGTATACATAACATTACATAAATTATTTCTGCAATTTTTCACAAACAAAACATAAATCAATTCAATATGTGATGTCGAATCGTAACTGTAAACTGTAGATAAAGAGAGCGCTGTGTACAACGCTATGTAATTTGATTTTCTTTTTATGTAAAATTTTAAAATTTACTTATAATATATAGGTATACTGTATATATAAATATATATACATTATTTCTGCAATTGTTCGCCAAACAAAACACACAACCCACCTGAATATGATGATGTCGAACGTGAATCAAGCACAACAACCGCTCGAAGTGGAATCATAGTTAAACGAGTTCGCTTTACAAATATCGTTCCTCAATTCATAAATCGTGCTCGAGCCAATTCGCTTGTCAAAACACGCTATATAGCAGAACTCACTATACAAATTTAGATCTAATGTAATAATTTGGTTTTACAAAGCAGACACCTAGACCCTGACTTACGACGGGGTTAGGGACTCCAAATCCAGGTCAAGTCCGACATGGTCGTAAGTCCGATAGATAAAAAAAATTTTTTTAATAAAAAATCTACAATGAAATACAGTATAAAAGTAATGAATAATGATGAATGGATACAGTACAGTGAAGTAATAAATAATAAGGAATGGATACAGTGTGACTGAGCACTTAACCTTTAATGTAGTCAGCTGCATGCACATGGGGCCCCCATAATTTTCTAATTATACATGGAGACTACATTAACTGGAAACGTTTCGTGTAGAAAATGCGGTCATTTAAATTTTTTTTTTCTATATCTGAGGCGGTCGAAGTCCCGACGGGTCGTAGTCCACGAGTCGTAAGTCGGAGTTCTAGGTGTATTTTATCTTTTGTGCAAAATATATAAGTTTACATTAAAATATTCCCTGACCTGCAAGGAATCCAGAAATGTCAGTACAGTGACCCTCTGTTAACGAACTCCAATCCGTTCCAGAAGGTGGATTTAAAACAACTTGACCATTGACTTCAATGGGTTTTTGGAGTAGTGGTTCCAGCTCACGAAAATGTCCTAAATTCCAACAAAAATGGTGAAAAAGTTCACTTGCTTTGAGGGTGTGTGTGTATGTAGAAGGCTCTTGGATGATGATGATGGGAATTAGAATGGGGGTGGAGGAGAAGGAAGAAGAAAAGGCATTGGGGTGGAAGAGAAGTCACCCCATGGCGCCATTTCATCCATAAAATTTTAGTTCTCTTGGTGTATTTCAAGATTATTTTCTTTAAATCAACACTGCACTGCATTATATATTGTCAATATGTAAAATATATTTCAAAATGACCAATAATTTGCTTGGAAACAGAAAAAAGCATTTAGTTGAAGAGTCTCAAGCAAGATGTTACCTCCAGTGAAAACAGAGAGAGACTAACGCCTGTTTGCTGTGTTAAGAGGCTGGATGCCGCGCATTAAGCTAGTCACTTTACCTTCAATTATGTTCAATAATTGTTAAAATGACTAAAAAATTGAATATTAAACTTTTAAAATTATTGAATAGTATAAACTTCTTGATATTTACTAAAATAGTAAGGAATTTAAGCCTAGAACCCGATTAATGTGTTAGGCGGGCGTCACTAAGCTGGTTGCGGTCAGTGCAAGCCGAAACATGTTGAGAATGGGTTGGCAGAACCCGTTAATCGAATTTTTTTTCGTTAACCGAATTGAAGATCCTTATGGAAGGCAGTTCGTTAATCGAAATTACGTAAACCGAGGTGTTCGTTAAACGAGGGGTCACTGTATATTATCCTAACTTTAGTCTGAGTTATTATTTATTACTAAAAATGTAAATTACTATTTTCTCCCAAAGCTTCTCTGGTAGGGAGGGAAGGTGCGGGGTGGGGGGGAGGGAGGGACGGACCCAGCTAGGGCCGAGTATTTTGATTGACAGATATTGTCCTTGAAGAATATTTCTTTGTTTATTTAATGGTTAGTTACTTAAAATAAGACCAGTTCACTTCAAGTAATGGCATCAAATGTTACCAGCTGGTGTAGTGTAAACACTAGTGACGTCACTTAAGCGTCTGTATTTAACTGTCCGTAGTTTCAAGAATTAATGCAGTCATTTACTGAATATTCCTTGTAAAAAAATAAATTTTAAATTAATTATTTATAGGAGAAGTATTATTATCAGTAAATATACCGATATGCATTACTGACCACCTCCACGGCTAAAAATAGCCCAATCTCGCGGTCACTTTTCCTTTCTTGTCTCCTCACTGGCAAATGGGGGGGAGGGGGGGGCGTGGGGAGGGGTGTGTGATGATAGCTGTGTTTATTACAGGGGTATAATTCTCTTTTACGGTATGTTAGACAGGTTTATAATACATTTTTATTATTTTATTATACCGGTAATCTTAATTTGAATCCAGCTTGCCAAACGTAAGTTTCAGTATAAAATAATTAGTGGTAAGACCTTGTGAGTGGCTTACGATGTTTCCATCACCACTCCGTACACACTAAACCACAATATTTAAGAGGTAAGAATTTTATACTTGGTGGTTTAGACGACCCCCTAACTTTGGGCAGATTTTTTTAATGTTCAAATTCCGTCTTATAAGCCGAGATATATGGTACCCAATATCCCATTGAAACAATGGATTCGGTTTACGAAATTTTTGGTTAACGAATGACTCTGTTGAATGAATTGTGTTCGTTAACTGAGGGACCACTGTACAGGGGAATAAGTGTTGTTGAACGTGTCTCATTACCCAGAGGATGCTATGCATGTGGAAGATGCTATTCTTTGTACAGTTGTGGAAATGTGTTCCTACACCCCTTGTGGTAACCTGTGTCTCCAAACAGCAACATCACAGTAGTATCACTATTTATAAATGATTAGGTATTTGTCATGTAATGATGGATGTGATTGGTGGATAGGTTTTATATATTGTCGGCTCATGTAGTATAAGTTGGCTGTTTGGAGACATGGGTTACATCAGGGGGAGTAGGAACACATTTCTGCAACTGTACATAAATACTGTACTTGTAATATATACTGTACCAGTAAAAATCAAATTGCTCTTGGTGCAATACGCTATCACTGGAAGATAATGTTTACGAATACCATTAAGTCTCTGGGATTGTCACTAAGATACACCTGCAGCAGTTTTAACTAAAAGTGTCCAGCAAAGACCAGGGTCTTGCTAAATGCAATGTCAGCAGAAAAGGGTTCATTACATATTAAACTGATTAATTTATATGATTGGTATTTTCCAGGTGCTTGTATATTGAGAGTTCCAGTTCTTTATGGACCGGTTGAGAGGCTTGAGGAAAGTGCTGTTACCTGTCTTCTTGGCATCTTGAAGAGCAAAGAACCCAAGAGTGTGTCTCATTATGATAAGCGCTGCCCAGCTCATGTCCATGATGTAGCACACATTTTATGTGATATGATAACCCTTATGATGAAGGTAAATACACTGTCTAGCAATTCTGTAATTTAACAGCTGAATTTTTTAGCTATTGACTATGTTTTGGTCATAATGCATTAAATATTTATTAAGTTTTATAACTATATTATGTTAAATATTCACTAAGTTCATATCTTTAACATGTTAAATATTCACTAATATTTGTACAGGTATACCCCTAAACTGACGTCCCATTAACTGATGCTTCGCATAACAGACTATTACATATTGGAAAAATGCCCTACAAGTTTCATTGATTATCCTGTTGATCCGATGATTGGGAGAGGAGCTCTTTTGAGTTTGGCAAGCTTTGACGTGGTGGGAATTCTTACCATGAGTATGCAAATTTGTATTTCATGAATTATCAAGACTACAGTATACAGGCAAACCCCGTTATTCATAGCCTCGGTATTCATGATCCCGCTTATCCGCAATCAATTTATTGTTACCAATTTCTACTATTTGCAATGGTTGCCCCGTTTATTCAGCCATTAATAACAGCTGCCATCCGCTCAAGTTGGCAACGCAGGTTGGATGCTGTCGGAGCAAACAAGCTCCACTACATCCATCCTGCATTGAGTGCCTGGGAATATCATGAACTGTTGTTTTTTTGTTTTTTTTTCGGGAATTAGCCAACCCGGGCACAGGTCAAACGACCCACAACGGAGCCTGGGGGGCGAAAAAAAAGAACGGAAAGAAATTGAAAATATAGAAAAAAAAGGTTATACTGTATTAATCTACACCACGAAGATGCCGGAAAACCAGCTTTTTAAAGTGAGACAGATTGTAAGAGCATGGAAACACAGAAGAAGGCAAAGCATTCCACAGTTTGGCTGTGTGAGGAAAGAAGGAGGTACTATAACGGGCTATTCTCGTGTGACCGATATCAACAGAGAAATGGTGGGCACCGCGGGCAAGACGTGTGTTACGAACCCACGGCCTTACCGGCGGTACACAGGATGCCAAATCCCCTGAACATTGCCCGTTAAAGTACCTGTAAAAGAGAGAGAGTGAAGCAACATTGTGTCGAAATAGACTGCTTTGGCTCGCCTCCACATTGGCCACACACGGCTGACTCATGGTTTTTTAATGGAGAGGGCACCCCCCTCCTCATTGTGATAACTACTTGGTCCCATCGACTGTTTGACACCTCCTGGTGGAGTGCTCTAGTCTCAGAGATCTTCTTAGTAAGCATCTCTCCCAGTACCGGGGAGGAGACGGGTCTTACCATCTCTCTTTGTGCTGGGGACGAGGGGGAGGGGGCATCCTCTCCTTCATGGAGAAAGTTGGCTTTCCACACATTCTTTGATTTTTATCTATTAATGTTTAAATGTTTTTTACAAAAGTTATATGGTACTTATGTTTTTTTTTTACCTTGCATCATTTGATTTTAGTCTTGTAAGCCTTTACCGTATTTTAATTTGGCGACGTATGTCTTCAGCTGTTGCATCACCAGGAATGTAATTAATCAATCAGTCATTGTTACAACATGCTATTGTGACTATATTTTGAGTATAGGGAGTCCCCAAGTTACGAACGTCCAACTTACGAGCACTCGCTGATACAAACTAGGTCCCAGATGGTAAATTTTTTCAAGAATCCAACTTAGATACCACTGGTTCATAGTGTTAAGTATGAGAGCTGGTTTGCGTGGCGTAGAGTTGAGGCGGAAAAGTGGGTGGGGAGTAATACGTCACCCAGCAACACACCTTGAGGGAGTGTCAGTACACCTAACCCTCACATCAATAACATATTTGATCAAGTGCAAACTGTTGTTTTTTGCTTATTAATTCTATTTTTGCTGCCTTCATCATGGCTCCCAAATGCAAACCTAATGCAAGTGAAAGTAGTGCATCCAAGAAAAGGAAAACAGTTACAATGGAAGTGAATGTTGATGTAATTAAACTTTCTGAAAAAGATGAAACATTCTCAGTCATCGGTAAAGCGTTGAGCTTCACTCAGAACGATCGGAACAGTTTTGAAAGACATACCGTATATCACGGCCTATAAGGCGGCGGGGTGCATAAGACGCCCCCCCCAAATTTCCATTTAAAAAGTAGCTTTTGAGCTCTATTTGCTGTATAAGACCAGTACCCCAAATGTGACACTTACCCACTGACTCAGTAGTCCTTTACCAACCATCCTTGATTTTTTAAAATAAGGCCAATTCACTTCAAGTAATGTCATCAAATTATACCCGCTGGTGTAGTGTAAACACTAGTGACGTCACTGAAGCGTGGTGGGAGTGTTCCCTCGTCTCGGTGGTGTGACTATTTATACAACATGTGGTTCAACATCAACCACCGTATTCTAATTGTGGTGTTTCATTAGGATTTGAGTGAAAAAGGTTACCAGTATGTACTTACTACATACATTTATTACACAAATATATATATATATATATATATATATATATATATATATATATATATATATATATATATATATTATATATATATATATATATATATATATATATATATATATATATATATATATATATATATATATATATATATATATATATATATATATATATATATATATATATACTGAATATACTATGTACAAAAATGAATGTTCAATGAATTATTTATGGTGCATTAGGGTACTGGCCACTTCAGATGGGCTATAAATAGCCTTGTTATCTCCCCTCCATCTCACCCTGAGCCAGACGGAAGCGTCTTGGTAAATAACATGTTTGCTTATTTTCCATTTACTTTAAATAGATTTACCGAATTATTTGTTTTATTTATTTATTTATAATATACTGTAATATATTAAACACACTGTAATTATTTTCTTTAATTTATAAACTGTTTTGCGACAAAGGAATGTTCTCCAGTAGTGTTTCATTAGGATTTGAGTGAAAAAATATTACGTACTTACACAATTGTTCCTCTTACTTTGACAACACAACATACATACAGTATATTATTTCTCAGTTTTGATCTTTTTTTTTAATTTTTGTATTTATTTATAGTTAGTTACTTAAAATAAGGCCAATTCACTTCAAGTAATGGCATCAAATATTACCAGCTGGTGTAGTGTAAACACTAGTGGCGTCACTTGAGCGTCTGTAATTAACCGTCGATAGTTTCAAGAATTAATGCACTTTTCCTTTCTTGTCTCCTCACTGGCAAATGGGGAGGGGTGTGTGATGATAGCTGTGTTTATTATAGGGGTATAAATCTCTTTTACGGTATGTTAGACAGGTTTATAATACATTTTTATTATTTTAATATACCGGTAATCTTAATTTGAATCCAGCTTGCCAAACGTAAGTTTCAGTATAAAATAATAAGTGGTAAGACCTTGTGAGTGGCTTACGATGTTTTCATCACCACTCTTGACACACTAAACCACAATATTTAAGAGGTAAGAATTTTAAACTTGGTGGTTTAGACGACCCCCTAACTTTGGGCAGATTTTTTTAATGTTCAAATTTCGTCTTATAGGCCGTGATATACGGTACACAAAATTTTATTGGTACTGTACTTGACAATGCACCTGGCCTTCCTGCATTTTTAGATGATGTTCATCGAAACATTAAGTTTCATCCCAATAAAGCCTCTGTCACTCCTACAAATGTCCATCTCAACCTGCACGCCAGCCCCAGGTTTCAATGTAAGTGTTAAACTTTAATTTTTACTTTCCTTCAATGTATTTTGTCATTCAATTTCTTCTTTTCCCTCTAATTAAGTTTCTATATGTATAAAAGAACTTAGGCTATGATATAGTGCACATTTGGTATGTGTTATGACTTACATATGGAACTCGTTCGTAACCCGGGGACCTCCTGTATCCATTTCACCAATGTCTCATAAGTTAAAAAAAATTTCACTATTTCATTATAAAAATTTCAATACACATCACTTTATCACTTCAAAAGAATAAGTGTTGAGGTTCTAAGAGATAAATATCTTGAGATAGCGGCTCAAATGCCACGGTGGCCATTTTTAGGTCGTGCCTGAAACCAAAACTCTCACTGCTTACTGAGGCAAAAGCATTACTGACAAGTGATGTCTGTTACCACGTGGTCCACCGCACATACTGTAGATGGGTTACCACCTAGCCTTAAGACTTGGTTCCACGCAAGAGAGTGGTGTGACAAAAGTGGTGTTAAAATTTAAAGGTATTTGACCAGAAACTTTAGAGAAAAAGAAAACAAAACATACTGGCATGTCTGATAGTGAGGCAAAAGTTACATTTACATTTAATTAAAATTCCACTTATGCAAGTATAATCCTGAGTGTTAAAAACAAATTATCAAATATTTACAAAAGCAGCTGGACCTCACATTAAAAACAATCATGGGTGACACCCATGCTGCAGTACTGTTGTAATGTTTGCACACAAACTGCTGTGTATATACTGTACTGTATAGACATATGCTAAGAATTTGCACTTGTAAAAATAAAATGCAATAAATCGGACTACAGTAATTGGGGCAGAACTCAGTCTGGAAAATGTGAATCTGTGGTGGGGCTGGAGATAACACTGTTTATCTGGACTACTGTTTAAAAAAAATCCTTTGTTATAATCTTATTACAGTAAAACCTCGATAAGTCGGACTTCACTATATCAGAATTTGCTTTTCTCGGACTCTCCAAGGTGCTTCGGGCCACCCCTCTCTATATATCAGAAAAATTTAAAAAGGTCCGGAAAATCGTGACTCAGTCCGGATGGTTTGCATGTTCGTACATGCACGGGTGTCACGCGGCACGTGTCTCAGTCTGAGTTCCACTTCCATACATATCACCAGTGCGCTGCTCCTCACTGCCTACACTCATTTACGTGAACTTTTGGTGATTTATTTCAATTTTTGGTGTTGAAATGGCTTCTATCCCATCAACATATCGTGCCTCTTCACCACCTAAAAAGAAGAACCTGTCCTTGCAGGTGAAGCTGGAGATGTTGGGAGAGTATGAGCGAGGAGTCAACCGCAGGATCCTCTTTAAAAAGTATGGGATCAAGAAGTCAACCATCTATGATATTATTCATGCCAAGGATAAACTCAGGCCCAAGGCAAAGAAGATTGACACAGGTTGATCTAAGGCAAAGGTGCTTCGTAAGAGAAAGCAGCTGTTTGTGAGTCTAGATGATGCAGTGTACACGTGGTAAACACAACAATGCACTGAGGTTGTACCAGTGCGGGTTATCAGCATTCAAGCCACTGCAAAACGTCTTGCTGAATGCCTTGGCCATCAGAATTTTAAGGCCGGCTCTGGATGGTTGTTCAGATTTAGGAACAGGCACAGTATTGTGAACAAAGCCATCACTGGTTAGCTTCTCAGTGCTGATCGTAATGCTGTGGACCCCTTTGTGAATAAGCTGAGGCACGAGCTACAGGTGGCCGTCCAACAGAAAAAGAAGCAGCTAAAGATCAGCGATTTTTTCAAATCAGCAGTTCCAGCGTGGGACTCCTCAGTTACATTTCCTGCACACACTCCAACTCCTCGTACCTCTGTCGCTTCAACATCCTCACTTCATATTGTGACCCGTGAGTTGCCTGACATCATATTCTTGGAGGATGATGAATAGTGGTAAAGAAAGACATTGTGTACAATACAGTACAGACAATATTAAGTGCGTACAGTTAACATTAAATATAATATGCTAAGTGAAAAGAACCATGTACAGTACCTATATTGTTTTATAAATAGAAAATGATTACAATCCAGTAAAATTAAAGTGCCAAACAATTAACAAACTAAATTGTAACTGAACATTATAAGTGTGCTGTTTGCTTCCACTATTGAATCTACCATCTACAGCATCTAATAAGGTAATTAAAAACACCTTTATCAGTTTTATATATTGTTCTGTTTAAACCATAAACAATGGCTAGCATTTTATGTAGAGTATACTGTACAGTATATTGTCCTTAATAGGGATAGTGTACAGTGGTCTAATCAGATATGATATAGGCCTAATGAGCTAATACAGTAGGTACTGTAGAAGAGATGTTCTTGTGTAAATGTGTTGGAGGTTGAGGGAAGGCTGGATTGGCTGTTGCCATGTTCACCTGTTTGTTTTTATTAATAGTATTCATTATTTTATTCTTGTATGATCAGCCTATTATGGTGTATGTTTCATCATAAATGATATAACTTACAGTATATAATATGACTTCCAAATAAAAGAAAAGCTGAATCACAAGGCAATCCTCTTTCCTGACAACTTACCCCTTCCCTCAGTAAAGGAGTGGGGGTTGAGAGTTGGGACTGACCATGCTGCATTTGCCAGTTTGTTTATACTCTGTATTTAATCATTATTATATTCTCGAATGATCATCCTCTTATGGTGACCATTTTTCATAAATAATATAACATTAAATAATAGAAGAAATATGTTCCAGTATATAATTATATACTGTAATTTGTAATTTGACTTTAAAATAAAAGGATATGTTATATCATAAGGGAATCTGCTTGACCACTTTTCACTTCCCTCTGACTGCCGTCGAGGCCAGCTTTCGACCTGAATACTGTATATCTCGGCCTATAAGCCGTCGGGGTGCATAAGACGGCCCCCCCAAATTTCCATTTAAAAAGTAGCTTTTGAGCTCTATTCTCTGTATAAGACAAGTACGCCAAATGTGACACTTACCCACTGACTCAGTAGTCCTTTACCAACCATCCTTGGTTTTTTAAAATAAGGCCAATTCACTTCAAATAATGTCATCAAATGTTACCCGCTGGTGTAGTGTAAACACTAGTGACGTCACTGAAGCGTCTGCTATTTACCGGTAACTGGAACTAATGTCTGTGTCGAGTAAAATTTTTCCATTTACTTGAAATATATATATATATATATATATATATATATATATATATATATATATATATATATATATATATATATATATATATATATATATATATATACGACTTACACTTCATTGGACTTGACCGTCGGGGACTTGACCTCAGATATAGATAAAAAAAATTTTTTTTTTTTTTAAATGACACGCATTTTATATACCGAAACGTTTCCAGTTAATGTAGTCTCCATGTATAATTAGAAAATTATGGGGGCCCCATGTGTGTTCAGCTGAGGTTAAGTGCTCAGTCACACTGTATCCATTCCTTATTATTTATTACTTTCACTGTACTGTATCCATTCATCATTATTCATTACTTTTACTGTGTTTCATTGTAGATTTTTATTAAAAAAAAAAAAAAAATTTTTATCTATATCGGACTTACGACCATGTCGGATTTACGACCTGGATTTGGGTCCCTAACTTCGTCGTAAGTCGGGGTCTAGGTAATATATATATATATATATATATATATATATATATATATATATATATATATATATATATATATATATATATATATATATATATATATATATATATATATATCTTGATAAAATCTCGAAACTGGAAACAACGAATACCTTAGCTGGTCTTTATTCAAGAGCAACAGTTGCCTCTGAAGATGTGAATAAAATGATTTTATCATTGTGTATTTATATATATATATATATATATATATATATATATATATATATATATATATATATATATATATATATATATATATATATATATATATATATACAATTACTTGGTTTTCACTAGTAGCGTTTACGTATCTGTGGTGCCTCGCCAAACTGAACTTTAAGGTTTTTCCACATATACTCGGTGAGTGTCCGTCTCGAGATGCTATTTTTAGATTGCCCCACCGCCACCTGCCTGACTGCCTATTTTAGCTCATAAAATTGCACAAATTACCGGCCAGAATATAATTTGGCTAAGAATTCTTACAATATGATGATCATTTTGAATATAAACATCATAGATTTTGCATTAGACATACAAATTTTAGATAAAATGTTTACTCTGAGTAAATATGTGATTTTTTTTGCAAAATATATGACATTTTGTATTCAAAATATTCCCTGTTACAAAGGAATCCAGCAAGCAATACTAGT
>NW_024730668.1:9921797-9944854 GCF_018991925.1 Homarus americanus | reverse complement strand
TAGAAGCATGTATTATGTTAAGAGCTGTGATGTCTCATGAGGAGGAACTTACTTCCTGATGACTTGAAGCAACTGGAGAGATGTTACGGGTAGAGGCTGACAGTGGTGAGGAGGAAATTGAAGTGATGACCATATGTCAGCTAAACAGTTGAAAGATGTGATTTACTACTGAGAGAAGTTCAGGAAACTTGGCTTAAAGCACCCAGAAGGAAAAAACTGAACTAATCTTTGTGTCATGTTGAGGACTCAGTGGTCTCTTTAAACATAAGGTAATGGTGAGGGAGAACAGCTCCCACAGACCATCAATTTTACACTTCTCTTCAGTAAAAGGCAGAGGAACAAGATGCTAGCCCTCAGCTTCCACTTCAAGAAGGAGAGAGGATGATGCTAGTCTCAGCCTTACACTTCAAGAAGGAGAGGATGTTCATGGTGGAGAATCTGTCAGTCCAGAGGTTCCTGACATTTTCATGAAGGTGACCACCTTCCAAGAAGCAGCAAAATGCTTCTCCTCCACTCCACTTCTTTCTTCTCCCTCTCCTCCTCCACCTCCCACTTCAAATGCACACCATCATCATCATCCAGGAGTCTTCTACACACACACCAAAGTAAGTAAATTTTTTCACCATTTTGTTGAAGTAGAAATGGAGAGCTGGAACCACACTCCAAAACCCATTGAAACAATGGTTTCAAGTAATCCTTCTGAATATATATATATATATATATATATATATATATATATATATATATATATATATATATATATATATATATATATATATATATATATATATATATATATATATATATATATATATATATATATATATATATATATATATATATATATATATATATATATATATATATATATATATATATATATATGCTAGTTAACGTCTCGACGATATACTGTCCGCGCCTCAAAAAGAAAAACACGGACGCCTGCTGACCACCACTCACCTACCCCTGACGGAGACACAATGATCCTCCCCATACTGGTCAGATATTATGTGTTAAAGGAATATGCTTCCTATCTTAGGCTATTTTTAAACATTTGCCTCCAAGTGTAATGTTAACCTACATCTATTGAGGATAAAATCTTTCACCTACAAATTGACAATAAAACATTTGCTGTAATCAGACATATCTAGTTGCCTCAACAATTGCAAGTTGCAATTGGGGTTGCAATTTCAAATTCTGTGGCATTACTAAAAATAGTAAAGTTTCTGGTGCACTGTAAGATTAAGAGAGAAAACGGAGGACTCAGGCATCCTGGTGTGAGAAAACGGACTCGTATGACGGGGGACCAAATAAAAAAAGCATAGCTACATGTTTTGTGGACTACAGTATTAAGCGTACCCTTTTCATCACTTTGTAATAAACCTAGCCATGCCTATGTGTGTTTATGATATTTACCATAACATTATATGTATATATTTAGTGGGTCTAAATGGTCATAAAATGGGTGATTGAACCAATTAGAATAAATCCCATAGGTTCTGTACTTTCGTTATCGGCGGGGTCCCAATTAGGCGCGATAACCAAGGGATGACTGTATATACTTGTGACACTGGCCAGTTGCTTCTGGTATTATGGTACAGGGGTACCAAGTGACAGCACTAGGATCCCGCTTCCTCTATCAAGGAATAAACAATTAAAATTTAAATTGAAAAAATAAAATAAAATAAATTACTATCTTACAAGAATCCCTCCAATGTAAGTTATATTCACCCAGGACGTTTGGGTGGAAAATTATGAGAAGAGCTTAGTCACTCTTAAGTAATGACAATGTGATGTAGTCGTGGCCAGAATTAGGTTAGGATACAGACACATCTGGCAAGTTAGTAACGCTGTACCCATACCAGAACACTCAGCATGTAAACTTTGTGATAAACCTTTAAAGCATACACTTGAACACTATATTATTGAATGTGACACTGTCAAAGACTTCAGGCCACCTGACTTATTATATCTTGAACTATGTAATTACTTCATTGAATCAGGTGTGCTTGAGGACATTCTTGCTGTTTATCCCAAATTTGCTAGTCCACACTGATTAGTCTTCAATTAGAATATGACTCCAATGTATGTGATCCACTGACCTATATATACTGCTGGTGAATGTGATGTATTTCCTTCTTTGTGTACGAACCTCTGTCCTGCATGGCAGTGAACAGTGGCATTGCCCACATGAATCTGACCTATATATAGTGTCAATGAATATGATGCATTCTTTGTGTACGAACCTCTGTCCTGTATGGCAGTGGAAAGTGACATTACCCACATGAATCTGACCGACGTATATGTATGTATGTATGTGTGCGTGTGTGCATGTATATGTGCATGTACGTGTATATGTGTATGTACATACGTATATGTATATGTGTTTACATATATGTATATGTACTGTCAATGAATATGATGCAACTCTTTGTGTACAAACCTCTGTCCTGCATGGCAGTGAACAGTGACATTACCCATATGAATCTGACCTATATACATTTATAGTTGTTAATGAATATGATGTATTTCGTTGTGTGTGAACCTCTGTCCTGCGTGACAGTGAGAAGTGATACCACCCTCAGTGTCAAGACCTGACTGAATTACTCAGAATAGGCAAACTGTACTACAAGCTCTGCCAATACATTTGTTAAACTAAAAACTAACTAAGTAATGATAAATAAACATGCAGGCAGGCCTTCAGCACCAACTGTCAAATCTTATCTCAAATAAATAAACAAACAAACAAACACCAGACATTCTGTCACCTCACCTCCCGCCCCCTCCCCCCCCTCTTCCCACCACCCTCGTGTTCAAGATAAAAGATTGGTGATTTCTTTATGTTTATTTTATATAATATCTCAAACTAAAGTTATGATAATATAAATTGCATTGCTGAAATCCTTGCAAGACAGAGATTAATTTGAATATAAATGTCATATATTTTGCTCAAGATATAAAAAATGTAGTAACGTTTTACCAAATCCGGTCACAGTCATGGGCTCATGGGCCGTGGGTTCGAATCCTGGCGGGTTGAGGTGTTGATTGTATGTAGAAGTCCCTGTGCTTTATTGGGCTAATGAAATATATATGGATCCTCGTGTTTCGAAGCCGGATTTGGTAAAACATTACTCTGACCACCTACGTGATACGGGTAGTCCCCATTAGAAGTTCATGGCGCCATAAGTTCGTTGAACAGGCTTTGTGTGAAATATAACAGAGTCTAGGACTGCTTTTAGTATCCTGGTGGTCTAGTAGGTAGCGTTCCCCGGTCACAGTCATGGGCTCGTGGGCCGTGGGTTCGAATCCTGGCGGGTTGAGGTGTTGATTGTGTGTGTGTGTATATATATATATATATATATATATATATATATATATATATATATATATATATATATATATATATATATATATATATATATATATATATATATATATATATATATATATATATATATATATATATATATATATATATATATATATATACACACACACACACACACACACACCATTTTTAGTCCATATAACACGCGGACTTTGAACATATACCGTAATCAATGACCTCACCAGCCAGGACTCGAACCCTCGACCTACTGCGTGGGACTCGGGAACTTTACCGACCAAGCCTCAAGGACACTAATAGAAGTCCTAGACTCTGTTATATTTCACACAAAGCCTGTTCATCGTGGTGATGGTGCCGTGAACCTCATTGGGAACTGCCCGTGCCGCGTATGTCGGTAACGTTCCCTAGTCCCACGCAGTAGGTCGAGGGTTCGAGTCCTGGCTGCTGAGGTCGTTGATTAAATGTTCAAAGTCCGGGTGTTATATGGACTAAAAATGAAGTGTATAAAGTACCTCGTGTTTCATGCTAGCTGGATTTGGTAAAATGCTACTGACATGGAGTAAGAAGGTGGTGGAGGTTTTAGGAAGGGGGAAGAAGTGACTGCACCCCACCCCCCCCAAAGTTTCATCTCCTACTCCTCCCCACCCCTGCCATTCCTATTGTTATAACTTTTACTTAGTTTTTTAAATTATTAATTAATAAAGATATGTCTACTTGACTTTACTGTAATAATCTGTGCTTATTAATACAGTGGGGTATGCTATAACGAATCTAATTGGTTCTAGAACCTTGTTCTTTATAGCATTCGTTTGTTGTAGGATTAATCCATTCCAGGCCCCCAAATACAACCACTTAACACTGAAAAAATTCTGTGGAAAATGTAAAAAATACGGTACTTTATCTTACCTTAGTGTTGTTCAGCATGCAGGACAGGAGGGGGGAGGATAGAATTATGGAGAAGAGGTGGAAGGAGAGGAGTCATCCTTCCTAGCCCTCTTTGGTGACTGTTTCACAGGCACTTTGTCTGTAGGTTCTTTTGTTACCTTTGTAAAGAAGGAATCCAGGGTTGGCTGCTTCAACCTTGATTTCTGGACCTTCCAAAAGTAGTTTATAACATTGTCATTAAACACACTGATGGCCTTTTGCACAGAACCAACATCAGGATGATAATCCTCAGCAAGTTTGGACAGTTTGCTCCAGCAAAAAAACGCATCCTTGAGATCTTTGGCTGGAATGGTGCGGCTTTCCTCCTTGTCCTCCTCCTCCCCTGACTCCTCAGAAGTTAAGCTCCGCTTCAGTGTCTTGTTTTGTTCTTTGTGAAGCTCAAGCAGCTCCTCAGTGGACAGTTCCTTACTGTGCTCTTCCACCAACTCCTCAAAATCATCATCATCCACTTCCAGGCCCATGGAATTGCCCAGAGACACAATTTCATGAACAACAGCCTCTTCTTCTAACTCTTCGAAGCCTTCAAAGCCTCTTTGAAGGACACATTCAGGCCACAATAGCCTCCAAGCAGCACAAAGACACCTCATAGTAACCTCTTTCCAGGCTGAGGTAATTATAAAAACAGCATCTGCTATATTGAAGTGACTCTTCCAAAATTCCTTCAAGCTAACACCACTGGAAGAAGTGGACGCAAAACATTTTCTAAACAATGCCTTTGTGTACAGCTTCTTAAAGTTAGAAATTACCTGTTGATCCATGGGCTGGATGAGAGGTGTTGTGTTGGGTGGCAAGAAGTGCACAGTGATGAAGTTGAACTCCTCTGGCAATTCAACCATCAAATTAGGAGGGTGGGCTGGTGCATTGTTCATCACCAATAGAGCTTTCAGTGGAAGATTATTCTCCCTGAGGTATTCCCGAACACTGGGTCCAAACACCTCAATCACCCACTCAGAGAAAAGACTCCTGGTCACCCAAGCCTTTGGGTTTGACTGCCACATAACACCAAGGTGGGTCTTCCTAATGTTTTTGAAAGCTCTGGGTTTTTCTGCATGGTACACAAGGAGTGGCTTTATTTTGCAGTCACCAGAAGCATTAGCACAAAGAAGGAGGGTAAGCCTGTCTTTCATTGGCTTATGGCCAGGGACAGAAGTTTCCTCCTTGGTAATGTATGTACGGCGAGGCATTTTTTCCAAAAAGGTCCAGTTTCATCACAGTTGAATACCTGCGGAGAAACAAAGCCTCCCTCTTTAATAATATTAAAAAAAATGTCATGGTGTTCCTTAGCTGCTTACTTATCTGCTCTAGCAGCATCACCATGTCTCACAACACTATGTAATTTATTTCTCCTTCTGAAACCAGTAAACCACCCCTTGGTACCCCTAAACACTGGCACATCACTATCACTTGCACTGGGAGTCATGGCTTTAAGGTCCTCAAACAATTGTCTGGCCTTCTCATAAATTATAGCTTCACTAATGCTATCACCTGCCATTTCTTTCTCCTTTATCCACACTAAGAGTAAATTTTCCATCTTCTCAATCACATTACACCTTGCTTTGCTAAGTCTAGAGATTCCCTTAGCCACTTGCACTGTTTTCAACTCCTCTTTAGTCTTTAAAATCGTACATATAGTCGATTTAGCCATCCCATACTCATCACTAAGTTCCGCAATGCTTGTTCCATCATCACGTTTCTTTATGATTTCTTTCTGAGTTTCAAGAGTTATGAGCTTTCTCACCTGCTTTGGACGATTCATTGTCACAATTGTACACTTGTATAACAAAATATTTATACAAATAACTCTATTTTCACATCAAAAGACGAAATTTCAACAATAACAGTGGTGCACTGGCTACACAATGAGACAAAGATGGCGCCTGACACTCTTGTTGTGGGTCGCGGTACAACAATATTCATGCGCCAGGCGAAATAGTCCCGCATTCATCCGCGTTCGTTGTAGGAGTTGCGTTCGTTATAGCTTTCTCAATTTTATAGGTAAAACTGTTGTAGGAATATTCGTAGTAGGATCCGTTCGTTATAGCATACCCCATTGTACCTGTACCCTTCATATACAATACAGTACAATACTTTTTATAATGTATCAGTAGTGTAATGATTAAATAAAAAATGGGAAATTTGACAATGGCTAAGTTTGCACGCCACCTACCCTCCTCCCAGTGGAGAGGTCTGGGTGAAAAAATTTCCTTATTATTCAGCTTGTCATGTAATTTTGAGGTAAAATTTATAATTATGCATCATATTTTTTCTAATGTGTTTAATAATTTATATTGTTAATGATAAAACATGCACCATAGAGGCTGATATTAATTAATGAATAATAAATAAACAATATTGTATTGTTAATGACAGTACAGTAGTTTGATGAATAGTAGCGACGATTATAGTATGCTTCTATTCATAAAACGACTGTCAGTGACGATACAATATTGCTTATATATTAATTAATACCACACCATCACACCCAGACATCCTAACACCACCCACACACCCACATATATTATGACATAAATTTATGTGTGGTTAACTACTTGGTGGTGAAAGAAAAGATCATCTGTTGAGGAGCTTAGTGCTTGGGAACACTGGTCCATGTTACCAATCCTTTACACTCCATCTCTCTAATCGCCCACACCTTTCTGCTTTCTCACTCCATATTTTAAAACGTTATGCAATGTAATATTGTAGGGATACAATGTTGCTCATTTATACTTATCACAATCTCCCTAAAAAATATTGTACTTTAGCTTTCATGTTTATTGAAGACCTCTTCAGGTCCTGAGACCCACTAATCCCCCATCCAACAATGGGTGGCCTGACATTGTATGAGGTCAGTAATATGAGACCACTAATACCTCACCCTACCTCCACCTGACATTGTGTCAGGTCAAGTCAGTTACATGAGACCCACTAATCCCCCACAGCTCCATGGGAGTGGATAATAACAGTCCTTGCTGTAACACACAGCTTCATTCACGACCATATCATATAGATTTTCAGTTTAGACTTGTAAAACTCCCCAGCACAGAGTAACATTCTGAGGATGTGGGCTAGTGTTTGTCTGTGCAAGATGCATAGCTCAGACACTAGGAAAGTTTTTCCAGTAACCGGAAATATTTCCGGGGATGGGGGATTTTTCCGAGTTTGAGAAAGTCGTCCGGTTAGTCGGAAATCTCTCATTCCTGGAAGTGCTCTGCACCAATTGTTCTGGCTAACGGGAATATCACTGTTACCTGGAACAATTGGTGCAGAGCACTTCCAGGATTGAGATATTTCCAGGTAAAGCGACGACTGTCTCAAAGGTGGAAAAAAATCTCTCGTCCCCAGAATTTTCCGAGTAATAGAAAAATGTTCTCGGAAGTTCCAGAAATTGCCCATTACATCATTTCTCGAACCCGGAAAAATATCCCTCATCCCCGGAATTTGCCAGGTAATGGAAAAATTTTCTCGGAATTTTCAGAAAATGCGCCTGATTTTCATCTCTCAAACCCGGAAAAACTCCCCCGTCCTCGAAATCTCCCGGGTATCGGCAAAATTTTCTCGGAATTTTCAAGAAAATCGTTCCCAAAGCTGGAATTTCCTGAAAATTACGGTTTTGGGAAGAATTTTCTGAGAAAATTTCAATTCCAGCTATCAGAGATTTTCAGGTTTGAGGGATTCCAATTTACGCAGTCAATTGAACCCACAGGGTACCGTGGAAAGTGAAAACCGCGTAAAGTGAACAAAAGAACATATGGGATTAATTCCAATAGAGACTGGCCCGCCCCCAAACTCCACTTTTTCTGACACAATACCTATGTTGTAGAAAAAATAACATCTTAATTTTATGATGGTATGCACACACAATTAATATTTAAGAGAAATACAGTCGCCAGGTTAATGTCCATTCAAATAATGGACTCAACTCCTCCTCAGCTCACTGGCTCCTACCTCTCTGAGAAATGTTTGGGTGAAAACACTAGATTATAACGTATAATAATAAATAATACCTCAGACTAAAGTTAGGATAATATAATTGACATTTCTGGATTCCTTGCAGGTCAGGGAATATTTTGAATGTAAACTTAATATATTTTGCACAAAGGATAAAATATTTGCTTTGTGTATCCAAATTATTATATTAGATCTGAAATTTGTATGTCTAATGCAAAATCTATGATGTTTATATTTAAAATGATCATCATATTGTAAGAATTCCAGCAATGTAAATTATATTCTGGCCTGGTAATTTGTATGAATTTTATGAGCTAAAACAAATATCTTCAGTAAATAAACAAAGAAATATTCTTCAAGGACACTATCTGTCAATCAAAGTACCCCACCTTGCCTCCCCCCCCCCTCCTCACACTCACGCCAGCTGGGTCGGTTGGTCCCAACCCTCCCCCCCACCCCCACCTTCCCTCCCTACCAGAGAAATGTTTGGATGAAAACACTAGATTTTAACGTTTAGTAATAAATAATACCTCAGACTAAAGTTAGGATAATATAATTGACATTTCTGGATTCCTTGCAGGTCATGGAATATTTTGAATGTAAACTTCATATATTTTGCACAAACTATAAAATATTTGCTTTGTGTAAACCAAATTATTACATTAGATCTAAAATTTGTATGTCTAATGCAAAATCTATGATGTTTATATTTAAAATGATCATCATATTGTAAGAATTCCAGCAATGTAAATTATATTCTGGCCGGGTAATTTGTATGAATTTTATGAGCTAAATAAAAAAAAAATTATACTTCACAGCGTATATGAGTGAGTAGGTATGAGTAGATGCACCGCGGAAAGTGAAAGTAAGTGAAAGTCCGGTTCTGGCAAGGTACCGAGTAAATGAGAAATCAAATGAGAAATCGCGGAAAGTGAAACCGTGTTAAGCAACGTCCGGTTCTGACAAGGTACCGCGTAAATGAGAAATCGCGGAAAGTGAAACCGTGTAAAGCGGGGTAATACTGTACTTATTTCACTGTTACGTTTTTGTAGTTCATTACTCTTAGGTGAAGAAACAGAAACAAATTATGTGTGAAGATTATTCTTTTCATAAATAATGCTTTACTCGCCATAAGGTGGCTGCATCTGCCTGAACCGCGGGCCACATTAATAGAATTCCTCAATCACTCCGCAGGCCGCACAAAAACTTTGTCCGAGCCGCAGGATCGCCATGCCTGCTGTATAGGATTGTCCCAGCCTCAGAATGTTTAGACAGCCTTTCATTCACCCATACAGTGCAGTATAGGACTGTCCCAGCCTCAGAATGTTTAGACAGCCTTTCATTCACCCATACAGTGCAGTATAGGACTGTCCCAGCCTCAGAATGTTTAGGCAGCCTTTCATTCACCCATACAGTGCAGTATAGGACTGTCCCAGCCTCAGAATGTTTAGGCAGCCTTTCATTCACCCATACAGTGCAGTATAGGACTGTCCCAGCCTCAGAATGTTTAGGCAGCCTTTCATTCACCCATACAGTGCAGTATAGGACTGTCCCAGCCTTAGAATGTTTAGACAGCCTTTCATTCACCCATACAGTGCAGTATAGGACTGTCCCAGCCTCAGAATGTTTAGGCAGCCTTTCATTCACCCATACAGTGCAGTATAGGACTGTCCCAGCCTCAGAATGTTTAGGCAGCCTTTCATTCACCCATACAGTGCAGTATAGGACTGTCCCAGCCTTAGAATGTTTAGACAGCCTTTCATTCACCCATACAGTGCAGTATAGGACTGTCCCAGCCTCAGAATGTTTAGGCAGCCTTTCATTCACCCATACAGTGCAGTATAGGACTGTCCCAGCCTCAGAATGTTTAGACAGCCTTTCATTCACCCTTACAGTGCAGTATAGGACTGTCCCAGCCTTAGAATGTTTAGACAGCCTTTCATTCACCCATACAGTGCAGTATAGGACTGTCCCAGCCTTAGAATGTTTAGGCAGCCTTTCATTCACCCATACAGTGCAGTATAGGACTGTCCCAGCCTTAGAATGTTTAGGCAGCCTTTCATTCACCCATACAGTGCAGTATAGGACTGTCCCAGCCTTAGAATGTTTAGGCAGCCTTTCATTCACCCATACAGTGCAGTATAGGACTGTCCCAGCCTTAGAATGTTTAGACAGCCTTTCATTCACCCATACAGTGCAGTATAGGACTGTCCCAGCCTTAGAATGTTTAGGCAGCCTTTCATTCACCCATACAGTGCAGTATAGGACTGTCCCAGCCTTAGAATGTTTAGGCAGCCTTTCATTCACCCATACAGTGCAGTATAGGACTGTCCCAGCCTTAGAATGTTTAGGCAGCCTTTCATTCACCCATACAGTGCAGTATAGGACTGTCCCAGCCTTAGAATGTTTAGACAGCCTTTCATTCAACCATACAGTGCAGTATAGGACTGTCCCAGCCTTAGAATGCTGTTCTTCACTATGGACAAAAAACCTTTACCAGGGGGTATTACGCTATGATGTTGGGATTACAATCTTTAATCTCTCTTCTTCTTTTTTTTCATTTGTTAACTTGTAGTTTCACATGCATTAGTTGTAAAAAAACCTTAATATAGAACAGTACAGCCTTGTATTTATTTATCTTTTTTTCAGATAGCAGCATGAGGATGTAATACAATTTGGACAACTGGAGTGAGGATGGAGCAGTTGCTTTTGAGTGATGTGTTGGAGTGTTCAGTATGCTTGGAGCAACTTGATTCCACTTCTCGTGTCCTCCCGTGCCAGCATACATTTTGCCGCCGATGTCTCAATGATATTGTCCAGACTCATAAGGTAACTTGGTAAATACAGTTTTCTGTTGTGTAAGAAGTAGACATTAGACATGTTGCGCTTGCTCACTGAACCTCACAAATTTGACATCTTCACTGGTCTACCCTTAGAATATGAATTAGCTGAATGCACTTAATATTGATCAGATAACATGTTGTTACTGCAAAAGGAACCTAGCTGAGACATTAGAACCCAAATTCAAAACGCTGGTTTGAAACCGCATGAAGGCTTAAACCAAGGATTGAGCGAAGATTGTTGGTATTTAGAATGGTATTCAGCCAACATAAAGATTCAAACCAGGTTTGAGATCGGATTTGTTGATCCTTGAGTTAATCCAGCCTAGAGGCAGGTTTAGCGGTCGATTCGTCATTCAAGATAGCAAGTCAACATGAATTTTGACAGAGCGCGCTTTTCAGCGATACTGTGTAATTGGAAATTTTGTAGATAGAAGATTGATAGTAGATAGGTAGAATCCTCTTAATTTTTATGATGACATGCAATTCAGACAATGATGTAGGTTCAGCAAGGGAGATTTCCTTGATATTTTCTGTGATATGGAGCATCAACTTAACAGACTGGTTGGCTATGGTTCACCTCTACCTCCCATTCATCAACTTCAAGATTCTTCACAATGAATAGTTTCCAGGTAAGAAAGAGTCTGGTTAGTTATGGTAATGTGTTATAACACTTACGTGTTTAGGGTCCATGAAGATCAAGCAGGTAAATGTAAGGAATGCTGACACTTCTTTATTTTGAGTGTTTTTACTCAGAAAACTATTTTGTTGAATTTTCAATATACAGTACAGTAATAGTCTTCATTTACGCGGTCAATTGAACCCGTGGAGGTCCGCGTAAAACGAGAAACGTGTAAATGAAATAACAGAACATATGGGATTAATTGAAATAGAGACTGGGCCGACCCCCAAACTACACTTTTTCCGACACAATAGTACGTTGTAGTAAAAATAACATCTTAATTTTATGATGGTATGCACACACAATTAATATTTAAGAGAAATACAGTCGCCGGTTAATGTCCATTCAAATAATGAACTCAACTCCGCCCCCCCCCCCTTTTCCCACGCTCACTGGCTCTTCTCCCTCACTGAGAAATGTTTGGGTGAAAACACTAGGTTATTAGGTTTAGTAATAAATAATACCTCAGACTATGGTTAGGATAATTTAATTGACATTCCTGTATTCCTTGCAAGACTGCTAATAATTTGAATATAAACGTCTTATATTTTGCACAAAAGATAAAATTTTTGCTCTCTCTAATAAAATTCATAAATTAGATCTAAAATTTGTATGTCTAATGCAAATTTTAGCTTGTTTATATTCAAATTAATCACTTATCTTATAAGAATTCCAGCAATGTAAATTATATTCTGGCCGGATAATTTCTATGAATTTTATGAGCTAAAAACAAATATCTTCAGTAAATAAACAAATTATACTTCACCCAGACACAATACGTTATGTACGTTGTAGTAAAAATAACATCTTAATTTTATGATAGTATGCACACACAATTAATATTTAAGAGAAATATCAATAATATTAGGTTTTTTAACACTTACTTAGTAGAAGAGATGGCTGGGTACACGGGGATTGGGGTTGGTTTTGAGGCAGAGGGCAGATTATTGGCCCTCACCTGTATCACTATCCACCACAGAGGCTTGCAGGGCCTCTTTGTCAAACCCCTCAAAGTCCATATCCTCACTATCACTGACTTGGGCTGGCTGTGGTGGGTGGCGGGTGAAGAACTCGGTAATGTTTTGTTGACTGGGCGACCTTGTGCGCACCCTGCCCACTCCGCTTCCCGCGTAAATGATGGAATGAACCGTGTAAATAAAAATTTGTCAGTCTGGAAAGGTGCCGGGTAAATGACCAAACGCTTAAACCAAATCCGCGTAAATCGAGACTACAGTCATGCGCCGGTTAACGTCCTAGATACGTTCTAGGAAACGTGATGTTAACTGAAATGGACGTTGTCCAAAAGTACAGAAACCTATGGGATTTATTCTAATTGGTTCCAGGCACCCAACCCCAAGTTTCCCATTTTACGACCATTTAGACCTCAACAGATGTAGGTTAACATTACACCTGGAGGCAAATGCCTAAGGAAGGAAGGATATTCCTTTAACACATAATATCTGGCCAGTATGGGGAGGACCATCGTGTCTCCGTCAGGGGGTCGTGGAGTGGTGGTCCAGCAGGCATCACGGAAGTGTTGTTTTTTTTTTGGGGGGTATTTGGGATCGGACTTTGTTCGGTTGGACGCTAACCGGCGCATGACTGTATACTGTAATTGAATCAATGCTGAGTGCATTTTGATTTTAATTTATTAATAAAGGAAAGTCTTTTCTTAACATTACTAATGAGGGGAAATGTGGGGTTAAAAGAAAAGAAAGAAACCTAACGTAGAGCTTAGTCAGGTTACTATGCCCTGCATTGATTCATCTTGCTTTGGTTATGAATATTGACACCAGTCCCGGATTATATCTACAATTTGTATGTAATTATTCTTCCGCTATGAATTTCTTTGTTATCATATAACAACACAGCCACATTGTAACATAGTACAGTGGTCTCTCGGTTAATGAACACAATTCGTTCCACAGAGTCATCCGTTAACCAAAAATTTCGTTAACCAAATATTATTTCAATGGGATATTGGGTAATTGGTTCCAACTCTCAGAAAAGTACATACAAAGTATAAACAAAATGCAGTAAAGTACACTTACTTTGAGGTGTGTAAGGAATAATGTTGCTGGTTGATGATGATGATGGGAATTAGAAGTGGGGGTGGAGGAGGAGAAGGGAGAAGAGAAGCTTTTTAATGCTTCTTGGAAGGCGAGTCACCTTCCATAATAATGTCAGGAACCTCTGGACTGACTCAGTACATTGGTTCTAATGCCTTCTTCATTTTTCTTAATAATTTCCTGTTTCACTTGAATTTAAATCGCCTTTTTAGATTTCTTTGGACCAATGCTTGATTTCACCAATAAAATTTTAAGTGCACTAGCTGTAATTAAAGATTTTTTTATTTAAATCAACACTACAGTGCACTATATATTATCAATATGTTAACAAAATTTCAGAATGACCACTAATTTTAATGTAAAAACGTAAAAACACGATGTTTCCTCCACTGTAAACAAAGTTAAACAGAGACGCTTTGGCAGATGAGTCAAGCGGCTGATAGGCACTCAAAAAACTAGTTCCCTAGTTTAATATAAAAAATGCAAAAATTTTAAAGAGCACAACATTCTTGATATTTACTCCACTGGAAACGAATGTAAACATAGAACCGATTACTGTATTGGCGGACTAGCTGATCAGTTGATCAGTTGATGTGCACAACAAAATGTGTTTGTCGTAAGGATTTCGTTAATCGAAGTTTTGTTCGTTAATCGAACTGAAAATCCTTATGGGAGCTAATTCGTTAACCGTAATTTCATTAATAGAAACGTTCGTTAACCAAGGGACCACTGTACCATAAATCATTATAATTTGAAATTAATTTGATTATAATTACAGCAACAGCATTTACCAATTTCACTTTTCAAGCTAGATTATCTCCCACCAATCACATTTCAGGATGCAATCATTTTGCCAAATTCTAAAAGAGATATGCTAGGCCTCACCATTTCTTCTAATATGTCATGGAAGCCACACACCCACAACATTGCTAAAGCTACCTCCCGAAAGCTGGGAATGCTGTACAGATGCCGTAGCTACTTTAATACTAACTTGGAGTACTGCTCTCATATATGGGGTGGCGGCTCTTCTGCCCAACTGTTAGATAGGGTGGAATCAAAGGCATTTCATCTTATTAACTCTCCTCCTTTAGCTGATAAACTCTCTTCCCTTTCTCTTCACCGCAATGTTGTTTCACACTCTCTTTTACAGTTACTTTAACGGGCAGTGTTGGTGGATTTGGTATCCTGTGTACCGCCGGCAAGGCCATGGGCTCGTAACGCTTGTCTTGCCAGCAGTGCCCACCATTTTTCTGTGGATGTCGGTCACACTAGAATAACCCGTTATAGTACATCTTTCTTTCCTCACACAGCCAAACTGTGGAATGCTCTGCCTTCTTTTGTGTTTCCATACTCTTACAATCTGTCTCACTTTAAAAAGCTTGTTTTCCAGCATCGTTGTAGTATAGATTAATAGCCTTTTTCTCTTCTATTTTTAATGTATCTTTACTCATATTTTTTTGACCCCTAGGCCCCGTTGTGGGTCGGTGACCTGTGCCCAGGTGGGCTATTCACCTAAAAAACAAAAAGAAACTTATGACTTGTAAAGAGAGATTTCTCCTCCATAAAGTCATAGTTGTCGTCATAATCTTGTAAACATTACTCTCGATGGTGATTGGCTGTCGTAGTGGTATAAATGAAACGTGATTGGCTGGAAGTTCACTGTTTGAATCCTTGCTCCTTATTGAAGGAAATGTAACTGATTACCCGATCCAGGGTTCAAGTAGATGTTCTGAATATGGGTAATCCACGGCAGGAAATCTTGGATCGAGGAATCCCAATTTGCACGCCTGAGCCTAGCTCAAATCCCAGGCTCAAAATAACGTTCTGAATTCGGGCCTAACATTCTTGGAATTGGGAAGGCGCTTTCTTGCGAGGTGCTATGGGGTCTGGCCTGTTACTCACCTTACAGTGCTAGACTGCACCACACAAGAGATAATTGTATATACTATAATGAGTTAGAGCAAGTTTGCTAATTGAAATAAAAAGGTGGGGGTTGTTACATTAGCATTGTAAATATATTACCTAGAAACAGTTCTAGATGAGTAATCACGATAAAATAATTATGTAATATCTCCATTCGGTGGAATCCCTCAAACCCAGAACTCTCCAATAGCTTGAATTGAAATTTGCTCTGATTTTTTCTGGAAAATCCTCTCAATTCCAGGTTTGGGAACATATTTTGAGGTTGAAAATCGGGGACATTTTCTGAAAATTCCAGAAATTCTAGAATATCTCAACACATTTTTATTTCTGGGTCTGGGAATAAGTTTTAAGGGCATTCCAACCCATCTCCATATGCCAGGTGCGTGGGTGGCCTAGCTGCTTGGCTTGCTTAGTTCATATTCTGCTGCCATTGTAGAAGGTTTTTCCCTTGCTAGCTGCTGTTTTTGTGTAAATTTTGTGTTGTGCAGTGCTTTACATTATTGTACCAGAACAAAATCAGCAAAGAATTCAGTGTTAAATCAGTGTTAAGAATGTAAAAAAGTGATTACAGTTACGTATACCCGGTACAGTGGTCCCTCGGTTAACGAACACAATTCGTTCCAGAAATTCGTTCGTTAACCGAAAATTTCATTAACCGAAACCATTGTTTCAATGGGATTTTGGGTAATTGGTTCCAACTCACCGAAAATTACATACAAAGTAAAAAAAAAATGCAGTAAAGTACACTTAATTTGAGGTGTGTATGTAGAAGGCTCCTGGTTGATGATGGTGATGATGGGAATTAGAAGTGGGGGTGGATGAGAAGGGAGAAGAGAAGGAAGTGGGGGTGGAAGAGAAATCACCCCATGCTTCATGCCGTTACTTCACCCATAAAATTTAAGTTCACTAGATTTAATTCAAGATTACTTTCTTTAAATCAACACTGCACTGCACTATATATTGTAAATATGTTAAATAAATTTCAGAATGACCAATAATTGTACTGTAAAAATGTAAAAATACTCTGTGTTCAAGAGACCCACAAGCAAGATGTTTCCTCCACTGAACAGAGATACAAACTGAGGCCTTGGTGGGTGAGTGAAGTGGCTGATGGGTGCACCAAAAACTAGTTCCCTGTACTGCAATTGTGTTAAATAAGTGTTAAAATGAATAAAAATCTTAATATAAAACTTGGAAAATTATTGAATTGTACAACCTTTTTGATATTTACTCCAATTTTAACGAATGCAAGCCCTAGAACCGATTTCTGTATTGGCGGACTAATCTTCCAGCTGGTGAGCAAGACAAATCATGTTGAAACATTTTCGTAAGAATTTCGATAACCGAATTTGTGTTCGTTAACCGAAATGAAGATTCTTATGGAAGGTAATTCGTAAACCGAAATTTCGTTAACCGAGGTGTTTGTTAACCGAGGGAACACTGTACCATGGTTTATTCATTAATCATTTGTCTAAGTGTACAAGTAGCCAAATTGAGTCATCATATAATGCCTCAAATGTAGTAAATAACATTTTTAAGAAGGTATATTGATTGATTGATACGTTTATTGAGATACAAAAAACATTAATACGTCTCAAAGGGATGAAGTGACATAAGTCATCCCCACCCCAGTCCAGGAATGTCCCTCTCAGGACTCACATAAATCCCTCATATTTCATATACAGTTGTACCCCACTTAACGCGGTCAATTGAACCCAGAGGGTCCCTCGTTAAGTGAAATCCGCGTTAAGTGAACAACAGAACATATGGGATTAATTCCAATAGAAACCGGCCCGACCCCCAAACTCCACTTTTTGAAGGCACATACATATGTTGTAGTAAAAATAACATCTTAATTTTATGATGGTACATGCACACAATTAATACTTAAGAGAAATAGAGAAATACAGTCGCCAAGTTAATGTCCATTCAAATAATGGACTCAACTCTCTCACACTACACTGCCGGCTCTTCCCTCTCAGAGAAATTTTTGGGGGAAAACCACTAAATTTTAATAAATAATACCTCAAACTAAAGTTAGGATAATACAATTGACATTGCTGGATTCCTTGTAAGACCAGGAATATTTTGAATATAAATGTCATATATTTTGCACAAAAGATAACATAGTTACCTAGAGAAAAATGTTTATCTAAAAATTGTATGTTTAATGCAAAATATATGATGTTTATATTCAAAATGATCACCAAATTATAAGAATTCCAGCAATGTAAATTATATTCTGACCGGGTAATTTGTATGAATTTTATGAGCTAAAACACATATCTTTAGTTAATAAAAAAAAAAAATAATCTTCACGACACTATCTGTCAATCAAAGTACCCCACCTTGCCTCCCCCCCTCTTCCAACCGCGCGGTCAGTCCCAACCCTCCCCCCCACCCCCCACCAATCCTCCCTTCCAGAGTTTTTAACATTTAGTATTAAATAATACCTCAGATTAAAGTTAGGATAATATAATTGACATTGCTGGATTCCTTGTAAGACCAGGAATATTTTGAATATAAATGTCATATATTTTGCACAAAAGATAACATAGTTACCTAGAGAAAAATTTTTATCTAAAAATTGTATGTTTAATGCAAAATATATGATGTTATATTCAAAATGATCACCAAATTATAAGAATTCCAGCAATGTAAATTATATTCTGACCGGGTAATTTGTATGAATTTTATGAGCTAAAACAAATATCTTCAGTTAATAAAAAAAATAATAATTCTTCACAGGGTAACAGATGGTCGGTCGGTCCCTCCCACCCCCCCCACCCCCCACCAACCGTCCCAAGGAGATGTGTGGGATAACCACTAAATTTTAATAAATAATACCTCAAACTAAAGTTAGGATAATATAATTGACATTGCTGGTTTCCTTGTAAGACCAGGAATATTTTGAATATAAATGTCATATATTTTGCACAAAAGATAACATAGTTACCTAGAGAAAAAATTTTTATCTAAAATTTGTATGTTTAATGCAAAATATATGATGTTTATATTCAAAATGATCACCAAATTATAAGAATTCCAGCAATGTAAATTATATTCTGGCCGGGTAATTTGTATGAATTTTATGAGCTAAAACAGGCAGTCAGGCAGGGTGGCGGGTGGGGCAAATCTAAAAATAGCGTCTCAAGCCGGACACTCACCGCGTATATGTGGAAAAAATCCGTGTTAAGTGAAAGTTCAGCTCTGGCGAGGCACTGCGTATATGATAAAACGCGTTAAGTGAAACCGCGTTAGGCGGGGTAATACTGTAATCAGTTATAGTACATAGCTATATTCTAGATGCAAAATTTCTATATTTCTTTAATATTTCATCTATTGAAGGTATATTCATATCAGATACTATACAGTGTGTTATAATGACCGTGTTGTAAGCTGGTCAACTGAAAGCTCTCACAAGAATTCATCCTGAGTGAATACGTACCTTTCAATGCAGCTTATTCTTTTATTTCAAGTCATATTACAAATTACTTACAGTACAGGTTGACAACCCTTTATCCGAAATTCCAAAAACCGAAAAGCTCCAAAAAAAAACGAATTTTTTTTTGTGAGCAAAACTTTTTTTTTTTTTTTAATCAGGGATTAGTTCACCCGGGCATAGATCACTGACCCACATGGGGGCCTGGGGGGCGAAAATGTAATGGTAATAATCCACCAAATTCATAGTAAATAAAAATTTTAATAAAAATACACCAAAATAAAATAATAATGATAACAATAATAATAATAATAATAATAATAATAATAATAATAATAATAATAATAATAATATAATAATAATAAAATTTAATAATAAAATTAATAATAATAATAATAACAATAATTCTGTAATATAATAATAATAATAATAATAATAATAATAATAATAATAATAATAATAATAATAATAATAATAATACAGGTGTACCTCTCTAGTCCGGCAACCTCGGGACCTGACCGGTGCCGGACCATGGAAATTGCCGTGCCATGGAAGTTCACCCTTTTCCTGGATAGATAGTGACTTGTGCTTATGCTTGGAAGCACTAGCACCACTTTCTCTGCATCATGGTCTCTTTGACGATATATTGAAGGGTTAAATGTTGTATAGTAGCTTCTCAAATTTCGTGAGTTTTTAATTCTTAATGTATTTTATTGGAACACACAAAAAAATAAATAAATAAAAATTTTGATGGCGGAAACTTGAATTTCGACGGGTTTGAACGGCTCGCCAACGTGCAGACGACGGGCATCATCGTGTAAACAGCGTCATTTCTCTTATGTACAAAAGATTCATTATTGTTTATTTCTGAATGTCTTTTTTATTGAATTAATGTTAATATGTGCAAAATGAGCAATACAATTCATTAATAATACGTAGAATATTAAAACACGAGGAAATGAGACAGCATTGTTTTCGTTGATTACAAAACCAGTGATTGACTGGTTCTACATATAAAACTGAAGAAAATAAGACCTTGGTTGTAGCTGTAGTAAAATTAATATGGTTGTTTTAAGTAATGTTATTTAATGTTAATTAATGGAACAATAGAAGTAGCTAACGATAATGGTAAAGAAAAAAGAGAGATCGCGTATGTAAGTGCATGCGCACACATGAAAACATATCGTCATTACTTTACATAAGAATATGAAAGCAACACTTATTTACTGTTCATATATATTTTAATTAATGTTTCTGAATTTGTTTTTATTGATTTAATGTATGTGTGTGCAAAATTAACAATATAATTTATTAATAATACGTGGAATATTAGAGGAGACTAGACGGCTGCCGGCATTGTTTATGTAAAAGCTTACGAAACCATTGACTGATTGGTTCTACATATAAAACTGAAGAAAATAAGACCCTGATTTTAGCTGTAGTAAAATTAATGTAAAAAAATTAATATGGTTGTTTGAAGTACGTGTAATGTTATTTAGTGTTAATAAATGGAACAATATAAGTAGCTAACCATTAATGGTAAAACAAAAAGTGAGACTGCGCGTATGTAAGTGCGCACATGTGAAAACATATCGTCATTACTCTACATAAGAATATGAAAGCAACACTTATTTACTGCTCATATATATTGAAGGGTTAAATGTTGTACTCTGTATAGACAAGCAGAGAGAGAGAGAGCAGCCGAACTGCTGGATGTAAACAAACCTTAATTTCCCGCGGTTGTTTTTTTTTTTTTAAAATTCAGCATTTCAGTTGTTCTTCTGAGGAAGGCCACCCGTATATGTTTTTACCAGTATGTTTTATAAGGAATAAATCAATTAAGATATGCCAGGTTTCACCCTTCTTTACTTCCTTATCGATCCGGTCACGAAACCTAACCCAATGCTTCCAGTCCACTTGCCCGCTACCTAACGAGCTACATGTTGTCCAGAGGGCTGGTGGCAAGGACCCAGGAAATTGGAAGATTAGAGTGTTGTTATCCCTTAGACTTAGGTGACCAGAATCTGCAGCATATCGAGGAACACTAAAAAGTAGCAATGTATGGGGAAACAGGCCTCTCAGGGGTCACACCTACCCATGTTTTGCGGGCGTGGAGTTTAATAAGATTCTATTAGTTAAAGAGATCAAAAATAACGTGGAATTATGACAGCTCACTTTGAGATTCTTATTAAGCGGTAACGTTCACAAATATGCAACAGTAATTACACAGACTTTAAACAACTGTTACTCGTCACGGTTTGTTACACTACACACACTGTAAAAACATCAGACCATTATGCATCTGGCACAAAAAGCATACAAAATAAAAATAAAACATGTTACATCTAATGATAAACGGCAGCTAAAACCCAACCCATTATCAGACAACAGGCATAGGCAACAAAATACAAGAACTAATCACATAGAGAGAATAATAACAATAAAAAAACATAAAAATGTTATACAAAAACAAAAACCAAAAAATTTAATATAACAATACAAACCCAAAAACAGCTCTCATATCACAAGTCCAAAGAGGAGACTAACTCAAATGCCACTGACACCACTGAGATTTAACTTAGACTTCCCAAGCCAGGACAGATGAACAGACCCCACAAGTCGAAGGAAATGACATGCTTATCTTAAAACAAGAGACCATCCCTACTCACGAAAGGCAGCAACCCAATGATCCTTAACGAGCTGAGATTCATGAATACATGCAAACCCCCTAATGGTCCTGTGAGCACAGCCAAACTTAAACTATTTGTACTATGGCATTAGCCATATGAAAATCAGCGCCATTGTCTATGCCTGGCCCCAACCTAAAAGTCACAAACACAACCCTATATTAATCCACAACAAGCAAGCTAAACTTTACCGGCAAAACTTGAGAACTCAACCGTATCTTTACTCAACTAGCAAATAGATAACCCACGATGATTGCCAACCATCTTCCAATCTCTGTGCTCACCAAAAACTGACAATCCCCATCAAAAAATCAAAAGAAGGTTAACACAGATTACTCAGGTTACGTTAGCTAGACCTGAATCGCCAGCTTGTCCCAATTAAATCCAGTCCGCTCACATATTTATATTTGGCTTTTAAGTAACGAAAACCAAAACGGTAGTTCCTTGTTTATTATAGGTTGTATATATAACACCTGAGTATATATCAACCAGCAAGTCTCACTGTCCAGGAGGAATGAGAGCGACGGTATGATAAACGTTAGCCGTCTCATGACAGAGCAGTGAGATATAAGCTTAGGGCATCAAGAGCGCGCCACAGAAATGCTGAGCCATGTCCGCCTCCTAAGTTGCCGCCAACGCACAATCTCATGTCTTACCCACAGACAGGAAACAGGTGGGAATCCAACATACATCATATGCATTGACCCACTTACATAACACGTCTGTTGATGACAGGCTCATACATCATCCTCTGTCACCACCAGGATTCAGAGGCCTAAATAACCACAGCAGAAGACATCCTAGACAAACCCTAACCACAAGCAATAAAACAGATACAGTAGACACTTGGCCAAAATCACAGGAAGTATTCTCACTACAGGACCCAGACTTTGCAGTAATGGTTAGTATGTTAAACAATGTTGAATTTGATGATACTGCCCGCAATACAGAACAGGAACATTCCATTAGAATTAACAGAACAGAGGAACCGTAAGACTCAGCAAATCATGACAGGTAAAATAAGTTATTATCAAACCAGCAAAACGTCCTGAACATGCAAGGGCTACAGAATCCAACTCCTTAAAAACAACACGCCCCGGTGGTTTCAACTAACGACTGATTCTCCAAATCAGAACATGCCTCTAAATCTAACCTGAAAGAAAGGATACATTAAT
>NW_024730668.1:9892645-9921697 GCF_018991925.1 Homarus americanus | reverse complement strand
GACAACGTATGTAATTTTGAGTCCTACTCTTTCCATGTACAGAGTACAAGCCCATAATAATGGCCACTAAAGTAGATAAACTTCGTTGTGTGAAGAGAAAGAAGAACACATTGAAATTGAGTGACAAACTTGAAATAATTAAGAAACTAGAATGTAATGTGAGCAATGCTGTTCTAATGGAAACATACAACATTGGAAAGTCTACAATTTATGATATAAAAAAGGCAAAGAATAAAATTCTAGAATTCACAGCTTCTTCTGAGCCTTACATTAAAATTGCTGAAAGAAAAAGTTTACATTGGCCCAAATTAGAAAATCTTGATAAAGTGTTGCATGAATGGTTTTTGTTAAAACGATCAGAAGGTATGGCAATTTCTGGGTCGATGCTTATTGCCAAAGCAAAGTCTTTCAAGGAGCAAATGAACATTGAATCAGAGTGCTCATTTAGTGATAGATGGCTTAGGAATTTCAAGACTCGTCAGGGTATTAGACAGTTTGTTTACATTTTTGTCAAGTGTTGACTTTATTTTTCTTTGAAACTGCTCGTTTTGATAAATGAAGCATGCTATATTTGCTAATGAATAAACTATCAAAATGTATCTGTTCATCTCTTCTTTATTCCTCCTTAAATTTTAATTTTAAAAGTACTGCCTGAGAATCCGGAAAATCCGGACCGACCCAATCCCCAAGCAGTCCGGATTTTTGGACTTCTACTGTAAATAAATAAATATATATTCTGAAAACCGAAAAATTCCAAAATCCGAAATGCCTCTGGCCCCGAGGATTTCAGATAAGGGATTGTCAACCTGTATTGTATTTTTTCTCTATTTCTGAAGATGTTATATCATGATGAACCATAAACCATGAGAGGCCAATCATATGAAAATATAAATACCGTATTTTTCGGCTTGGAAGACGCACCCTGATTTTGGAAATGTAATTCTAGGAAAAACTTTTTATACTTACTCACCAACACTAGTGAAGCCGTTGCTTGATATACAGCCCTTTTGGCCCAAGTACACACACCTCTTTGAATATCATCACTTAGAACTGCTAATCAGTCGTTATTTTCATCAATTAAAAAAAAATCTGTATAAGAAGTGGAAATCTTTAATACAGCACTCATTTTATACACCTGGTCACCTCTGCATCTAGCGGGCTGTAGTATCTTGTTTTTGTCAGTATGACAACGACGGGAAATGTTTTCCAACAGTAGAAGGTAAGCAAATGTAAACATGTATATCAACGTCTAAATAAAACAAAAAATCTTTATTTAAAAAAAAATTTAAAGTGAAAACAATTCGGTAAAAATCAGTTGAATTACAATTTTCAGTAAGCAAACAATAAAAATCACAAAAAACTGTAAATCTCTAAATAGTATGTCCAGTAAAACTGTCAAAAGCATTTTATTCATCTTCAAATCCTGAGAAGTCATCGCTGTTGGATTCATCACCAAGCTCTGAATCATCACGGGAGGAAATATCATCATCATCATTACTGTCAGTCTCGTACAACAAGTGCCATCCATAGCATTACTGATACCACATTTTTTGAAAGACTTAACAATAACTTTAGTTTTAATATCACACCATGACTTCAGCACCCATTCACACACTTCAGATATTGATGGACGTTTCATCCTTCCAGTCGGCGTCATATTCCCCTCTGTCATCCATTTATTCTTAAAGGGCTTATTAATGCTGACATCTAGCGGCTGTAACTGGGAAGTCAGGCCACCAGGAATTACTGCCAGCCATGTGTTGAGCCCCTTTCCTAGCCTTTTGGTGTTTTCAGTCCTGTGAGCACTAAATTGATCCCATAGCAGGCCACCAGGACGCTTGGACCACACTTCATCCAACCATACCTTGACACCTTCTCCATCCATCCATCCGTTGGGTTGTACAATGACATGAATTCCATTTGGCAGTTTTTCCTAAGGTAATGTTTTTCTCTTGAAATTTAACAGAGGCGGTAGTTTGGTCTCGTCGGCACAGCAAGCTAAAACTACCGTGTAGTGAGTCTTTTCGTGTCCAGTGGTTTTAACAATCACTGATTTCATCCCTTTTACATTTACACTTTTATTAGATGGCACATCAAAAGTCAAAGGTACTTCATCCACAGACATTCAAGTACAGTATCAGTAGGTTCTCAAATTTCGCGAGTTTTTAATTCCAAGTTTTTTTATTTGGACACAAAAAACCCACTACACAATTTCAAATTTTGACGGGCTTGAGTGTGCAAAATGAAATATACATTTCATTAACAATATGTATTGCCGGTATATTAAAACATACGAGGAGATGAGACGGCATTGTTTTCGTTAATGTTTACAAAACCAGTGACTGACTGGTTCTACATATAAAACTGCAGAAAATAAGACCCTGGTTATAGCTGTAGTAAAATTAATGTAAAAAAATTAATATGATTGTCTTAAGTAATGTTATTTAATGTTAATAAATGGAACAATAGAAGTAGCTAACCATTAATGGTAAAGAAAAAAGGTGAGACTAAGCGTATGTAAGTGCGCACATGTGAAAACATTGCGCCATCACTCTACATAAGAATATGAAAGCAACACTTATTTACTGTTCATATATGTTTTAATTAATGTTTCTGAATTTAAAACAAAAATTCTACTCACCAGTGGTGGTAAAGTTGAAAACATAAGGACAGCCAATGTTGTTGTGTGTGTTTTTACTCGGATGACAAAGTTGCCAAGTTATCAGGTTCAACTCTAGCTGAAGCTGTAGAACATAAGAACTTTTTCTGTGTTGTTTTTAGTTTTTATTTAATTTTATCTGTGTTAGTTTCGTTGGTTCATTAGGATGTTGCTTTATTACAGGTAGTAATTTGCCCCAAAAAGTAGGGCAAATAAGGCAAAATTTAGCCAAACATCGAAAGTACCTGACTCAAATTAGTTTTCTCCATAGGAATTTGTATTTATATTTGGACGATTTGAATTTTGCAAGGTTTTTACATTCTAAATAGGTGTCCAAATATGAGAGCCTACATATGAAGAAACAAACATTCCTGCGCTCTGAGACCAGCAGACAACCTTTAGCAATTCCTCAATAGATGGCGCTGCCTCACCACTGTCATTAGTAAACAAATCGCACAGCAGCAAGGGTTTATTTTTATTTATTTTTTGCAGTATATCAACAATATTAATTAAATCAATTGTTTTATAGTACAGTATTACCCCGCTTTACACGGTTTCACTTTCCGCGATTTCTCATTTACGCGGTACCTTGCCAGAACCAGACTTTCACTTTCCGCGGTGCATCCTACTCATATACACGGTGAAGTATAATTCTTTTTTTTTTTTTTTTTTAGCTCATAAAATTCATACAAATTACCCGGCCAGAATATAATTTACATTGCTGGAATTCTTACAATATGATGATCATTTTGAATATAAACATCATGGATTTTGCATTAGACATACAAATTGGTTTACACAAAGCAAATATTTTATCTTTTGTGCAAAATATATGAAGTTTACATTCAAAATATTCCCTGATCTGCAAGGAATCCAGAAATGTCAATTATATTATCCTAACTTTAGTCTGAGGTATTATTTATTACTAAACGTTAAAATCTAGAGTTTTCACCCAAACATTAATCAGAGAGGTAGGAGCTAGTGAGCTGGGAAGAGGGGCGGGGGGGGATTTGAGTCCATTATTTGAATGGACATTAACCTGGCGACTGTATTTCTCCTAAATGTTAATTGTGTGAGCATACCATCATAAAATTTAGATGTTATTTCTACTACAACATAGGTATTGTGTCGGAAAAAGTGGAGTTTGGGGGTCGGGCCAGTCTCTATTGGAATTAATCCCATATGTTCTGTTGTTCACTTTACACGGTTTTCACTTTCCGCGGTACCCTGTGGGTTCAATTGACCGCGTAATCGGGGTACTACTGTACTGTATAGAGAATACTTGTAATTGCTAAGTATTGTAATGAGGTAACAGTCTTTGTAAGGAGTTGATTTCAGTTGGCCCTAAGAAAACCTCTGCTACAACTCATCAAGTAGCATCCTGGAAGATGCATGGTATTTTTCAAGGGATATTTTTTTTGATAAAAAGTGGGTCTTCCAAGCCAAAAAATATGGTACTGAATCAATACATAAATAAATCTGATGAATGTGGCAACACCCAATCAGCCTCAACCTGCTTATTTTTTAATTTTTTTTTTATAACAGGTATTAGCCCACTCGGGCACAGGTCACTGACCCACATCGGAGCCTGGGGGCGAAAATTTAATAATAATAACAATAATAATTAGTTCATAGTAAATACAATTAAAATGCAAAATACAAAATTAAAAATAAAATAATAATAGCAACACTGAAAATAATAACAGTAATAATTATAATAATAATAATAAAGGACCATAAAGAAATAAAAAAAAAAGATCAATAGTTTGAAACGATATACTGTATGTACAGTATGTTGTGTTGTCAAAGTAAGAGAAACAATTGAGACTGCAATTTAATTGTGTGTAAATGAAGCAGAAAGTCAGATCAGCAACCTGGGACTTCGTCACAATTTTTGTGATGCCATATGGCAGCAGAGTCTACCATTAGACAACACATTATGCTTCCAATATCTTCCAAGGCGGTAGTACCTCCCTGTTTGATAGCTGCCTACTACCATATTCAAGTGTCTTAGTTCTCAGTAGGCCTATAGCAAATCTGATTAAACCACTGTACATTATTCAGTAAGTGTGGTTAATTTCATAAGATTTTTTTTATTAATCTTCCCCATTTCTTTTTTTTTTTTACTTTCTGGTAACGAGAGCATCTCAGAGTCCGAAAAAAGCAAATTCTAATAAATTGAAGTCCGATTTATCGAGGTTTTACTGTACAAGGTATTAGAAAACCATACTCAAGTAAAAGTACTAAAAAGTTTTAGTACTTTTTAAAAAGTAGATACACAAAAATTTTACTTGAGTATAGTACTCAAGAAAATTTATTTCGTTACTTGACAACTCTGGTATGCAAGCAGGCTGATGCTGATTGGGTGTTGCTGTATTCATCAGGTTTATTTATTTATTGATTCAGTATTATATTCTCATATGATTGGCTTCTATTGGTTTATGGTTCATCATGAGTAATACTGTATATGTACAGTCAACCCTCGCTTTACGCGGTCCCACTTTACCCGTTTCCACGTTTACGCGGTACCCTGCCAAACACGGAATGCTCACTTTCCGCGGTGTGTGTACCCTTTTACGCGGAGAGCTGCGCGAGCAGGGTGCGCACAAGGTCGCCCAGTCATCAAAACATTACCGAGTTCTTCACCCGCCACCCACCACAGCCAGCCCAAGTCAGTGATAATGATAGTGAGGATATGGACTTTTATGGACTTTGAGGGGTTTGACAAAGAGGCCCTGCAAGCCTCTGTGGTGGACAGTGATACAATTGATACAAGTGATACAGGTGAGGGCCAATAATCTGCCCTCTGCCTCGGAACCAACCCCCCATCCCCGTGTGCCCAGCCATCTTTTCTACTAATGTAAGTGTTAAAAAACCTAATATTATTGATATTTCTCTTAATTATTAATTGCGTGTGCATACCATCATAAAATTAAGAAGTTATTTTCACTACAACGTAGGTATTGTGTCTGAAAAAGTGGAGTTTGGGGGTCGGCCCGGTCTCTATTTCAATTAATCCCATATGTTATGTTTTTCACTTTACGCGTTTCTCACTTTACGCGGGCTGCCGTGGGTTCAATTGACCGCGTAAAGTGAGGGTTCACTGTAATTTGTAATATGACTTGAAAGTAAAAGGATAAGCTGTAATGGAAGGTATTCATTCAGGATGAATTCCTGTGAGAGCTTACAGTAGACCAGCTTACAACAGGGTCAGTATAATACACCGTATAGTATCTGATATGAAGATACCTTCTTAAAAACGTTTTTTACTACCTTTGTAAACCAGTTGAAGAGTTGTGTAGATCTAAGAGGTAGGACTATTACTCTGGATAGGTTGTACACCAGTGTGGAATTGTTTGAATGGCTCCTGTCAGAAGGTATGATTGCCATAGGTATTATTAATGCTGGTAGGAAAGGTATACCCCTAGAAATACAAGCTACAACTGGAAGACAAGACAAATCATATGAAGTATACTGGGAAAAATGTAATGGTAAACTCTGTTTGAATTCCTATGTAACTCAGACCAAGAGTGCAGGAATGAAAAACATTATGCTCCTCAGTACAGTACCTCCTCTGCTAGGAATTACTGAAGATATCAGTCGAAACAAACCAGCTACCTATAGACTGTACTACTTCACTAAGGGAGGCACAGACGTTGTTGACCAAATGACACATTTTTACACTGTCAACACTAAATCTCAGAGGTGGACTGTCAATTCCTCCTCTTACATACTCAATACTGCCAGAGTAAATTCACGGACAGTTTTTTCAATGAATACAAATACTAACCCTAGAAGATTAAATTCATTTACGTATGGGTGGGAGTTGGTGAAATCTCTGTGTAATCCACAAATGGAGCAAAGGAGGTTGGTTGTTAATTTGCCAAAGAGTAGCATTGCTAAGATCAATATAATGCTTGGTAATCCAGTACCTGCCCCTGTGGTTGTGCCAAATGAACTTCATTCTTACAGGTCAGAAAAGAGAGGTAAATGTAAAACATGTTTAAAGTCTATACATGGTGCTGGGTATTGTGCTAAGTCTGCTAAAATGAACATTTGTCAATTATGTCAAAGTTTGAATTGTCAAGACTATCGAAAACATATCTGTTGCAGTTGCTATGACAAGCTACACACTTAGTGAAATGCAAACAACAGTGTTCTGTTGTTTTTTTTAAATCATCAAATAAACTGTGCTGGCCATAATAGTCACCAGAACTTAACTCTCAATTATCACTCGCCCCTTTACGTACTGCAATAGATAACGATGCCAGACACCTGTACAAGATAGGGTTAATTGGTAGTTCTGTAATATTTATTGATCTATAAAAGATAAAATATGGAATTCAACCTAACTTAGTACAGCACGGAGCTTAAATTGTTGGCGAAAGTATCCCTTAATATAATACAGTATAGAATAAAGACGAATATAAAAATTCAACATTCATAAATTTTTAAATAAATTTAAATTGGCATGTAGGAACTGAATGTAGTTTTACCCTCAATTTGCTGTTACACTAAGTGATATTTTGTGGTTTATAAAATGGAGTTTTCATGTTTTACGATAAACATTTCAACCCTTTGAAATATCACAAGTTCACTACTATAGTTCAGGGTCATTAATGGGGAGTTGATTTACTAAATTGTGAATTAGCAAAATTTGTGAATCCAGAAACCACCAATATTGAGGGTCTACTATGTTTAATTTTCTTCCATTTTCGTTTTTTTTCAAGTGCATAAACTTTTTTCTTTAATGCTTTCATTTATATGATTTACATGTGTATACATTTTTTTACACAAACTTCATAATTTCAGGAGCTAAGGTGCCCAGAATGTCGTGTGCTAGTAGAGGTGCCAGTGGATGAGTTACCACCAAATATTTTATTGATGAGAATTTTAGAAAGTATGAAAAATGCTCCCCGGTCTGCAATAAGCCAGTCCATGAAGCCATCTCAGACAATACCTCATCCTAGCCAGCCTCCAGGTAGACCTAAAATAAAAGATGGTCCACCCCTTACTCAAGCTCCACCTCCACCTTCACTACATCGCTTCTCTTCCACGATGTACATAGGATCCCCCTCCACCACTTCTGAAGTGACACTTCCCCCAGGGGAACATTTAGCTGGGTTTGCTGGTGGAGGAAGTGGAGGCTCATATGGTAGAGGTTTAATAAGCAGCAACAATCTAGGAGGAAGTGCCAATCAAGATGGTTTGAATGCAACAGTATCTGCTGTCAACTCCCAAAGCAACAGTAACTTAAATATATCTTCTTCATCTGCTGTCCTTGTCTCTGTGGCTCAACAAAAACAGGTAAACTTCTTGCTGTACAGTATATAATAATGATTAAATATATGACCTATGGTTCCTCAGTAAGTGACCCACGAGATAACCTAACCACTAAATGCCTTCTCTGCACCCTTCAGGGGTGGTTATAATTTGGTGATAATCACACTACCTATGTTTTGGTGTGAGTTACCTTTCTTCTCCTCTTGATATGTTGACTTAGGGTTTAGTGAGGTGTTCAGGATTCATACACATAACCTTCAGTTAGTCATAAATTAGACTTAAGACTCCAAACCTTAAGGAATATTTAGTGGAATGTCTTACCCACTCAGAACCTTACCCACTCAGGAGGGGGGGGGGGGGCGCCTCCCCCCTCAAGGCAACAAAAAGAGTGAGGGAGACTGAATTTCAGTTCAGTCTCGCTTTAATCTTTTCTAAGAAAGTTTTGTCTTCCTATGTCCCTATGCAGTAATTACCAGGAACTATCATGTCCCACATCATTCATCCCAAAACTATTTAAAGGTCAGTTTTGTGTAGGCCATTCATCTCAGGTTTTTTCAATAAACCAGCAAGCCCTTCTCTGAATCCTCATCAATTGGGGTCTGGCTGTTCAGTACATCATTATTGTTAAACACTAGTACAGTATACTGTACAAAAACAGTGGAAAAATGCAACAAAACCTCATCTAAGTTACCTTATTGGCTGAATGTAAGGGTTTGTAATGTTCTTGAGGCTCTCATATGGACTATGTGACAACAAGCAGTATCAGGCATAAGTTACCTTCAATCTTAGGTTTGGTTTAACCAATAGACTGTTGCCATTTGCTAGAAGCTTCTGGAATGTCAACAAAGCCATTAATCTTCAGACTTTTGTATGTACAGTACTGTATATCAAAACACAGGACAATTTCATTTTTTGGTAAGCTGGATCTTTGTAAATTAGGGAGTGCCGTTGATACTTAAACAAAAACAATTAACAAAATTACAACTCGGGTAAATGGTGTATTGATTTCGTTGGTAATGGCATAAACAAGTGATCATAATTTGGAATATGCCTGATTTCGGTAAGGGAAGAGCCCCCTATTATTCTAAGTTATGGAGGTTTTTACTTTACAGCCAAAGCTAAAAACATAAAATTTAAAAGTCCATAATGCCCAACATTCCACTTTTTTTTTTTTTTTTTTTACATTTAAAGTGCATCCCAAGATTCAAATGTGAGTTTGCAAGTTTGGCCACTCTGTGTGCTTCTGTTAACCCACACTCTTCCATGCCACTGTGCAGGGTCTGGGAATGCTTATTTTTGTATGGAAGTAATCTCCCTGTTAGCTGGAATCCCTGATCCCTGGAACTAGCCAGAATTGAAATCGGGGAAACCTCTCTCCATTCTGGGTCTACAAATGAGTTTCTGAGGATGAAAATCAGGTGCATTTTCCAGAAAAATTCCAAGAAGGTTTTGAGAAAATCTCTCCAAACCTCTGTTCTGGGCCTGGATATAAATTTTCCAGCTGTTCCCACAGATTGCATATTGCTCCGATGCGTCCCCACTTGTCAGGCGCATGGGTGGCCTAGCTGCTTGGATTGCTTAGTTCATATTCTGCTGCCATTGTAGTAGGTTGTTCTCTTGCTAGCTGCTTTTTTGCATAAAATTTGTGCTGTGCAGTACTGTACTGGGACACAATCAGCCAAGAATACAGTGTTAAAGCAGTGTTAAGAATATAAACAATTATTACAGTTCTGTATACTGTACTGTACATTCAGTAAGTGGGAAACATTGGAGCACTTTAGCTTTTGTCTTTATTAAAAACATCTTCAAGTCATGAGACCCACTAATCCTCCACCCCAACAATGGGTGACCTAACATTGCGTCAGGTAAGGTCAGGTCTGTAACATGAGACCCACTAATCTCCCGCCCCACTTTGTCAGAAGTGCAAAATGTAAAAAGTGATTACAGTTATGTAGTACATTCAGCAGAGTGGACAATATGCCTACGGTAGGCTCAAGGCGACAGCATCTGCTGGTGAGTACTGTACACTGTACAGTACTCACCAGCATAGGAGGGAAGATCAGCTAAAACTAATGGCCCATCACTTTTTTGGTAGATTTTAGTGTATATAAACAGAAAATAATTTCAGTTTCAATATTTTGCAACCTTTTGCTAGGTAAATTTTAGCGTGAAATTTATCGAAAATCTAACGTACAGCTGCATTAGTGCATTACAATTAAATAGTGAACATTGCTTTCTGACTTCATTCTTTAACAACCCAACTAACAATATTTTTTTCTGTTTCAGATTCTGATGCATTTATAAGTTGATGATATTTGCGATGGCTGCTTGTGTCAGGACGAGGAACCAAAAATCCGGCCATCTCAGTCACTATCTTGGGTCTGGGAGAGAGCTCCTGAAGTCGGAGTTGCCTACATTGAGAGATGCTTTGAGATACGGTGTTTTAATCAGGCAAATCAGTGAAAAGAACTAAAGAACTGGCACAAACAAAGATTACTAAGCAGTGATATGACCAAAGTTTGTCAAGTATTGTATACACTCTGGCTAACGCTCAGTTCAGTTTCCAGTCATAATGTCAGAAGAAGATTAGTGAGAGAGACTGTTAGCTAGTTGGGGAAAAGGCAAGAGATATCTCTTGGGGAGAGGAAAACTTGCAGTTAAGGACAGCTTTGCCAAGCAACTGGACCAGTTATTTAATATAATTACTTGCAAGTGCCTACTGTTCTCTGTCCTGAGTTTGATGCGATCGTGACTGTAACCGAGGCCCACATCTCCTGTATTTGCAAGCGTGGAACGAAGATTCCTGTGATCGAACTGGCATTTGTCAAAGCACAGAGAGAGACTATAGGGTTCTCAAGGATTTCTAGCCAAGATATTCCGGAGTCCAAGAGACAGGAGGCTGCCGCCAGAGAGAAATGAGAGAAGAGTTGCTTGCGAAAAGAGACTGAGAAGGCCCAGGTGAGGTAAAAGAGGCCGATGATTGGAGTCAAGCTGATTCAGAGTTTAATGACTTCCCATGGCTGATCCGAGTGCTGACCAGGAGAATGGTGACTGTCCCTAACCCAGAAAATAATGATCCCAAACCTCTGCATAAGATTCGCAAATAGGGAAGATATCCCGAGCATAGCTCTGGCCAGCATGCGACACCACACTGGTCTCGGCAGAAACTGCAGATAGCAACAGCTGCCTGGGTTGACGGTTTGATAACACCTGATGATGTTCCACCTGGTGATAGGATCATAACAAAGTAAGGAGAGCTCAGGAGAAACTTGTCAGTAACCTAGAAGAGAGTTTGATAAGGATAAGAGAAATGGAATCATCAATTATTTGTTCTTTGATGGAGGGGGGGGGGATGACACTAAAGTGTTCAAGTGAAAGTTGGAGATTCTGACAAGTTGTTCCCTGCCATGGTGAAGGAGGAACACTACCCTGCTGCCAGGAACCAGGAGGAAGTATTTGTGGCATTTCACCCAGAGAAAGATGACATCAGGAAACCAGCTGATAGTGGCAGATAACATTGTGAACTGGCTCAGGAGAGAACGCAGACCAGACCCTGCGTGCCATTGGTGACAGCACCAACTACCAACACAGGGTGGCAGCAAATATGGATAGAGCGGAAGATTGGGAGGAAGCTGGCCTGATTGTCAGAATCTCCACACCAACGAGTTGCCACTCAGACATCTGATCCAGGAGCCGATGGCAAGACTCTTCAAACAACAGATGGTCTGGTCCTCTTGGCAAGATGCTGACCTGCCACTGAGTTAGAAATAAACCGAGCTTTGAAAATCACAGTTGGCCTCCACTCGTTGAGCTTGCACATACTGTTGTCATTGACGAATCTGAGTACCACTAGTAATTATGTTACATGATTTGCAGTGCCATCAAAACTGGGGTCATGCCTGATAGACTTGCTTACCTGCAGATAGGTCCAGTCTCACATTCAGGTGGCTCACAACGGCTCTCAGGTTCTGCAGAATTTGGGTCGCCCATCATAAACTGAAGGGAACCAGTCACAACCTGAGACTTATTGTCCAATTCATCGTGGAGTGTCACTTGCTAAATTGGTTCAACACCAAGGTCAAGTCATCAAGCCTGGTTGTCCGAGGCATGTTCTCTTCCAGCTTGAGCCTCCTGAGGAGTCAGCCAAGGAAGGTTGTCTTAGACTGTGGAGTGACTGTGAGGAGATCTTCCTGGTATGCCTATCCCGAGGCAGCCTCGGCAGACAAATGCCTGCAGTAAGGATGAGGAGGAGAGAAGAGTGGCAGTCAAAGATCTTGATATGAGACTTTATGAGAGGATCTGGGCATGACGAATCAGTTATGATTTATCTTCAGGGTCAGAAGACTCCTGAAGTCAATCTAGGTGCCAAGACCTCACTGATCCTTTCATAGATCTGATAACATCCAGGCGCAGTGAGCCTACTTCCTGCAGCCTCACCTTACGACAAACTCCTGCCTGGCCCCTCGTGACACCCAGAGTATAGAGCGTTGTGTACAGCAAGTGAGCGAGGCCAGCAGTCACGTGTACAGCCAAGAGAGGAGGGAAGGCTACATCCAAGCTCAGGTGGTCAGCAGGGAGGTGATGAGTAGAAACAGAAGCAAGAAAGACATAAGCTCCTCCTCTATGGTGTGCAGCAACACTGGTCGTAGTAGTAAAAACCGTGTTTTGTATTTGATGATTTTGTTTTCTAAAGGAATATTAAATTTAATAAATGTGTCAAGATCATTCGTTTACTATTCTGGATCATTTTTATCCTAATAAATTAACCTGATACATTTACTTTTACTTTAAATAAGCTATTTAGTGGTGTTGGTAAAAGGGTGGGAATACTGAATTTTCATAAGATTTCAAGTTAAAATTTACCTAGCAAAAATGAAAAACTTTTCAAATCTGAAGATATCACATGATTCCACATAGAACTACATCATTAATACCATGGCCGATTTTTCAAACAAAAAAAAAAAAAAATTCGCCTCCAGATGACACACCCTTACTGTACAGTATATACAGTACATGTACAGGATTAGTTGACATTATTTTGTTTATTTACAACATATTGTACGTGTACGGAGGTGTTTTCATAGATAAATACAACTCCGTGCGTGATGAGCATGCAGGATGGAAAATTCCACTGTCTTGGCTGCACAGCTCCATTCACACCTTGCAGGCCTGTATCTTATAGTTTTATTTTTAAATATACAATTATTCATTTAACCAAATTTTTAGATAAACTATTCAGAATTATTTGGGTAAAAAAAAATGTTTCTAAATTAATAACAACTGATTTTATTGACTGTATTATCAATACTGTATTTCATACCATTATTTTATAAAAGAATTGAGTCAACATCATTATATCATGTTGAAATATTTTGTTTAAGGATCTTGCATTGGAACACTCTTGTATAGTATTTATTCAGAATCATTATGGGACCAAATTCATCTCTTTAATGCAGATGCTGTGAATAAAAGTTAATAGGCTTTTTTGCTAGCTGTAAATATTTTCACGAGTGCCTGCAATCTAAATGTAATGGGAGTGTTTTTTGTTTTGAGATGGGATGATGAGTTACGTAGTTTAGAGTCATGATGAGATGCATAGTCTAGAGCAGGGGTGGCCAACCTTTTGTGTGATGTGATCTACTTTTTCCACAGTTACCCTGACGCGATCTGCCAGCCTAATATGCACCCATTGTCATTAAATATGCAGATTCGTAGAGAGAGAGAGAGAGAGAGTAAACAAATAATATTTTTCAATAATTGTTATGATATATTGTTGTACTATTAACAAAATCACTGAAAGTCTGAAATAATTCTTCATCCCGAGTTTTTCCTTTTAATGATAGAATTTTCGGCAGTTCCTCTTTGGTACTCATGTCTTTAAACACCATTCTCATGAAAATACATAATTGTGATGTATCGACCACATTAGTAGACTCCATCAAATTGTAATGAAAAGAACACACACTCACGTATGTGTTTACAGTTGTTCACCCAAATCCTCAGCTATAAATTCACAGCGCCTCATGACAGTGTTTCTTGATAACTGAACATCCTTAATATAAACAGTATTTCAGACTTATTTTTAAATTTTCAAACAACGAATATCTGCTAAGGCTCCTCGAATATTTCTCCATCTTGAAATGTTTTTATGCTTTGTAAGTACCGACTACCCTGAATGAGGCAATGGTTGCTACCCTTGATTTTGAGCTCGCTTCTGTAAAAAGAGTTGTTGTGCAGTAAGCTGTGATTTCAGTTCATGAACTTTCCTCTTTCATAGCTCACTTTTGGGTGGGAAATCATTATCATACTTCTTGTGTAAACTTTTGAAATGCCTTTCAGGATTTTCTTTCTTAGCTAGAGCTGGAGACGCTTGGCAGATCAAGCACAGACACTTCAAATTATTCATGGTAAAAAAATAGTCTTCACATACATTGTGAAAATGGTAAATTTGGGTATTTTTAGTACTTAGTCCAGAACTCATTTTTGGTTCAGTTGATGGCCAATAACCTATAATTGGAAAAGATTAAGTTATACATGAATACGAGAATTACTTTTTTCCATGATTTTTCCTACATAACTATGAGAATTACTAACGTAACAGCGTAACGTTCTTAGTTTTTTTTTTATAAGCAATTGTCATTGGCTAGTGTGGACACTTCTGTCTACTCTAGGGTTGCGGCGAGAACTGTCGCTAAGCTAAAAAGTCAGTAATTCTTGTAATCACCCAAGACTTTTCCATATCAAGAGGCAGCACCTCACACTTCTAAGTATTGCAGATGACTGAAAATTACTGAATTGTTGGTGACAAGTGTGTAGGCTCGCTGGGCAAGGTTGCCAAATATGATTCTCTCTCTTTACTTTTGACAAGACTCCTCAATATCGAGTCGACTTTTTCAAAACCAAATTCATTAATACAAGGTTTAACATGTATTTGTAAACTTATAAAAGCAAATACCTGCCTAGTTTTTGCCTACAACTGATGACAGTTTGCTGATCAGTTTCCTTGCCAGGAACCAGCCAGCACCGGCCCATGAACGCGAACACTTCCTAATAGGTTCCGCCACACACAGCATGGCACAGTCAAAGTTTTTTTTGTATGTATCGCTCTGATGTGTCCATAATGATAATCAATTCCCAGAAAAAATCTAAACAAATATAATATCCCAATGATTATGAGTAAAATTTGAAGGGGATTTTTGTATGGCAGCTTAAGAAGGATGGATCATTAAGTTTAACTTTGCCATGCCATTGACTAGAGAAGATCTTGTGATCGACAGGTTGGCCACCCCTGGTCTAGAATCTCGGAAAACTTTCCCCAGCACTCAGAAACATTCCGGGGATGTGGGATTTTTTCCGGGTTGAGAAAGTCTTCTTGTTACCCAGAAATCTCTCATCCATGGAAGAGCTCTGCACCAATTGTTCTGGCTAACAGAGATATCAATGTACAGTCATTTCTGCTACAACGCGATAGTTGTGTTCTTGTGAAACCTCGCTCTATAGAAACTCGCGCAATAAAAATAACAGGACTTACGGAGAAAATAGGGTTAGGTGCAGATTACTCAAAATTGAAACAAATAGTAGTTAGCCTAACACATCGAGTTTCTCTTCAAGTGTTATAGCCTTTCTTTTACATTCACCACTGTTAATTTGATCACCAGAACACTTCCTGTAAACATTCTTCTTACCTTGTCGTTTCATATTCATGGCTAACACAAAAAAATTGGAGAAAACAGCGAAAATCAAGGAGGACACTTCACAGAGCAATTGACAGAAACAGAGCAATTCCACTGATGACATGATGTAAACAGAGAGCGCTGGTGTAAATCGTTATTAGTCCGCACTGCGAAACATTCTTTTTGCTTATTCTTTTCATACCGTATTTATGGTAACAACTAAATTTGCAAAAAAAATCAAATAAATTTACAGAGTACCTCTCAAAAAACACTTCACAAACAAAACCCATGAATCAATTGAACATGTGATGTGATGTCGAACATGAACTGTAAACATTGCATATTCATCAATCGCATTACAACCAAATCGCATCGACAAAACATGCGTTGTTGCAGAAATGACTGTACAGGTTTACTCTAGTTTGATTTATGGTAGGGTCGCATTCCAGAAAAACTCATCATATACCAATTATATACAGTACAGTAGAACGTCGATTTAAAGTGATTAAATTTAAGATTATTTATTTAAAGCGACACCCATAATTAAGGACAATGTTTTAATTTAAAGCGAATCTCTCCTATTTTGCACGAGTCAATCTGGCGCATCATATTTTAAAATTTGCGCCTAATGTTTCTCTGGGCACGCTACACTGTCCTAAGGGTAAAGCTGTACTGTACGTGTACTCAAAATAATGTACTACAGTAGAAGTCCCAAAATCCGGACTGCTTGGGGATTGGGTTGGTCCGGATTTTTGGATTTTCCGGATTCTCAGGCAGTACTTTTAAAATTCAAATTTAAGGAGGAATAAAGAAGAGATGAACAGGTACATTTTGATAGTTTATTCATTAGCAAATATAGCATGCTTCATTTATCAAAACGAGCAGTTTTAAGGAAAAAGCTGTGAATTCTAGAATTTTATTCTTTGCCTCTTTTATATCATAAATTGTAGACTTTCCAATGTCGTATGTTTCCATTAGAACAGTATTGCTCACACCATGTTCTAGTTTCTTAATTATTTCAAGTTTGTCACTCAATTTCAACGTGTTCTTCTTTCTCTTTACACAACGAAGTTTATCAACTTTAGGAGCCATTATTATGGGCTTGTACAGTACAGTACTCTGTAAATGAAAAGAGTAGGACTCAAAATTAAATACATTGTCACAGTTTGATTGCTCTTTTTAAAGTGGCGACCGCGTGGTCGCTTGTTGTCGCTGTGCAGCTGTGGCACTCACGCATGCGCACATACTGTACACACAAAAGCCCGCTAAAAAAAAAAAAAAAATTGAATTTCCTAAAAGTCCGGATTCTCGGGCGGTCCGGATTTCTGGCATCCGGATTTTTAGACTTTTACTGTAAATGATTGCTAAAATATTTGTCTAGTGCAAACTATAGCATGTTTACATTCAAATTAATCAATATCTTATAATAATTCCAGCAATGTAAATTATATTCTTCCTGGTGACTTCTGTGATATTTTACGAACAAAAAACAAACACTCAATCTAATGGACAAATAAACAAATAAATACTTCACTAGACCTTAGGCCCCAACTGTCAAACGTGTTACTGTCATATCTCCCCCCCCCCCCCCCCTTTCCAGCCAGGGTTGGATGGTTATGGGCTTACAGTTTTTATCTTATATAATATCACAGACTAAAGTTAGGAGAATATAATTTGCATTACTGGAATCCTTGCAAGACAGCGAATAATTTGAATATAAATGTCATATATTTTGCACAAAAGATAAAGATTTCAACCCTTTATAAAAAATAAATTGGAACATGTCAGTTCAGTGACATTTTATAAGAGAACAACTTAAAGTCACTCTTAAGGACAGATAAATAAATAAGCACTAGACCTTGGCATCAACTGTCAAACATATCACCCCTCCCCCCCATCTTCCCATCAGCTGAGCGCTAGTAAACAGACCATTTCACGTCCCATAATTTTAGCTGTGTTGATTTATGGGTGTTTGTTTTAACATAATTCTATAAAAAACAATGTTTTGTTTATTCTAGGAGATGGGCTGAGGTGCATCTGGGTAGACTGTCAGTCTTTTTAGTATTTTGTGTTTCTCTCAAGAACCAAACTAAATTATTCCATTGAAACAACTCTTTGATTCAGTGCAAATTCGGTTTAAAGCGACCTCTTTTGGAACGTATCTCGTGTTATATCAACGTTCTACTGTACAGGGGGTCCCCAACTTACGAACATCCGACTAACGAACACCCGCCGATACAAACAAGGTCCCATAAGGTCAATTATTTTGATAATCCAACATAAGTACAGCTGGTTCGTAGTACTGTATTAATGTACCAGAGCTAGTTTGCATGGCGTAGCAGCGAGGCCCATCTACATGAAAGCCAGCCACAGGTTTCAATGTAAGTGTTAAACTTTAATTTTCTTTACTGTATTTTGTCATTCAATTTCTTCTTTTCTCTTAAATTTAGTGATTCAAGATGTATAAAAGGACCTACGCAATGATATGGTGCACATAAGGAATGTGTTCCGACTTTCGTACACTTACGACATAAGAATGTACTGAGGAACGGAACTCATTTGTAACCCGGGGACCCCTTGTAGTAGTAAATCAAATCATAGTTATCCACTATAAATCGGGAGACATGTTCCTCAAAAAAAAAAAAAAAAAAAACACTGCAATGCAACTTCAGTATTTGCTTCTACATAAATTGAAAATGCAGTGTGCATAGACAACAATTTAACCATTTCACAACTGTGAAGCCACTTAAAATATTTTATTTGGTTAACACTAGATGACTTTTTCAGCTCAGAGGTACTGTATTCTAAGACTTTACCAATGGTTTTTATCTTTTCATTGAGCCCTTTCTTTTGTATATCATGCTGTAAGTACAGCCATCCACATGTACAGTATACTGTAGGTTACTATGCCCTAATTGGTCTGGTAACACTGGTCAACCGCATGTCTAGGCATAAGATAAAGTTGAACTCTACCCCTATGCCTTTACATCCCTCCATCCAAACTCGTAACTCAGTGTTGTATTTCTGTCACCACACTGTCTATTTCTGCCTTAATGACCATCCAACAGTCGATGGCGATTATATAAAAATGGTGACGACTACCTCACTGTGTCTGTACAGTCCTCTTGTAATGCCCATTACATTTATGTGTACAGTGATCCCTCGGTTAACGAATTACCTTCCATAAGATTCTTCACTTCGGTTAACGAGCATTCCCTCGATTAACGAATTCCTTACAAGCGCCCCTCAACATGTTTTTGCTTGCACACCAGCTGTCATATTAGTCCGCCAATACAGTAATCGCTTCTAGGGCTTAAATTCCTTACTATTTTAGTAAATATCAAGAAGTTTGTACTATTCATTAATTTTAAAAGTCTTATATTAAATTTTTTAGTCATTTTAACAATTATTTAACAATTTAAGTACAGGGAAACTAGTTTTTAGCGTGCCAAACAGCCTGTCAACACACCAAGCAGGCTTCAGTCTCTGTGTCTTTTTAGTGGAGGTAACATCTTGCTTCAGACTCTCTTCAACATAAACCCTTTTTTTCTGTGTTTCCAGTCAAATTATTGGTCATTTTGAAATTTATTTTACATATTGACAATATATAATGCAGTGCAGTGTTGATTTAAAGAAAATAATCTTGAATTACACCAAGTGAACTAAAATTTTGTGGGTGAAATGGTGCCATGGGGTGACTTCTCTTCCACCCCAATGCCTTCTTTTCTCCCTTCTCCTCCACCCCCATTCTAATTCCCATCATCATCATCATCATCATCATCATCATTATCATCATTATCCAGGAGCCTTCTACATACACACCTCAAAGTAAGTGTACAGTACTTTACTACCTTTTTTGTTAACTTTAGGCAATTTTCGGTGAGCTGGAACCAATTACCCAAAACCCATTGAAACAATGGTGTTAATGGCTAAACCTTCTGGAATCTATGCTCGTTAACTGGAATCACCGCTGTATTCTTTGTTATTAATCCAGATAATCATGTTATATTATGCTCTTAAAACTGCTAATATCATTTGCTGATCAGGAATGATTTTTACCAAAAAATGCATACAGTGATATCCCCATTACGGAACAATTGGTGCAGACCGCCTGGATGAGAGATTTCAGGCTAACCAGACGACTCTCAGACCGAAAAATTCTATCCCCCGAATCTTTTCCCGTTACTAAAAGTCAAGGGTCTAAACTAGACATCTTGCACACCCATTACTAGTCCACTTCCCCAGAATGTTTCTGGGTGGCAGATGTTTTCCGAGTCTAAACTACTTAACCGTAAATGTAGTGCAATTAAGTTAGAAACTTCCATTTTACTATAATAATTCAGAATAGTTTATCAAAAGTTGTTAAATAAATATATTTAAAATTAAATATCTATATGATACAAGTGAATGAAGCAGTTTTTACAGAGGACTGTTATTATCCACTTCCATGGAGCTGTGGGATTAGTGGGTCTCATGACCTGACCTTACTCAATGTCAGGTGGAGAGGTGGGTGCATTATGGTTCACATTACTGACCTTCTGATGGAATGTCAGGTCACCCTTTCGTGGGGATTCATGGGTCTCATGACCTGAAGATGTCTTGAATAAACATGAAACCCTAAAGTATTTTTAGTGAGGTTGTGGTAAGTATAAATGAGCAAAGTTGTATCCTTCCAATATGACAACACAAAAATATGGAATGAAAACAAAAGTGTGGGGATTAGAGGATGGAGTGGAAAGGGATTAACATGCAACCATACCTCAACAGCTGATATTTAACCCACCATAGGCACATACACTTGCATCACACAGACCTCACCCTGATGCTGTCTTGATTCCCTTTTGGGGGTGAGTGTGGGGGGGAGGGATGATAGGCTGTGTGGGGAGGGAGGATGGAGTGTGCGTGTGTGTGGGGGAGTGTGATGTTAGGGTGTGTGTGTGTGTGGGGGCGTGGTGATGTTAGGGTGTGTGTGGGGGCGCAGGCGTGGAGTGGTTTTGGAGTGTGTGCGTGGGTGGTTGTTGGAGTGGGTGATGTTGGATGTGGATGGTTATGTGTGGTGGGTGTGGGTGGGTGGTGGTTGCTGGAGAGTGTGTGTGGATGGTGGTTGTTGGAATGTGTGTGTGTGTGTGTGTGGATGGTGGTTGTTGGAATGTGTGGTGTGGTAGGAGTGGTAGGTGTGGGTGGTGGTTGTAGGAGTGTGTGGTGGTGGTTAGTGGTGGGTGGTGGTTGTAGGAGTGTGTGTGGGTGGTTGTAGGAGTGTGGTGGTGGTTGTAGGAGTGTGGGTGGTGTAGGATGTGGTGGTACAGAGTGGGTGGTGGTTGTAGGAATGTGGGTGGTGGTTGTTGGAGTGTGGGTGGTGGTTGTTGGAGTGTGTGTGTGGTTGCGGAGTGCAAAGAGTGTGTGGGTGGTGGTATGGGGTGTGTGGTGGTTGTTGGAGTGTGGTGTGGTGGTGGTGTGTGTAGGGGAGTGTGGGGGTGTGGGTGGTGGTTGTGGGAGTGTGTGGGTGTGTGGTGTTGTAGGAGTGTGGTGGTGTTGCGGGAGGGTGAGTGCGGTGTTGTAGGAGGTGTGTGGGTGGTGTGTGGGTGGGTGGTGGTAGAGGTGTGTGGGGTGGTGGTTGTAGGAGGTGTGGGGTTGTAGGAGTGTGTGGGTGGTTGTTGAGTGTGTGTGTGTGGGGTGGTGGTGAGGTGTGTGGGTAGGAGTGTGTGCAGGTTGTGGTGGTGGGTGGTGGTTGTAGGAGGTGTGGGTGGTGGTTGTAGGAGTGTGTGGGTGGTGGTTGTAGGATGTGTGTGGTTGTGTGAGTGTGTGGGTGGTGGTTGTAGGAGTGTGGTGGTTGTGGGATGTGTGTGTTTGAGAGGTGGTGGTTTGTTGGAGTGTGTGTGGTAGGGGTGGAGGTTGGAGGCTGTAGGGTGTGTGGTGGTGGTTGTTGGAGTGTGTGTGGTGGTTGTTGTAGGTTAGTGTGTGTGTGTGGGTGGTGGTTGTTGGTGTGTGTGTGGGTGGAGTGTGTGTGTGTGTGTGTGTGGTGGTGGTTGGAGTGTGGGTATGAGTGATGTGGCTGGTGGCTGCTGGAGTGTGGGTGGTACTTGGAGTGTGTGTGTGTGTGGGTGGTGGTTGTTGGAGTGTGGGTAGGATGGTGGTGGTGTGGTGGTTGGGAGTGTGGGTGGTGGTTGCTGAGTGTGTGTGTGTGTGGGTGTGGTGGTTGTTAAGTGGTTGTTGGAGTGTGTGTGTGTGGTGTTTGTTGTGTGGTGGTTGCAATTAATAATAATAATAATAATAATAATAAACGGTTTATTATTAGAGTTGCAGCCGTGGCTGAAAATATACACACTTACATTTGATTTAGACATAATGATATAATGGTGGTGTAGGGGTGCAGACGACTTTATTTGAGCAACTTTTCAGGCATCGCTTAGGCGCAAACAAATACTGCATCATGCCATTTCATCATCGCTTGTATGGCCAAACAGCACCGCAAATTGCCATTTCATATATACTACTCTGTCAAAGATCGCTAAATCACCTTTGAAGCCCAACCCTGAGTGTATACCAAAAATTAGGTGTCATTTAATGTTTTCCAGGATAATGATAAATTTACATGGGTGACATCGATTTAATTCACATGTTATGGTCATGAGGCACGAGGAAAATTCCATGTCTATTTGAAATTTTTTGAAAGAAACCTCACCATTTTCAGACAATCTTGCTTCCAATATATCTCGATTCAGATCCCGTCACTTCAGTGCAAGCTTCAGTCATCACTTTGTGCCTCTCTCTCTAATCAGCCTGAGTGTTGTTTGGCCACTTGGGCACCACTAATGGTGTCTCAAGAATGTCATTAACCTGTAGATTTGACACAGAGAAGCAATGTAAGGAGGCTCAGTCTTGAGCTCATTCTGTGCTAATCAGTGAATGATAGTTTTTTGCTGGTCACTTACTGAGTCACCACCTTCATGTTGACTACAGGAGGCACATCCTCATTCCCATCTCCATCTTTGCTACCCTCCTCACTGCAGAATAACAAATTGCCAAACAGTGGCATCAGAATCTTCCTCTTCTGTGGGATCTGCCAGCATTCTTCCTTGTTGATTCTCTCTCTAATTTTTCTATCATTGAGACAGCTTTTTCTCTAACAGTCATGTCCTCATTCGCACACATACCAAAAAAGAAGCGACTGCTGGCAAAGTATGCATTTCTGGACAGCCTTCACCATCGCCCTCCTCATTACCCAGGTGTTTCATATAGCAGGACTGGAATAATGCCCTTGAGCCGCAGGTTACGCAGGCGCGACCGGATGTAAAACCACATTGAGCACGAAACTTTATTACACCATACTCAACCGCGCTGAAATTATACAGCCTGATGATTCTACCCAGTGCCCACCCTACCAGGAGTAACTGCCCAAATAGCAGCCAAGTTACACCTCACCAACACTCCGTGATAAATTCCTTTACAAATCCTATACAGGTATTTCTGATCCCAGGACAGATCTTTCCCCACTTCACATCATTAAAACACAGGAAATCAGGCAAACCACTGGCTGGAAGGCTTGCACAACTGGAAGCTCAGGACAAAGACCTCTTGATCTGCTTTCCAATGGACCACGCCAATGCTCAGGACCACTTATTTACCAACAGTAGATAAAACGCGAGAAATGGCTGACATATAAAGAATGGCGGCACCGCAACATTTCGACATTATTGACTCCATTTTCTGATCCTACATTTACATTGAGCATCACAACCAACACACACAATGGGCTGCTGGTTAGATTTTTCCAGAAACCGTGGAATAGTTTCAGCACCGCGTCTAGTCTAAAGAGTCACATGCTGTGTGAGATATTCATTGCCAGGCTCAAATTATGAATACATGGCGATCTTTCTTCGCTAACGCATCCTTTAACCTATTTCTCGGTTCTATTCTTACCACCACACGAAAAGGCATCTTCTTACCATAATGCACAAACCAGCCATCTCAATTTCTTTGCCTCTAAATCGTATTTTGTCTCAAGACGCAGCTTATAACCACGAACGCACCTGGCCATCCTTTGTGATAAATGCTATTAAAGTCAGTTAAGTTAAGGTGGCAGTAGCAATGGCAGCTCCAGCATAATCACTACTAATCAAGTATCGTCGCTGCCGCCGCGTAGGAAGCCCGTCCGTCTCTGTGAACTGGTTTCGTCAGAGCCCTGGATCAGTGGGACAAATCAGCATCAGTATTGACGGCAGAGAATATCTCGAACACCAATTATCCTCAACATAAGGAATATCTCCAGTCGATATCTTATGTTTTTGCTCGTTGTCTCCAACTCTGTCGGACGCGCTTCTCTGCCGCCACCTGTCCCACATCTTCGTCACTTTCATGTCAACCCCTGCACCGTAATTCTATCACCTCGCCAACATGAAACTGCACCTCACGCTTGGGGAACTTATAACACAATTACATGCCGGTGATATCCGCCACACTCCCAACCATGCACCTCAAGCCATCCTGACAGGAGGCAAGGGGACAATAACAGCTACAGATATCAAACAAATCTTTCATTTCAACCAATGCTTACCGCGATTCTTGTTCCTTACTAGCTCTAATTCTACAATTTCAACCCTTCCGGCATCATACAAGAAGAGGAACATTCTGCCTATCTCCAATACCATATTTCGTTCAACCAGCCATCTTATAACGAAGTGAGACATCTGCAAACTTTCCGTCATCACATTTATATCGCCAGCAGTTCTTAACATCTCGAGGGAAGCTTGTCCACTGGAAGAACACCTGCAGAGCCAAACAATGCATGATCTGTGGCTGCCCCTATATTGACAGTATTACCTTGAGAAAGTAAATTGATCAGATCACCTGAAAAGAAAAAGAAAAAAGTTAGTTGCTGGTATACCGTTACGACCATCAATAGGGTTTCGTGCATTAGTAAATAACGCCAAAATTAGTTAATCAGAAATATAATATAGCCTAACCAAATAAATGAAACAGTACGTACCAGTACTGTGCTGCCAACTTGCCCCATTTGCTTGTCAACCATCCCAGCTCGCATCACCAGTGATCATATAAATAAATGACGGGTATACCAGCCTAACATGAACTGGTCATGGATGCAACAAATCAAGCTAAGAATCATGGCTGTCGATGACACAGATGTCTTATAACTCGCACATGTTACAGCAACCCATAAGAGAATAAAATTTACTTACCAGCATCAAAATCAATTTTCCCTCACTCTAATCAACAACAAGCAAGACGCGCAGAAATTGATCGCCAGGTGACTGAGGAAGCACGTGGTGATCCCGCGGTGTGAACTGCTTAACGGTAACTATTTGAATAATTTCAAGTGTTTGAACTTTACCCAGGTCTCCCTACATTACAGTACAGTAACAATAAACATTGGAAGGCCGATAATCAATATAGACATACCTATCTAAACAAATAGAGGGTGCTGGAAACAATGAAACAGAACACAAAACGCAGGTTGGTAAATTTAAAAATGCAGAATGAACCCCACATCAAGTCAAACTTCTAAGTATGAGTCTTAGATGAGAACACTGGAACAGCCGGTTGCACCACCGCCCCCACTGTGGTGAGGAGGAGAGAGAGAGGAGGAGAGAGAGAGAGAGAGAGGAGAGAGAGAGAGAGAGAGAGAGAGAGAGAGAGAGAGAGGGAGAGGAGAGGAGAGAGAGAGAGAGAGAGAGAGAGAGAGAGGAGAGAGGGAGAGAGAGAGAGGAGAGAGAGAGAGAGAGAGAGAGAGAGAGAGAGAGAGAGAGAGAGAGAGAGAGAGAGAGAGAGAGAGAGAGAGAGTTTCGGGAGGTGTGGGTGGTGGTTGTTGGAGGCAGTGGGTGTGGCCGCAGATGCGGTGGTGGTTGTAGAGCGTGGCAAAGGGCTGGAGCGTGGCAGGCCGGCTGGCGTGTGGCTGTGGCATGGTGGTTGTAGGAGTGTGTGGGTGATGGTTGTAGGAGGTGTGGGTGGTGGTTGTAGGAGTGTGGGTGGTGGTTGTAGGAGTGTGGGCGGTGGTTGTGAGTGTGGGTGGTGGTTGTGTAGGAGTGTGTGGGTGGTGGTTGTAGGAGTGTGTGGGTGTTGGTTGTTGGAGTGTGGGTGGTGGTTGTAGAAGTGTGTGGGTGGTGGTTGTTGTTGAGTGTGTGGGTGGTGGTTGTTGGAGTGTGTGTGGGTGGTGGTTGCAGGAGTGTGTGCGGGGCAGCCGTATATGCAGGCCAGGGAAAGAGTGCAAGGTACGCGATGCGTGCGGCAGCCGGTATGCGCGTGTGGTGGCTGTAGGAGTGTGTGGGTGGCGTTGCAGGAGCGCAGTGGCTGAGGATGGGTGGTGGTTGTAGGAGTGCAGGCGACGGCTGCAGAGCGTGCAAGGCAGCCGCTTATGCAGGTTGCTGATGCGTGGCCGGCAGGAGTGTGTGGGTGGTGTCGCAGTATGCGTGTGGTGGTTGTGTGAGTGTGGGGTGTGTTGCATGCAAGGACAGCTAGATGGGTGGCTGGTGAGCGGGTAAGGGCCAAGGAGTGGGCGGTGGTGGTTGTAGGAGGTGTGTGGCACATGGCAGGCTGTAGGAGTGTGTGGGTGGTGGTTGTAGGAGTGTGTGGTGGCTGTAGGAGGGTGGTGGCTTATGTGGGTGGGGTGGTGGTTGTAGGAGGTGTGTGGGTGGTGGCTGTAGGAGGTGGTGGGGCTGCTGAGCGTGTGTGTGTGGTTGTAGGAGTGTGTGTGGGTGATGGTTGTAGGAGTGTGTGGGTGGTGGTTGTAGGAGGTGTGGTGGTGGTTGTAGGAGGTGTGGGTGGTGGTTGTAGAGTGTGTGGTGGTGGTTGTAGGAGTGTGGGTGATGGTTGTAGGAGAGTGTGGGTGGTGGTTGTAGGAGTGTGTGGGTGGTGGTTGTAGGAGTGTGTGGGTGATGGTTGTAGGAGTGTGTGGGTGGTGGTTGTAGGAGTGTGGGGTGGTGGTTGTGGTGGAGTGTGTGTGGGTGGTGGTTGTAGGAGTGTGTGGGTGGTGGTTGTGCAGGAGTGTGTGTGTGGTGGTTGCAGGAGTGTGTGGTGGTGGCTGTAGGAGGTGTGGGTGGTGGTTGCTGGAGTGTGTGTGTGTGGTGGTTGTAGGAGTGTGGGGTGGTGGTTGTAGGAGTGTGTAAGTGATGGTTGTAGGAGGTGTGGGTGGTGGTTGTAGGAGTGGGTGGTGGTCAGAGCGTGCGGTGGTTGTTGGAGTGTGTGTGTATGTGTGGTGGTTGTAGGAGTGGGTGGTGGTTGTAGGAGGTGTGGGTGGTGTTGTAGAAGTGTGTGGGTGGTGGCTGTTGGAGTGTGTGTGTGTGTGTGTGGTGGTTGTATGAGTGTGTGGGTGGTGGCTGTTGGAGGTGTGTGTGTGTGTGGTGGTTGTAGGAGTGTGTGGGTGGTGGTTGTTGGAGTGTGTGTGTGTGTGTGGTGGTTGTAGGAGTGTGTGTGTGGGTGGTGGTTGCAGAAGGTGTGTGGGTGGTGGTTGTTGTTAAGAGTGTGTGGGTGGTGGCTGGGAGTGTGTGTGGGTGGTGGTTGTAGGAGGTGGGTGTTGCTGAGCGTGCGGTGGTTGTAGGGAGGTGGGTGGTGTTGTAGGAGTGTGGGTGGTGGTTGTAGAAGGTGTGGGTGGTGGTTGTTGTTGGAGTGTGTGGGTGGTGGTTGGTTGGAGTGTGCAAGTGGTTGTAGGAGGTGTGTGTGTGTGGTGGTTTGTAGAGTGTGTGTGTGGGTGGTGGCTTGTAGGAGTGTGTGGGTGGTGGTTGCGAGTGTGTGTGTGTGTGGTGGTTGTAGGAGTGGTGGTGGTTGGCAGTGTGGGTGGGTGGTGGTTGTAGGAGTGTGTGGGTGGTGGTTGGGGAGAGGTGTGTGTGGTGGCTGTGGTATGTGGGTGGTGGCTGGTGGAGTGTGTGGGGTGATGGCTGTAGGAGTGTGTGGTGGTGGTTGTAGGAGAGTGTGTGGGTGGTGGTTGCTGAGTGTGGGTGTGGGTGGTGGTTGTAGGAGTGTGGGTGGTGGTTGTAGGAGTGTGTGTGTGGTGGCTGTAGGAGTGTGTGGGGTGGTGGTTGTTATGTAAGTGGGTGGTATTGTGGAGTGTGTGTGGGTGGTGGTTGTAGGAGCAGTGTGTGTGTGTGGTGGTTGCAGGAGTGTGGGTGGTGGTTGTAGAGTGTGTGGGTGATGGCTGTAGGAGTGTGTGTATAGCCAGGTGGATGTGGGTGGTGGGTTGTAGGAGTGTGTGGGTGGTGGTTGTTGGAGGTGTGTGTATGTGTGTGGTATTGTAGGAGGTGGGTGGTGGCTGTAGGAGTGTGTGGGTGGTGGTTGTAGAGCGTGGCGGTGGTTGTAGGAGTGTGTGGGTGGTGGTTGTAGGAGTGTGGGTGATGGTTGCTGGAGTGTGTGGTTGTGGTTGTAGAAGTGTGTGGGTGGTGGTTGTTGTTGGAGTGTGTGTGGGTGGTGGTTGTTGGAGCGGGTGGGTGGTGGTTGTAGGAGTGTGTGGGTTGTGGTTGTAGGAGGTGTGGGTGGTGGTTGTAGGAGCGTGGGTGGTGTACGTGGTGGGAGGTGTGGGTGGTTGTTGTTGGAGTGTATGGGTGGTGATTGTTGGTGTGTGTGGGTGGTACAGAGTGTGTGGGTGGTGGTTGTTGTTGGAGTGTGTGGGTGGTGGTTGTTGGAGTGTGTGTGGGTGGTGGTTGTAGGAGTGTGTGGGTGGTGGTTGTAGGAGTGTGTGTGTGGTGGTTGTAGGAGGTGGTGGTGGTCAGGAGTGTGTGGGTGATGGTTGTAGGAGTGTGTGGGTGGTGGTTGCAGGGAGTGTGTGGGTGGTGGTTGTGGAGAGTGTGGGTGGTGGTTGTAGGAGTGTGTGGGGTGGTGGTTGTTGAGTGTGTGTGTATGTGTGTGGTTGTAGGGAGTGTGGTGGTGGTTGTAGGAGTGTGTGGTGGTGGTTGTAGGAGGCAGTGGGTGGTGGCTGTGTAGGAGTGTGTGGGTGTTGGTTGTTGGAGTGTGTGTGGGTGGTGGTTGTAGAAGTGTGTGTGTGTGTGTGTGTGTGTGGTTGGCTGGAGTGTGTGTGTGTGTGTGTGTGTGTGTGTGTGTGTGTGTGTGTGGGTGGTGGTTGTTGAATGTGTGTATGTGGGTGGTTGTTGGAATGTGTGTGTGTGTGGGCAGTGGTTGTTGGAGTGTGTGGGTGGTGGTTGTAGGAGTGTGTGTAAATGTAGGAGGTGTGGGTGGTGGTTGTAGGAGGGGTGGTGGTGGTTGTAGGAGCGTGTGGGTGTTGGTTGTTGAGTGTGTGGGTGGTGGTTGTAGAAGTGTGTGTGTGTGTGTGTGTGCGGTTATTGGAGTGTGTGTGTGTGTGTGTGTGGGTGGTGGCTATTGGAAACGCATGTGGGTATTGCTTGAAACGTGTGTACGTGTGTGGGTAGTGGTTGAGTGTGTGTGTATGTGGGTGGTTGTTGTTGAGTATGTGTGTGTGGGTGGTGGTTGTTGGAG
>NW_024730668.1:9814166-9892545 GCF_018991925.1 Homarus americanus | reverse complement strand
CCAAACTAAATTTTTCATTTGCAGAATATATATATATATATATATATATATATATATATATATATATATATATATATATACATACATACATACATACAATATGCCTATATATATATATATATATATATATGTAACATATATATATATATATATGTAGTGATAGATTTGTCAGACACAACACATCTCAAAACAGTCAGAACTTGGCTGACACATTGGGGGTCAAATGTGAACCCTCATACTCAAGATTTTGCAAATCTTTGAAACTCTCCACATCTGTTACAAACAAGCGCAGCTGACTCTTTATTATGCTGTGCTTTACATGAAAGTCAGACTGACCTCCCATTGGCAGATCGTGTAACCTGAGCCCCCCAGGTCAGAGTCACCGTCAACCAGGGCCTCTCATCTTGGCCCCATCTGAAATTATAAAATTGCAACATAGTCTCTGAAAAAGTCCAGGCTGACCTTGCATTGGCGAGGCAAATGTAGAGACACTCACCCTCCCGCTTCCCGATCAGATCAGCAGCTCGCCTCCCCAATAGGGCGTCCTAGTCCTCCCCTCTACTATGAAGACAGAAGTATATGCTGTGGGCCAGCTACGCTGATCCTGTGAGAAGTCAGGGGCAGGAGCAAGCCTCAGTGGCAACCTCGGTGGGGCCGAGTTCGACACACGGTGCCAACAAGCAGTCTCATAGAGACCTTGGTTTCTGACCTCCACAGTCCGTGATGTTTTGTGGAAGCACCATGGATTCATTTCATGTTAGTGTCGAGAATCAGTGTGTCTAGTAGCAATATGATGTCCTGGTAATAAATATAATGTCTAATGGCAATAGAAGGTGGTATTAATGTGTCTATGTCATGTTGGTAATTAATAGAGTTATGGCAGAAAGATTGTTTGATGCTTCATGGATGTAATAGATGTGTATAGATACGATAAGTGTAGAGTCAGAGGTAAATAACTATCACGTACGCTGAAATCTCCTCTCTTTTATGCTCTTATACTATCAATCTTCTATATATAATCTTCTTGTCAAATTGCCTCATTATATTGGTGGCGTATTATATAACGTTATCCTCATATCCTTATTTATTGTTATTGGTGTATATAAACCCATGCCTCCTCATTTAGCCATAACACCTGGCTAGTTGTTTGAGTATTGTTAGAGATGGTAAAAGGGTTCCTTAGCAATGTGAAAAGTGTCTAATTATTAATAAATTTGGGTCAAATAGTAATATACTGCATTAGTAGTATCTTGTGAATTTTTCTTAGAAATATGTTCATTAACCCTTGTGATTTCTCCAAGTATGCGATCTGCTTGACATTCTCAATGCTTATTGGTTTGATTATTTGGTCAGTGCAGGCATTAAAGAGTGTGTGTTTCCAGTGATGGCTTGGTGTCTGTACTAACTTCTTATAACTAACATGTCTTTTATACCATCCTCCTCCTGTCCTAATCCTCCTCACCCTCACCCTTCCTCCATCTGCCCTGCAGATTCCGTGCCCCGCCCTGTCAACCACGCCTTGCTTTCACCTCTGTCCACTTCACCGCTCCCAAAGTCATATGTTTTTTCATGAGTTGCTTGAAATGGAATTGGTTAGTGTTAATGTGCGATAATTACAGGGCTTCACTCTGTGTCTTTATACTAGTATGGTTATATGTACTCTTTGTGCGTAAGTGATCGTAATATTCGATAGCAATTGAGCAGAACTGCTCCGATAACCTAATGAGAATATGTTATGCGTGGCCAAACTATGATTGCAAACATTGACATAACGATATAAAAGTAAATATTTCTTTATTTCTGGATACCTCGCTAATCTATCGCCCTTTTGGATTGTATACATACATATATATATATATATATATATATATATAAATATATATATATATATATATATATATATATATATATATAATATATATATATATATAAAATAATATATATATATATATATATATATATAATATATATATATATATATATATATATATATATATATATATATATATATATACATATATATATATATATATATATATATATATATATATATATATATATATATATATATATATATATATATATATATATATATATATATATAAAGGTCATTTCAGACACAGACTTATAGAAGTGAGCGTCTTGGTAATTAAATTTGATGTTTATTTTCATTGTCTAATTTATCATGTATCAAAGTAATATTACTAAAAATTGTGTAGGTAGTAGGCAGCTACCAAACAGGTAGATACTACCGCCTGGGAAGATATTGGAAGCATAATGTGTTGTCTAATGGTAGACCCTGCTGCCATATGGCATCACGAAAATTGTGACCAAGTCCCAGGTTCAGCGCTGACCTGACTTTCTGCCTCATTTACACACAATTGCAGTTTGAATTGTTCCTCTAACTTTGACAACACAACATACATACAGTATATTATTTCTCACTTTTGATCTTTTTTTTACTTTTTGTATTTATTTATGGTTAGTTACTTAAAATAAGGCCAATTCACTTCAAGTAATGGCATCAAATGTTACCAGCTGGTGTAGTGTAAACACTAGTGACGTCACTTAAGCGTCTGTATTTAACTGTCAGTAGTTTCAAGAATTAATGCAGTCATTTACTGAATATTCCTTTTAAAAAAATAAATTTTAAATTAATTATTTATAGGAGATACCGTAAGTATTATTATCAGTAAATATACCGATATGCATTACTGACCACCTCCACGGCTAAAAATAGCCCAATCTCGCGGTCACTTTGCCTTTCTTGTCTCCTCACTGGCAAATGGGGGGGGCGTGGGGAGGGGTGTGTGATGATAGCTGTGTTTATTACAGGGGTATAATTCTCTTTTACGGTATGTTAGACAGGTTTATAATACATTTTTATTATTTTAATATACCGGTAATCTTAATTTCAATCCAGCTTGCCAAACGTAAGTTTCAGTATAAAATAATTAGTGGTAAGACCTTGTGAGTGGCTTACGATGTTTCCATCACCACTCTTGACACACTAAACCACAATATTTAAGAGGTAAGAATTTTATACTTGGTGGTTTAGACGACCCCCTAACTTTGGGCAGATTTTTTTAATGTTCAAATTCCGTCTTATAAGCCGAGATATACGGTATGTGTTTGCCCTTAGGACAATTATTTCTTTTACCAGTAGTATTGTATATAATAATAATAAATAATAATAATAATTAACGGTTTATTAAGATAACATGGCAGCCCGAATGCTGAAAATATACAATGAACTGAGGTTACATATGGTGGAGGCGGGGAGTGGGTCACTTGATTGACAAAAGCTTTCAATACGAAAACATAAGAAACATAAAGTCAACTTATAGATTAACTATAGATCTGGAAATGTTTGAGCTGGACTTGTAAACATTCTTGTTGGCGCCCACTGTCTGGATGGCCATTGCGTCATACCCGGCTGCTAATCCGCTACCTTACTACAGATGCAGATCCACAACGTGGTCCTGGTAGGTCCTTCAGCTCACACAGGGTGTTGGAGATGGTTCTTGTTCCTCATGTGATGTAGTTAGGAATTCATAATTCCTCACATGGGTGGAGTCCTCATTTCTCTCCTGATGTAGTTTGGAGTCTTTCTTGGCTTTTCATCCAGTGTTGGTGGTAGTGAGTGTATCGCGGTCTGGGTGTGTCTGGTCCAGTCAGGTCAAACATTGACCGCTAATCATGATTGTCGCTGTAACAGTTGTTTCTTTGTTTCAAATATAAATTGTCACTTTTTTTATATCATTTGTGGGTTGATCATCAATCTCTGTACTGTACTGTTGGTGGGAGAATGTTGATAAATCCAGATGGGGAGGAAGAGATGGGGAAGGGGAAAGTCCAACAAACCAGGCTGGCAGCTGTCTCTAAGGTCAAGAGACCACGGCCGCATTAGCAGGCAGTGCCGACGTTCTCACCCTATGAAGGCTGAAGACAGTGTGTGTAATAATAATAATAATAATTAACGGTTTATTGAAAGAGCTTGGCAGCCAGAAGGCTGAAAATATACAGTTACATATTTGGGAAATGGGTTTCGAATTACAAATAATATACAAGTAACATAAGTGATACAAGTAAGATATATAATAACTAGATGGGGAAAAGCTCAAACTACAGTTCATTTCCACATAGTGACAGTGCAAGGAGTAGTGTTTACTGGGAGTGAATACACTGGTTTATTACAAGTTATTGATAATATTTACAATGGTTGGGACTGGGCTGTTCTTATAGCGATCAGTTCGTGCACGTATGGGCTGGATGCGGTTGTGGTGTCGAACAGCAATTCTCGGGCTAGGGATCTCAGGTGGTAGTAGGAGCCGGTGTCGAGGATGGTGTAGAAGCTTCTTACCAAATTTGCAGATGAGGTCGTGGTGATGGTCAGTGAGAGTCGAAAGGGTCAGTGTGTTGAGTGCTTCTTGATATGTGGAGTAGGAAGGGGAGAGAATAATCTTGCATGCCCTCTTTTGCACTTTCTCTAGGTGTTTACGTTGTGTGGCATTTAGGGAGGAAGACCAGGTGGGGGAGGCATAGGTGAGCTTGGGAAGTATGAATGTTGTGTAAACACTGAGGAGCTCGGGTGTAGGAACTCCGAGGGACTTAAGTCGGCGGAGGAGGTGGAGACGGAAACTGGAGGATTTGACAACTTCACTGACGTGTGGTTTCCAATTTAGTTTGTTGCGCCCTATTTTGGTGTCATCCGCAAACTTGCTTATGTCACTGCTGATCTCAGTATCTAGATCGTTTATGTAGATTATGAACAAGAGTGGGCCTAGTACTGACCCCTAGGGAACCCCACTGGTTACACGGCCCCACTCAGATTTAACACCATCTACGCTGACCCTCTGCGTTCTATCGGTGAGCCATGATTTTATCCAATTTAAAATTTTCCCCTCGATACCATGAGCCTTAATTTTTCTCAGAAGCCTCTCATGGATCCAAAAATGGTGCGGCTCGCCAGCCGTTCTCCACGTAAAGGGGTACACGCACCGCGAAATGTGAGCATTCCTGTTTTGGCAGGGTACCGTGGAAACGCGGAATGTGGGACCACGTAAAGCGAGGGTTGACTGTGTGTGTGTGTGTGTGTGTATATATATATATATATATATATATATATATATATATATATATATATATATATATATATATATATATATATATATATATATATATATATATATATATATATATATATATATATATATATATATATATATATATATATATATATATATATATATATATATATATATATATATATATATATATATATATATAAGATGGTAATGGCAGTGGAAGCGCCCCTTAGTGAGAAATCCCGAACCACCACAAGAGCACTTAAATTTACTAACAAAATGAATTGTCCGTGACCCGTGGAATGATAGCGTCTGTGACTGGGATGAATGAGACACTGTAAACTTTAGACACTTATATTCCCTCCAACACTACAAACACAATCAAATAATGGTACACCAATATGCGCACCTCTTAACTTGAACTTAAAACACTACTCTGGGTAATAAAAGTTATACATGATATTGAAATTATTAGAAACTCAGGCAACAATAAATTTAAAGTATTAAGAAATGATGCTTGCACACATGAAACAGGCCTTAAGGGTTTTCACAGAATAATATCCACCACTGCGGAAGTGGTATAAAAATAAGAAATTATTAATTCCACCATGAATAGGCCTAAAGGGCACTCAATATAATTATGTTACACCAACAGATGCAGGCCTTAAGGGTTTTCAACAAAATAATATCAGTCACTGAGAAAATGGTATTAAAAAATGAGAAATTAATAACTACAATGAATAGGCCCTAAGGGCACTCAACAAAATTATATCAAGCACTGAGAAATGGTATTAAAAAAATAAGAAATTAATAACTCTACAATGAATAGGCCTTAAGGGCACTCAATATAATTATGTTACACCAACAGATGCACACCTCCTAACCTAACTTAAACACTACTCTGGGGAACAAAGGTTATATCAGAGATTGAAACTATATAGAAATATTAAATGCACACAGCATACATTAGTAACTGAAAAAATAGTATTAACTACACACAAATATTGTCACTTATTATAAAGGCGTTACTGAGTCCAATACCCGTGAACCATGCTCCCTAACCTAACACACACACACAGATTCCACCTGCACTCCGTAGTCATTTAAGGCACAACCAACAGGCACCCATAGTTGAAGGCCCAAATCAGCCTTTCTCCACCTTGGAAAGTGTACCTCTAAACTCCACTGACTCTTGGCCCCAGTGTGCGACCCTGTATCACTCAGCTAGCTTCACCTTACCCCCGGTACATCCATAAAGCGGAAGGGAGTGAGCCAATCAGAGCTTGTACAGTTGAGAGAAGCTTTAGCTTCCCGTTAGCAAGAGGGTTTCACTAAGCTGCTTGAGACATGTGGTATTGTGAGCCGAAGTAGAGAAGAGCTGATGACCCCAACGATCATCCCGTCGTCAGCTGGGCACCCAGACGGCTAGATTCCCTCAAGAGATCCTTTGATAACCCGCTAAACAGTGACAGGCCTACACTGATCGGTCCAACGCGACAATCGCCAATCCTCAATCATCAACAGCAGTCTCAAACGGCAGTCAATCTCTCGCAGTCAAGTGGGTGCTGACGGAAACCCTGAAATAAACTCGCTGTTAGCTCTAGTTGACTTTATCACTGCCCTATCTAAACCCTGTCTGAGATCGAATGAGACTTACTTGTTTTACTGCAATAGCGCAGCACAGGTGACTAGACCACGTGACTATTTCTGTGGACGGACGCGCAGGGATGTCCTGCAGGTCCAATCGCTTTCACGTGACTGAGGACCAGCCAGCGTCTCGTCTCTCCAAGGCGCTAGCTTAGGCCTACGTGACATATTTTCCGCCTAACTAATAACTCCTTGGGACACCCAAAACATTATTCAGACTGATAAAGGATCTATAATAATTCCAAATTCAATAATAGTCCCTTAACTTCATGAATTGCATCATTATTAATTCAGGAAATTACATTTAATATCATATAGGCCTAGTTCCACAACCTCTCGCTATGTGCGGGTAGCGCTCCTTTCCCTCAGACGACCTTGAACTCAGTATCGCCAATGGCGCGGCGTTTGAAATTACTCTTAAATTTCTGAATATTACAATCGACCCCCCTAAAAAAAGACAGCACTGTCCTCATGTGCTTAGAAAAACATGGATACGACCCCCCTAAAAAGTTGTTCTAAGAAACTGCATCTCACTCCTTCAACGTGCTAACCGCAGCATTCCCATCTTCTCTTCTCCCCTTCTCTCTCCCGCTAATATATATATATATATATATATTTATATATATATTTATATATATATATATATATATATATATATATATATATATATATATATATATATATATATATATATATATATATATATATATATATATATATACATATATATATATACATATACATATACATATATATATATACAGTAGTACCCCACTTAACGCGGTCAATAAAACCCACAGGGTACCGTGTTAAGTGAAAACCCCGCTAAGTGAACAACAGAACATATGGGATTAATTCCAATAGAAACTGGCCCGATCCCCAAACTCCACTTTTTCCGACACAATACCTATGTTCTAGTAAAAATAACATCTTAATTTTATGATGGTACATGCACACAATTAATACTTAAGAGAAATGAAATACAGGCCTTGATTAATGTCCATTAAAATAATGGACTCAACTCCCCTCCCCTCTTTAAAACACACTGCTGGCTCTTCACTCTCTTGAGAAATTTTGGAAAACCACTAAATTTTAATAAATAATACCTCAAAGCTAAAGTTAGGATAATACAGTGACGTGCTGGATTCATGTAAGACCAGGAATATTTTGAATATAAATGTCATATATTTTGCACAAAGGCCAACATATTTACTGAGGTAAACATTATATCTAAAATTTGTATGTCTAATGCAAATCTATGATGTTTATATTCAAAATGATCACCAAATTGTAAGAATTCCAGCAATGTAAATTATATTCTGACCGGGTAATTTGTATGAATTTTATGAGCTAAAACAAATATCTTCAGTTAATAAAAAAAAAATATATTCTTCACACAGTAACAGATGGTCGGTGGGTCCCTCCCTCCCCCCCACCCCCCACCAACCTTGTCCCTACCAGATGTGTGGGAAAACCAGAATATTTACCTTTTTAGTAATAAATAATACCACAAACTAAAGTTAGGATAATATAATTGACATTGCTGAATTCCTTGTAAGACCAGGAATATTTTGAATACAAATGTCATATATTTTGCACAAAAATAACATATTTACTCAGAGTAAACATTATATCTAAAATTTGTATGTCTTATGCAAAATCTATGATGTTTATATTCAAAATGATCATCATATTGTAAGAATTCCAGCAATGTAAATTATATTCTGGCCGGGTAATTTGTATGATTTTTATGAGCTAAAACAGGCAGTCAGGCAGGGTGGCGGGTGGGGGGTGGGGCGAATCTAAAAATAGCTCTCGAGCCGGACACTCACCGCGTATATGTGGAAAAATCCCGCGTTAAGTGAAAGTTAGGCTCTGGCGAGGCACACGGCATTATCTGATTAAAGCAGCTAAAGCGAGGAAACAGCGTTAATGGGGTAATACTGTATATATATATATATATATATATATATATATATATATATATATATATATATATATATATATATACACACACACAGTAATTATTACTGATTTACGCGGTCAATTGAACCCACAGGGTACCGCGGAAAGTGAAAACCGCGTAAAGTGAACAACAGAACATATGGGATTAATTCCAATAGAGACTGGCCCGACCACCAAACTCCACTTTTTCAGACACAATACCTATGTTGTAGTAAAAATAACATCTTAATTTTATGATGGTATGCTCACACAATTAATATTTAAGAGAAATACAGTCGCCAGGTTAATGTCCATTCAATAATGGACTCAAATCCCCCCCCCCCCTCTTCCAGTCTCACTAGCTCCTACCTCTCTGAGAAATGTTTGGGTGAAAAAACTAGATTTTAACTAAAGTAATAAATAATACCTCAGACTAAAGTTAGGATAATATAATTGACATTTCTGGATTCCTTGCAGGTCAGGGAAAATTTTGAATGTAAACTTCATATATTTTGCACAAAAGATAAAATATTTGCTTTGTGTAAACCAAATTATTACATTAGATCTAAAATTTGTATGTCTAATGCAAAATCCATGTTGTTTATATTCAAAATGATCATCATATTGTAAGAATTCCAGCGATGTAAATTATATTCTGGCCTAGTAATTTGTATCAATTTTATGAGCTAAAACAAATATCTTCAGTTTAATAAAAAAAAATATTCTTCACGACACTATCTGTCAATCAAAGTACCCCACCTTGCCTCCCCCTACTCACACGCACGCCAGCTGGGTCGGTCGGTCCCAACCCTTCCACCCCTCCCCCCACCTTCCCTCCCTACCAGAGAAATGTTTGGGTGAAAACACTAGATTTTAATGTTTAGTAATAAATAATACCTCAGACTAAAGTTAGGATAATATAATTGACATTTCTGGATTCCTTGCAGGTCAGGGAATATTTTGAATGTAAACTTCATATATTTTGCACAAAAGATAAAATATTTGCTTTGTGTAAACCAAATTATTACATTAGATCTAAAATTTGTATGTCTAATGCAAAATCCTAGATGTTTATTTTCAAAATGATCATGATATTGTAAGAATTCCAGCAATGTAAGTAATATTCTGGCCGGGTAATTTGTATGAATTTTATGAGCTAAATAAAAAAATAATACTTCACCGCATATATGAGTAGATAAGTGAAAGTTTCTGGCAAGATACTGTGTAAATGAGAAATCGTGGAAAGTGAAACCGGAAAGTGAAACCTGTGTAAAGTGTTACATGGGTAATACAGCCAACCCTCGTCCCACTTTACACATTTCCACGTTTTCACGTTTAACGTTTACGCGGTACCCTGCCGAACACAGAATACTCACTTTCCGCTGTGCGTGTACCCCCTTTACGCGGAGCGCGGCTGGTGGTCCTCTCGCGCCGCGCCATTTTTGGATCCAAACCTCCCGCCATGTTGTGTAAGCGGCGCGAGTAGGTTGCGCAGTGTATGTCTTTGTTGCGTTATCGGTGACGTCATATGACATAGCGTACTGTGATTGGGCAAAGCATCCTTACCTCCCTCCCTGCTAGCTGTGATTGGTTTAATGTAGTACTATGACGTGCCCCGCCGCGGGAGCGTTCAAGCCCCTTGACCTACTGCGTCAGTTACACCCCTCCTGGCTACACCGTGTATATCAGTATCCATTGTTCCATAAGAATGGCTTCCACCGGACCACCACCACCACCACAAAGAAACCTTGCATTACCTGGACCCAGCCGCCCTAAGCCAAAGAAGACACGACGTTCCTTAAGCTACGATATAAAATATAAGATCATACAAGAGTTGGAGAAAGGAACAAGGCAGGTTGATCTCGCGCGCCAGCATGGTGTTAACGAATCAACTATCAGGACAATTAAGAAGGATGCAGCCAAGATAAAGGAGCACATGAACATCACAAAGTCTACAGGTGCTTCTATGATCAAGTATTTCCACAACAAGGTGCTTCTCAAGACGGAAAAATTACTTGTGAGCTACTTGGTGCGTCAGGCGCGACGGAACATGGTGGTGGACACGCGCTCAGTTAAGGAGTATGCACATGAACTGTATGCTGCAGTGTCACGAAAGATGGGAATTACAGAGCCCAAACCCTTTAATGCTTCCTCTGGGTGGTTGCAGAGGTTTAAGAAGAGGAACAAGATCACCAATATCAACATTGGCGGTGAAGAAGCTAGTGCTGACCGTGTTGCGGCTAGGGAATTTCCTCCGTTTTTACTTGAGATTATGGAGGAAGGACAGTACACCAACGACCAGGTGTTTAACATGGACGAATCTGGTCTTTTTTGGAAAAGGCTACCTTCCAAGACCTTCGTTGTGAAGAATGCCAGCAAGTGTTGGGGCCGGAAGTTGCAGAAGGAGCGCATCACCGTTCTGTTTACCACCAATGCCTCCGGTACCTGTAAGCTCAAGTTATCGGTGTTCCATACAGCTCGCAAGCCACACGCCTAGAAGAGCATGGACATGACCAAGCTAATTGTCCACTGGCTGACCGCACGTAAGGCGTGGATGTTCTCTACAATGTCCCTCTCCTGGTTTGATGACTGTTTCGTTCCTGACATTAAGAAATTCTGTGAGCAACACAATGTGCCATTCAAGATTTTGTTGCTGCTGGACAACGCACCAGGACACTCGCCCCTACTGTTAGATCGTCACCCCAAAGTAAAAGTGGTCTTCCTTCCTCCCAACACTACGTCTATAATACAGCCCATGGACCAAGAATTGATGTGTAATGTAAAAGCTGCATTCTCTGCTAAAAAATTCAACCTGCTGGACGACTACACCAACACCAAGGAAGAGTTGCGTAACCTGAGTGACTCCAACACCGATAGCAAGAGCGAAGACGACGAGGATCAACAGTTGGCAGAGCAAGAAGTACTTTTGAAACAATTCTGGAGAACATTCAACGTCAAGAAAGCTGTGGACTTCTTGGTGGAGGCATGGGATCAGCTGTCTGTAGCAACTGTTCGTCAGGCATGGAGACATGTGTTGCAAGGCATTCCGGGTGTTAGGCAGAGTAAATCTGTGACTGGTGAGGTTCAGACTGTTGCAGTAGCAGTGGACCTTGCCAGAGAAGCTGCGCAGAGTGTTACAGCTGCAGGCTTCTCCGAGACCACCAACGACGACATCCTGGAGGTGATAAGGGATCCTCATGTGACTACCGACGAGATGGTAGATGATGTTGATGTCAGTGAAGAGGCAGGTGGTGCGTCATCCCAAGAAGAACGCCACTTATCCCATAGTAATGTAAGGGGTGCCATCGAGTGTATTGAGAAAGTCAAGCTCCTCCTTTCCGACGACCCTGACGCTAACAGGTATGAAATCTTCACTCCCCAGCTGTTGCAGACTATGGAGCCCTACATCAAGGTTTATCACGACAACATAAACACCAGCCGTCAGCAAAGCATAACAGAGTTCTTTGCCCGCAACCCACCACAGTCAGCCCAAGCCAGTGATAGTGACAGAGGTGACAGTGATGATGACTTTGAGGGATTAGTCAGGGAGTCACTAGTAAGTGTGGATGACACCGATGAAGACTCACCTGAGGGCCAGTAGCCTGCCCTCTGCCTCGGAACCAGCCTCCATTCCCCTACGCTGACCCATCTCTTCTACTAACGTAAGTGTTAACCCCAACCTTGTTTTTTCTAACCTAACCTTCAGTTTATTATTCTCTTATTGATTGTTCCCTTCTATATTATGTGTGTGTGATTACCATCATAAAGTTAAGATATTATTTTTTGTAAAAGGTATGTATTGTGTCGGGAAAAAGTGGAGTTTGGGGGTCGGCCCGGTCTCTATTTCAATTAATCCCATACGTTATGTTGTTCACTTTACGCGTTTCTCACTTTACGCGGGCTGCCGTGGGTTCAATTAACCGCGTAAAGTGAGGGTTCACTGTAGTGTGTGTGTGTGTATATATATATATATATATATATATATATATATATATATATATATATATATATATATATATATATATATATATATATATATATATATATATATATATATATATATATATATATATATATATATATATATATATATATATATATATATATATATATATATATATATATATATATATATATATATGTGATATATATATGTATATATACACACACACATATATATATATATATATATATATATATATACACATACATACATACACACATACAGTCATCGCTGATTGCGTCCGACTAAACATCCCGATCGCGCCATACATCGTACCCCCCAAAAAAATCTGTGACGCCTGCTGGACCACCACTCCATGACCCCCTGACGGAGACACAATAATCCTCCCCATACTGGTCAGATATGTGTTAAAGGAATATTTTTCCTTCCTTAGGCTTTTTTTAAGCATTTGCCTTCAGGTGTAATGTTAACCCACATCTATTGAGGATAAAATCTTTCACCTACAAATTGACAATAACACATTTGCTGTAATCAGACATATTTAGTTGCCTCAACAATTGCAACCCCAGTTGCAATTGGGGTTGCAATTTCAAATTCTGTGTCATTACTAAGGAATAACGAAGTCTCTGGTGCACTGTAAGATTAAGAGAGAAAACGGAGGACTCATGCGTCCTGATGTGAGAGAAAACGGACTCGTATGATGGGGGACCAAATAAAAAAAGCATAGCTACATGTTTTGTGGACTACAGTATTGAGCGTACCCTTTCCATCACTTTGTAATAAACCTAGCCATGCCTATATGTATTTATGATATTTACCATAACATTATACATATATATTTAGTGGGTCTAAATTGTCGTAAAATGGGAAACTTGGGGTTGGGTCTTGGGTGCCTGGAACCAATTAGAATAAATCCCATAGGTTCTGTACTTTCGTTATCGCATTTTTCGTTATCATCCACTCGGCGGGGGTCCCAATTAGGCGCTATAACCAAGGGATGACTGTACTGTACTGTATATACTTGTGACACTGGCCAGTTGCTTCTGGTGTTATGGTACAGGGGTACCAAGTGACAGCACTAGGATCCCGCTTCCTTTATCAAGGAATAAACAATTAAAATTTAAATTGAAAAAAAAAAAAACATTCAAATAATGGGACGTAGCAAACCTAAATGCCCCTAGAGCGGGCACAGTCACGTATGCATCGCGTATTCTTATAGATTGTGCTGCCAGGCGTACGTGATCTAGTGAATTTAGTCAATACTGTACAGTAACAATGGACCTAAGTGCAAACCTGTATTGTACATGTACTAAATGATTATGGTACTAAAATTGTTATGTCTATTGCAAATATAGCTTGTTTATACAGGTATTCAAATAAATTACTATCTTACAAGAATCCAAGCTATGTAAGTTATATTCACCCAGGTCATTTGGGTGGCAAATTATGAGAAGAGCTTAGTCACTCTTAAGTAATGATAAATAAACACCCAGGCCTTCAGCGCCAACTGTCAAATCTTATCTCAAATAAATAAAGATACTCTGTCACCTCACCTCACGCTCGGCTGGCTACCTCCCTTCCTGTGTTCCCAGACAAAAGATTGGTGATTTCTTTATGTTTATTTTATATAATATCTGAGACTAAAGCTAGGATAATATAATTTGCATTGCTGAAATCCTTGCAAGACAGAGATTAATTTTAATATAAGCGTCATATATTTTGCTCAAGATATAATAAATGTAGTACATTAGTGAACAGTACTGTAGTACATTTTATAAAAAGTTTTTCAACTGTATTTTTGGGTAGATTTACATATATTTCTTCATTTATTTTCATCCATTTACATGCACACACCATACTAAAAGAAACGTAAAAGAAATAAATAACCTTAGTGCAACGCTGGAGTGTACATGTACTAATTTCATTACGGTACTACAATTGTTATGTCTAGTGCAAATTATAGGTTGTTTATATTTAAATTAATCACTATCTTACAAGAATCCCAGCAATGTAAATTATATTCACCCAGGTCATTTCACTGGCTTTTTATAAGAGAGAAGCTTAGTCACTTAAGAACTGATAAATAAACACACGTTAGACCTGGGCCAACTGTCAAACGTACTACCTCACCTCCCGCTCCCCTCCCCCCCACACTCGCTCCCTCCCTCCCTCCCATCTGCCCAGCATTGCTGGAATCCTTGTGAGACAGTGAATATTTTTAATATAAACGTCATGTATTTTGCACAAGAGATAAAAATTAATCACCTGTATCACATTACAGTAGTGATTTAAGAGTAAGAGTGTATATGTACGCATATAGTATTCCACATACACGTAAGTAATAAATAAAAAGTTTATGTGATGATCGGACAACGCCCATTTCGGTTAACGTCACATTTTCAAGAACGTATCTAGGACGTTAACCGGCGCATGACTGTATAAGAGAAATATCAATAATATTAGGTTTTTTAACACTTATGTTAGTAGAAGAGATGGCTGGGCTCACAGGGATGGGTGGTTGGTTCTGTGGCAGAGGGCAGATTATTGGCCCTCACCTGTATCTTTTTCCACCACAGAGGCTACCAGGGCCACCTCGTCAAACCCCTCAAAGCCCATATTCTCACTATCACTGACTTGGGCTGGCTGTGGTGGTTGGCGGGTGAAGAACTCGGTGATGTTTTGTTGAGGACTAGCATTGATGTGGTCGTGATACTGCTGAACATAGGGCTCCAGGGATTGCAACAGAAGATTATTAGACACTTCGTAGCGATGATTGCCTGTGTCTTTGGCAAGGATGAACTTCATTCTCTCAGCTAACTCGATGACATCCTTCACATCAGCATGTGTTAGTTTCTGCTCTTGTTGTTCTGTTCCACCACGCTGCTCACTGATGTCATCAACTTCCAACATCTCGTCTGCAGTCACCTCAGGTTGCCTGATTACCTCCAGGATGTCGTCGTTTGTGGTCTCGGAGAAGCCTGCAGCTATAACACTTTGTGCAGTCTCTCTTGCATTCTCCAATGCCACAGCAACTGACTAAGCCTCGCCAGCCACTGCTTTACCTCATGGCTTAAGGCACGTCGCACATTCTTGGGCTTGGGGCGGCTTGGGTCAGGTAGTTCAGGGCTTCTCGGGGGTGGTGGGGGTCCATCTAAATCCATTGTGTAGAAAGAAAAAAGCCCTGGTTCCTGGGCACGAGTGAATATACTCGGGGACAGTGAGACTGACGCGGCGGTGGAGAGCGTGGGTGGCAGGGGTGGCAAGGATAACTAGACCAAACACAGCATGCGGCGGAGGGGGTAAGGATACGTGGCCCAATCACAATCTGCGACGTCACCGGCGCGAGTCTGACGTCAGCGCCCAGCACCTTGCCCTGCTGCTTGCCGCATATATGATGGAAATAATAATTATCTCTTCTGACAGGTGCTGCGTAAATAGCCTTCCGCGTAAACCCAGACTATACTGTACAAATTTTTCAACTTCATTTTTGGGTAGATTTACATAAATTTCTGGGTGTCTCTTTATCTTCTCAGCACCACGAGAACTCTTACATTTACGCTTGCCAGCCATTTTAAAGGGAATTACAAACGAAAATTTTTTCTGTGTACTGACGTTGGGACTCAAAAATACATAATTTGAATTTTTTTTGTACAACTGCGGCGGTCGTATGTCCCAGTGGTCATAAGTTGAATAGGTCGCAAGTCGAGGAGTACCAAGATGATTTATCCTCTTGACTTTAACCTTATCTTATGAAGAAAACATTATTGCAGTCAATGGGAATTCTACCCAATAAAATTATATACAGTATTACCCCGCTTTACGCGGTTTCACTTTACGCGATTTCTCATATACACGGTGCCTCGCCAGATCCGAACTTTCACTTTACGCGGTTCATCTACCCATATACGCGCAGAGTGTCCGGCTCGACGCTATTTTTAGATTCGCCCCACCCGCCTGCTCCCGCCTCCTCCCTCCTCCGCCTGGGCAAGCTGCGCGGTAAGGTTGCACAGTGCATGTCTCTGTTGCGTTATCACTGACGTCATATGACGTATCGGACTGTGATTGGCCATGCATCCCTACCCCCCTCTGCTGCTAGCTGTAATTGGTTTAAAGTAATATGACGTGTCCACCTGGGGAGGGAGGGAGGGAGGAAAGACGACGCTTGACCTAGCCGCAACAGTTTCATCCCTCCAGGCCCCGTATGCCGACCCATCTCTTCTACTAACGTAAGTGTTACACCTAACTTTTAGTTTTCCTAACCTAACCTTTATTTTTCCTAACTTAACCTTTATTTTTCCTAACCTAACCTCTTCTATATTACTTGTTTGTGCATACCATCATAAAGTTAAGATAAAATTTTTACTACAACATAGTTGTGTGTCGTCAAAAAGTGGAGTTTGGGGGTCGGGCCAGTCTCTATTGGAATTAATCCCATATGTTCTGTTGTTCCATTTACGCGGATTTCACTGTGTGTTCAATTGACCGCGTAAATCGGGGTACTACTGTATAAGTTTGAATAAACCTTGGCTCCTGTGAATAGTGTTGCCAGAGTGGCTCCTGTGAATGGTGTTGCCAGAGTCGTTCTTGTGAATGGTGTTGCCAGAGTGACTCCTGTGAATGGTGTTGCCAGAGTGACTCCTGTGAATGGTGTTGCCAGAGTGGCTCCTGTGAATGGTGTTGCCAGAGTCGTTCTTGTGAATGGTGTTGCCAGAGTGACTCCTGTGAATGGTGTTGCCAGAGTGACTCCTGTGAATGGTGTTGCCAGAGTGACTCCTGTGAATGGTGTTGCCAGAGTGGCTCCTGTGAATGGTGTTGCCAAATTGGCTCCTGTGAATGGTGTTGCCTGAGTGACTCCTGTGAATGGTGTTGCCAGATGGCTCTTGAATGAGAGTGGTGTTGCCCAGAGTGACTCCTGTGAATGGTGTTGCCATGACCTCTGTGAATGGTGTTGCCTTTGTGAATGGTGTTGCCAGAGTGACCCTGTGAATGGTGTTGCCAGATGGCTCTTGTGAATGGTGTTGCCTGAGTGGCTCCTGTGAATGGTGTTGCCAGAGTGACTCCTGTGAATGGTGTTGCCAGAGTGACTCCTGTAATGGTGTTGCCTGAGTGGCTCCTGTGAATGGTGTTGCCAGATGGCTCTTGTGAAATGGTTGCCAGAGTCGCTCCTGTGAATGGTGTTGCCAGAGTGGCTCCTGTGAATGGTGTTGCCAGATGGCTCTTGTGAATGGTGTTGCCAGAGTCGCTCCTGTGAATGGTGTTGCCTGGAGTCGCTCCTGTGAATGGTGTTGCCAGATGGCTCTTGTGAATGGTGTTGCCAGAGTCGCTCCTGTGAATAGTGTTGCCTGAGTGGCTCCTGTGAATGGTGTTGCCTGAGTGGCTCCTGTGAATGGTGTTGCCTGAGTGGCTCCTGTGAATGGTGTGCTGCCTGTAATGGTGTGCCTGAGTGGCTCCTGTGAATGGTGTGCTGCCTAAGTGGCTCCTGTGAATGGTGTTGCCAGAGTGGCTCCTGTGAATGGTGCTTGTGAATGGTGTTGCCTGAGTGGCTCCCTGTGAATGGTGTGCCTGAGTGGCTCCTGTGAATGGTGTTGCCTGAATGGCTCCTGTGAATGGTGTTGCCTGAGTGGCTCCTGTGAATGGTGTTGCCTGAGTGGCTCCTGTGAATGGTGTTGCCTGAATGGCTCCTGTGAATGGTGTTGCCTGAGTGGCTCCTGTAGAATGGTGTTGCCTGAGTGGCTCCTGTGAATGGTGTTGCCTGAGTGGCTCCTGTGAATGGTGTTGCCTGAGTGGCTCCTGTGAATGGTGTTGCCTGAGTGGCTCCTGTGAATGGTGTTGCCTGAGTGGCTCCTGTGAAATGAAACAAACCATGACTGAACTGTCTGATTTTGACAGGAATGAACCATGGAGCTTTACTAGAAAGAGAAGGTAATTATTAACACTTAAAGGTGTGTTGCAACTAAAATCAGACATTGGTCAGTGATGGTTTGTTTTCTTTCACAGGGGCTGAGGAGGAGCTGCTCCTGCAACACACACAACGGTGATGAGTTATGTTTGTTACCTCCAGTCATTTAAGCTATGCAGAAAGAGCATAAAAAAAATATAGACTGAAATAATGCTACATTATCTGCTTATAAAAAAGTTATGTTCTATTGAGTGGAGATGGCTGTAAAGGAATAAAACACGGTAGTGGCATCCTACAGTTCTGTTCTGTACCGAGATTACGTAAGAAATACATGTTTGGTTTTCATCTTCATATTTGATAAGCTTGCTACACACTCAATTTTTTGCTCAGACTTGTCTGCATAAAAAAGCTTTCATAAACAAACCTGAACTTTGTGTTTTCCCTCCACAGTAAAAAAATGTCTTCACAAACAGCTCAGTTTGCTCATAGATTTCAGAAAAAGCATGTTTAGGGCTGCTATCTATTTGTGCTCTGGTACGGTAATCTTTACTTTTTATTTTCCATAATGTTGGCTTGTTATGTTAAATTTTGATATGAATTCATTAGGAAAGTTGCATAAATTGCTGCTGCTGCCTTGCAGGGTTGCTCGTGTCCAATGTAGACTATACAGTAATAACATACAATACTACTTATCTGAATAAAAACCTGGTATGTCTCCTTTATTTTTATTTCTTAATACAGTAAAGCCTCTGATAACAACGGTTCGACCAACAACTTTTCATATTTAAAACCTTCGTTAATTTAGGATCCAATTCAATTTATGTCCTTATTTCATTCTCATTTACAACCAAAATATAATAAAAATAAAATAAAAAAACATTTTCATATAAATAATAACTAAATTCCAATATGTATAATAAAAAAAGAATTACTGTAAAAAAAAATGAAGAGCACCTAGCACAAAGAAGCTGCCTTGCTAATGAGTGGTAAACAACAGTCGGAGCTTGGCGGGCCTTTTGTTTTCACACATCTGGAACAGGAACAGGAGAAAAACTTTCTCAGGTTTTTTGCAGCATTTTTGCATCCTTATTCAGCATGAACAAGTGATGGTAGTGTTGTTTCAAAAAATAATAGAAAGTGTATAAGCCTAGCCGAGAAACTAGATGTGTTAAAACGATATGAAAAAGGCGAGAGATCTTTGGATATTGTGTGGAGCAAGCAATGAACATATTTTCTGAAGTGGATCCATTAACAAAACAAAGTATTAAAATTTAAATAAATGCAAATGACCTCTACATAAAGATGTATAATGAGAAAAGAAAGCAACTGTGCAAGGTTCTTTTGACAGCTTTATTATTCGAAGGCCTAAACCATCAACTTCAGCTACACCATCAAATTCAGCATCATAAGCAGCTTCAACATCAACTTCAGGTTCAGTAGCAGTTTCAGCTACAGCTTTATGGAAAGCTACAGCTTCAACCAGAGTTGAACCTACAACTTCAGCCAGAGTTGAACCTGATGACTTCATCATCTGAGTAAAAACTCGCACAATATTCATTGGATGTCCTTATGTTTTAGACTTTACCACCATTGGTGAGTAGAATTTTTGTTTTACATTTGTAAATATTATTTAAAACATATATGAACAGTAAATAATAAGTGTTGCTTTCATATTCATATGTAGAGAAATGACGATATGTTTTCACATGTACGTACTAACTGTTCATACGTTGGCGTTCCCAATCGTCTCGCTTTATTTCTTTACCATTAGTGGTTAGTTACCTCCAGTGTTCCATTTAGTGTATTAACATTAAATAACATAACTCAAAACATACATACAGGTATTCAATATTTTTGAATTTAAGTTCACTAAAACTACAACCAGGGTCTTATTTTCTTCAGTTTCTTATGTAGAACCATCGTCACTCACGAAAACAATGCTGTCTTGTCTCCTCTTGTGTGTTTTAATATTCTACGTATTATTAATGAATTGCCTTGTTCATTTCACATATATAAACATTAATTTAATCTAATACATATTCAGTAATAAACAATAATGAATCTTTTGTACATATTCTTAAGATAAATAACTATGTTTCCTTGAGTGTGCACATATACATTGGCTTTCCACTATCAGTCTCACTTTTCTTTAATATCAGTGATTACTTCTACTGTACATTAAATAACATTAATTAAAATGTACATATTTTTTACATTTATTTTACTACAACAACACCCAGGGTCTCATTTTCTTCAGTTTCAGGTGGATAACTGACATTAAGGGTGTAAACACTGACAACAATGTTGTCTCTTATTCTCTTGTGTGTTTTAATATTCTACGTATTATTAATGAATTGTACAGTCGGCCCTTAACAAACGCGGGGGTTACATAACAGAGATACCCGTGGATGTTAAAAATCCGCGTATATGTGCTGCCCCAAAAAAAAACCTGGTCCCCCATGTCCTTATTTACCGTATATACCTGTGTATAGTTCAAGTTTTAAAGACCAAATTATTTGGCAAAAAATTGGGGGTCGACCTCTAAACGGGTAATAGTTTCATTAGGTTGAAAAATATTTACCAGTAACTCCCAGTGAACAATGGAAACGATGCAACAACGCACCACCAGCTGTGAGTGTCGGTACAGTTGCCAGGGCACATCTCTTGCGTCGTCATTGCAAGCCCAAAGTACCCAAATCCATGGTATGGTAGCACAGGACGATGTAAAAACAAAGTATTCATTTATTAAAGTTTATTTATAGATGCTGCACATAAATTTTTGTTCATTACATTTGAAACATCAATCTTTGTTAATTAAATTTGAAACAAAAGAAAACTACGATACTGTATTTTCATTAAAATATTACATCACAAGTATATTTTACCTTAACTGTGACTGAATGAATATAAGTATTCTCAGAAATAAATATGGAAATATAATATTTTTGCTGGAATGACGTACATATTACAGTGGAAAGACGAAAACAATGACTTTCACTTTCTTTCGTTATTCAAAAGATTTTACCGTAATCGCTTTTCGAATGGTTTTCAGTTAAAAAAACTGTTGTACTTGTACTGTATTACAATAATATTCTATCTTATCATTAGCCTTATAATCCCACAACTGAAAACCATTCGAAAAGCGATTACGGTAACATCTTTTGAAGGAAAGAAAGAGAAAGTCATTGCTTTCGTCACAATTTTATCCCACTTTCCACTGTAATACGTACATCATTTCAGCAAAAATATTACATTTCCATGTTCTCAGAAATAAATGGTAGTTTTGTTGAAACGTAATGTACAATATTTAATATTAAAATGCAAAAATAGCTATAAAAGCAATTAATACACCCGTAATGTACTGGCTGGCATCTCCACTCATCCCTGCTCCCGCGTCCAAGGTCACCACTCCTCCCAATTCGCTCCCTCCGCTCCCTCCTCACCGTCACTACTGCCGACAATGAACACAAATGTTTTGTGAATAACTGCACCTCCACTTCCTATGTACAGTACTGAACTGTACTGTGCTGTGCATTTTTACAAACAATAAACATGGCAAGAAAAGCTATTAAAAAAAAAGAGATAAAAATTTCACTTTACTGTACCGTACCTATCCTCGGCGACAGGACGGGTGTCATCGGGCTCATCGTCACTCAATTCCATAACAGGTGGTGAAGTGGGGGCGACGGTGGATTCAGCTGCTTCCTCACTGCCGCCAGTGATTGATGGTGTTAAATCTCTCCTTCGGTGATCAAAGAACATGGTGATGGGGGAGTTGTTGTCTCTTTCTTTCATTTCTTCCATGATGTTTTTGTATGGAGCGAAAACGTCATCCATCCCTCGCATGAATTTCAGGGCACTCACCATGGAGGGGTCCATACTATAGGCCAGGTTTTTCAGTGCCTCAATATTCCTGGTCATCTCCCCCAACTTCTGCAACGTTATTTCTTGGTGCTCTTCCTCATCATCTTTCCCTTTCGCTTCCTCTTCCTTGCCTGAGTCTACTAACTCCTGTAGATCCTCCTCGGTCAGCTCAGTGTCGTGCTCTTCAATTAGCTCCCTAATCTCGTCCTCTGCCATGTCCCGGAAGCCTTCAGCAGCCACTTTCCTTGACAGTGCCAGGGTCTTTCTGAATATTTTCATAAAAAACCATCAAAATCATTTTCCTTGTCATCATCTTAAGCACCAAACAGCTCCTCCCAGTCTTCTCCTTGAACAGGGCTAGAGGGTATGTGTTTTTCGAATCGTTTTCAATTAAAAAAAAGTTACACCACATGTATATTTTACCTAAACTGTGCCTGAATGAATATATTCTCAGAAATAAATAGTAGTTTTGCTGAAACGTGATGTATTTCAATGTAAAATAGGATAAAATACATGATGAAAACAAAAAACTTTACCTAACCTTCCAATGTTCAAGAGATGTTACTTGTTTTTTTAATAGTTTTCGGTTAAAATACTGTTATATTACAATGATATTATATTCACACTGTGCTTGATATACTACATTCACGGAAATGTAATATATTTTTGCTGAAATGACGTACGTATTAGTGGAAAGTGGGATAAAATCGTGACGAAAACAATGACTCGCTTTCTTTCGTTCAAAAGATGTTACCGTAATCGCTTTTCAAATGGTTTTCAGTTAAAAAAAACTGTTGCATAACAAGTGAATTAGGATACCGTATGTCTCGGCCTATAAGGCGTCGGGGTGCATAAGACGGCCTCCCCAAATTTCCATTTAAAAAGTAGCTTTTGAGCTCTATTCGCTGTATAAGACCAGTACCCCAAATGTGACACTTACCCACTGACTCAGTAGTCCTCTACCAACCATCCTTGGTTTTTTAAAATAAGGCCAATTCACTTCAAGTAATGTCATCAAATGTTACCCGCTGGTATAGTGTAAACACTAGTGACGTCACTGAAGCGTCTGCTATTTACCGGTAACTGGAACTAATGTCGGTGTCGAGTAAAATTTTTCCATTTACTTGAAATGGATTTACCGATTTATTTGTTTATTTATTTATTTATAATATACTGTAACATATTAAACACACTGCAAGTATTTTCTTTAATTTATATGCTTGCTTCACACGAGACGATCGGTGGTGGGAGTGTTACCTCGTCTCGGTGGTGGGACTGTGTTCCCACTGTTTACCGTACTTTTTTTTTAGTAAGTTCTTTTTTGTTATATTTTTTACTAAAAGTGTTATTTTATGTGGATAAAAATGTTACAATGGACTTAAAACTATAAAAAATCAACTGAGCATGCTTGAAAACATACATATCGACACCAAGATCACCCAGATTGACCAACTACATCAATTTCTATAAGAAAAATCAACTTTTGAAGGTCAATATGGCGGTCATCTTGAAAAATGGTCGCCATCTTGGATTTTTAAATGGTCAATCAGGCAGACTTGACTAGTAACCATTAGAGAATTACCATGCCAAATTTGGTGCTTGTACCACCATTTTCATGATTCTCTTGAAAAATTGCATTTAGCTGCCCCACTAATGTCACCACTCCCATCTCAACATGACACTCATATACTGAAATATTGTATTTCATACTACATATGACTTTACAAAAAGAAATGTCCACGTCTGGTTAAATAACTCTTGTAGATATAATACCAGTTGAATAAACGAAACTAAAAAACTGGAGATTGTAATTACAGTGAAGCCTTGACAACTCCATTATGAAGTTAGGGATTAGATGACGCCAAATTCAATCACCTTAATGCACTTTAAGAGAGAGGAGTCACCGTGCCAGGGCTTAATATTATCCTGGACCCTAGAGGTTGATGACTTATTCAGTGTCAGGGGCAGAAATACATCGATGTACACAGCACCTGATCCCAATCAACTCCAGTATAGGTGTTAATAATGTAGAGGTGACCAGGTGTGTTGCACGTTGGTAGTGTTGGATGGTGATGCAGGAAAGAGGTAGTGTGTTGAGGGTGGTGTGTGGTTATGACTCACTCCCACAACCCCCCCACACCACTCACACATCCTCACAACTGTACCACAAAACCCCCACACTACTCTTACAGCATCCTCACAACACTACCACAACCCCCCCACACCACTGACACATCCTCACAACTGTACCACAAAACCCCCACACTACTTACACATCCTCACAACACTACCACAACCCCCACACCACTTACACATCCTCACAACACTACCACAATCCCCCACACCACTCACACATCCTCACAACACTACCACAACCCCCACACCACTCACACATCCTCACAACACTACCACAATCCCCCACACCACTCACACATCCTCACAACACTACCACAACCTCACCACACCACTCACACATCCTCACAACACTACCACAACCTCCCACACCACTCACACATCCTCACAACACTACCATAATAAAATTAATCATTTCTAGTGTGGTCGACTTCCTACACAAAGACAGGCTATAAATAGCCATCTTATCTCAACCTCCTTCCTTCCCCCTCCATCCCTCTGTTCTCAGAGAGGTCTTGGTAAATAACTTTTGTTTGTTTATTTTCATTGTTTGTCTAATTTATCATGTTGTATCAAAGTAATATGACTTAAAGTTTTAGGCAGCTACCAAACAGGGAGATTCTACTGCCTGGGAAGATATTGGAAGCATAATGTACAGTATTGTCTAATGGTAGACCCTGCTGCCATATGGCATCACGAAAATTGTGACCAAGTCTTAGGTTGCTGATTTATCTTTTTGCCTCATTTACACACAATTGCAGAGTTTCAATTGTTTCTCTTCCTTTGACAACACAACATACATACAATATAATGTTTCTCACCTTTGATCTTTTTTCCATTTATTTATGGTTGGTTATTTAAAATAATGCCAATTCACTTCAAGTATTGGCATCAAATTTTACCGGGTGGTGTACGCTAGTGACTCACTGAAGCGGCAGTTATTTAATTGGAACTAATGTTGGTGTGAGTAAAATATTTCCATTTACTTGAAATAGATTTGCCGATTTATTTGTTTATTTATTTATTTATAATATACTGTAATACATTAAACACACTGCAAATATTTTCTTTAATTTATATACTTGTTTCGCGAAAAAGGGAGGCGACCATTATAACTGGTAGGTGATCATTAAGGACCAAACTCCTAATCCATGACGTGACTTCTGTTAATCATTTATATCCTAAATTTACCACTGTCGGTAGTTTCAAGAATTAACGCAGTCATTTACTGAATATTCTTTGTAAAAAAATAAATTTTAAATTAATTATTTATAGGAGATAAGTATTATGATCAGTAAATATTCAGATATACATTACTGACCACCTCCGAACACAAGGATGGCTAAAAATAGCCACAGGCGATCACAGTCAAGGTCACTTTCCCTGGTAGGACTTTGTGAGTGGTTTACCATGTTTCCATCACCACTCTTGACACGCAATATTTAAGAAGTAAAAATTTTATACTTGGTGCTTAAGACGACCCCCTAACTTTGGGCAGATTTTTATAATGTTCAAATTCCGTCCTATAAGCCGAGATATACGGTAGAATATTATTGTAATACAACAGTTTTTTAACTGAAAACCATTCGAAAAGCGATTACGGTAACATCTTTTGAACGAAAGAAAGCAAGTCATTGCTTTCGTCACTTTCCACTGTAATACGTACGTCATTTCAGCAAAATATTACATTTCCATATTCTCAGAAATAAATAGTAGTTTTGCTGAAACGTAATGCATTTCAATGTAAATTAGGATAAACTACATGAAAACAAAAGACTTTACCTAACCTTCCGATGTTCAAGATATGTTACTCGTTTTTTTTAGTAGTTTTCGGTTAAAATACTCTTATATTAGTGATATTCTATTCTTACTGTGCTTGATATAATACATTCACGGAAATGTAATATTTTTGCAACTACAATGGTGATGTCAACACAAGCGTGGTTACAGCGAGACTGACTGAGTGAGGGAGAGCTATGCGTGTGTGTGAGGTTGCGGGAGCGGGCGGTGTCCCGTGTTCGGTGCCGCGCGCGAGTTGAATGGCGCGCGATTTGAATGTACTTCAATTACTTCAATGTACAGAATATTCCTCCGGCGGGGCAATCCGCGTATTTGCAAATTCGTGTATTATAAACCCGCGTATGTTAAGGGCCGACTGTATTGTTCATTTCGCATTTATAAAGAATAATTCAATTAAAATTCATATTCAGTAATAAACAATAATGAATCTTTTGTACTTTTTTTAAAAAGATAAATGACGCGGTATCCTTAAATGCGCACGTATATGTTGGCGTTCCCTAAACCATCTTTTTTTTTTATCCCATTAGTGGTAAGCTACTTCTATTGTTCCATTTATTAACATTAAATAACATTAGTTAAAACATGTATACAGTAATACCCCGATTTATGCGGTCAATTGAAGCCGCGGAGGTCCGCGTAAAACGAAAAACGCGTAAATGGAATAACAGAACATATGGGATTAATTGAAATAGAGACTGGGCCGATTCCCAAACTCCACTTTTTCCGACACAATACCGACACAATACCTATGTTGTAGTAAAACTAACATCTTAATTTTATGATGGTATGCACACAATTAATATTTAAGAGAAATACAGTTGCCAGGTTAATGTCCATTCAAATAATGGACTCAACTCCCCCCTCTTCCCACGCTCGCTGGCTCCTCCCTCTCTGAGAAATGTTTGGGTGAAAACACTAGATTTTAGGGTATAGTAATAAATAATACCTCAGACTAAAGTTAGGATAATATAATTGATATATGCTGGATTCCTTGCAAGACCAGGAATATTTTGAATATACACGTCATATATTTTGCACAAAAGATAACATATTTGCTCTGTGTAAACAAAATTCTTACATTAGATCTAAAATTTGTATGTCTAATGCAAAATCCATGATGTTTATATTCAAAATGATCATCATATTGTAAGAATTCCAGCAATGTAAATTATATTCTGGCCAGGTAATTTGTATGAATTTTATGAGCTAAATAAAAAAATTATACTTTACCCGCGTATATGAGTAGATGCACCGCGTAAAGTGGGAATTCTGGTTCTGGTGGGGTGCCGCTTAAATGTAGAAACGCGTAGACGAGAACCGCGTAAAGTGGGGTATTACTGTAATTTTTTTACATTAATTTTACTACAGCTACAACCAGGGTCTTATTTTCTTAATTTTCTCGAGTAGAACTATCGTCCCGGACTCCCGGCTGTAAACACAAACGAAAACAATGGCGTCCCAATTCCTCTTGTGTGACCGTATTATTATTCATTTATATTGTATACGGTGCGTTCAGAAACATTACCGCATTTTTCGACTTGGAAGACGCGCCCTGATTTTGGAAATAATTCTAGGAAAAATACTTTTTATACTTACTAACCGACACCAGTGAAACTGTTGCTTGATATACAGCCCTTTTGGCACAATTAAACACACCTCTTTGAATATCATCACTTAGAACTGCTTATCAGTCGTCATTTTCATCAATTAAAAAAAAATCTGTATAAGAAGTGGAAATCTTTAATACAGCACTCATTTTATACACCTGGTCACCTCTGCATCTAGCGGGCTGTAGTATCTTATTTTTGTCGGTATGACAACGACGGGAAATGTTTTCCAACAGTAGAAGGTAAGCAAATGTAAACATGTATATCAATGTCTAAATAAAACAAGAAATCTTTTTTTAAAAACAAAAAAATAACAGTAAAAAAAAAACTCGGTTTAAATCAGTTGAATTAAAAATTTTGGAAAGCAAAGAATAAAAAAAATAAATTTAAATCTCTAAATAGTATGTCCAGTAAAACTGTCAAAAGCATTTTATTCATCTTCAAATCCTGAGAAGTCATCACTGTTGGATTCATCACCAAGCTCTGAATCATCACGGGAGGAAATATCATCATCATCATTACTGTCAGTCTCGTACAACAAGTGCCATCCATAGCATTACTGATGCCACAATTTTTGAAAGATTTAATGATAACTTTAGTTTTAATATCACACCATGACTTCAGCACCCATTCACACACTTCTGATATTGATGGACGTTTCATCCTTCCAGTCGGCGTCATATTCCCCTCTGTCATCCATTTATTCCATTGCTCCCTCATGTTATTCTTAAAGGGCTTATTAATGCTGACATCTAGCGGCTGTAACTGTGAAGTCAGGCCACCAGGAATTATTGCCAGCTATGTGTTGAGCCCCTTTCCTAGCCTTTTGGTGTTTTCAGTCCTGTGAGCACTAAACTGATCCCATAGCAGGCCACCAGGACGCTTGGACCACACTTTATCCAACCATACCTTGACACCTTCTCCATCCATCCATCCCTTGGGTTGTACAATGACATGAATTCCATTTGGCAGTTTTTCCTAAGGTAATGTTTTTCTCTTGAAATTTAACAGAGGCGGTAGTTTGGTCTCGTCGGCACAGCAAGCTAAAACTACCGTGTAGTGAGTCTTTTCGTATCCAGTGGTTTTAACAATCACCGATTTCATTCCTTTTACATTTACACTTTTATTAGATGGCACATCAAAAGTCAAAGGTACTTCATCCATATTCCCAATTTGACTGAGTTTGGGACAACTCTGTTTTCTAACATTAATAATAAATTTATGGAAATCTAATATTTTCTCTCTGTATTCTGCAGGCATTTTCTGAGCTAACTTTGTTCTTGTTCCAAACTTAAGCCATTTCGTTTCAATGAAGCGAAAACACCAACAAGCAGTTCCTTTGAAGTCTTCCACCCCTGTGTTTGCTGCAAACCTTCTTGCTTACAAATTGATCTTCATCATCACTGCCAAACCCAAGTTTCTTTGGTCTAATATCCATGTTTTCAAGTTTTCTTCTAAGCAAGGCCATTTTGCTGGTATTGTACGAAGATTATGCTTCTGTTTATTCGCTTTTTTTAATTCTTCTCAGTAGATGGTGGTCCAAAGTTTCTCTGTCTTGCCCTGTTTCCATGTTCTTTGGCATATTGCACTACTTCAAGTTTAAATGCGATATTATATTTATGTCTCCTTGATACACCTGCCATAGATGAGGGAGATAATTTGCAGGAATGAAAATAGCTTGTGACACAAGTGAAGGCCTGGTAGCGAATGAACAAAGTTCTAGACATTCAAGTACAGTACTGTTACGTTCTCAAATTCCTAGTTTTAAATTAGACTTTTTTTTTATTTGGACACAAAAATACCCACTACACAATTTCAAATTTTGACAGCGGAAACTCGAATTTCGACGGGTTTGAGTGTGCAAAATGAACAGTCTAATTCATTAATAATATGAATTAAAGTAAAACATACGAGGAGGCGAGACGGCATTGTTTTCGTTAAGACTGCGCACATGTAAAAACATTGCGTCATCACTCAACATAAGAATGTGAAAGCAACACTTATTTACTGTTCATATATGTTTTAATCAATGTTTCTGAATTTAAAACAAAAATTCTACTCACCAGTGGTGGTAAAGTTGAAAACATAAGGACAGCCAATGTTGTTGTGTGTGTGTTTTTACTCGGATGACGAAGTTGCCAAGTCATCAGGTTCAACTCTAGCTGAAGCTGTAGAACATAAGAACTACTACCTGTAATAAAGCAACATCCTAATAAACCAACGAAAATAATACTGATAAAGTTAAATAAAAACTAAAAACAACACAGAAAAAGCTAGAGTTGAACCTGATGACTTGGCAACTTTCTCATCCGAGTAAATATACACACAACAACATTGGCTGTAATGAGGTAACAGTCTTTTTAAGGAGCTGATTTCAAAAACCTGTGCTACAACTCGTCAAGTAGCGTCCTGGAAGACGCATGGTAATTTTCTATATTTTTGTAATAAGTGCGTTTTCCAAGCCAAAAAATACGGTAGTTAAAGAGTATAGTTTGTAATTATCATTAATTGTACTGTTTTGGGGGGAAATGAGGGTAAAAAGCCACACAAAAGATATGAAAATGTCACACTTGGGAACGCATCTCATTCTTATTACTTTATTTTAATGGTAATTAATGATTCGCAATAAGACGACTCACCTTACACTGCAATATTGGAGGACACATTAACGTCGTTATTCGAGGCTTTATTGTACTAGTAATATGTATTACAAATGAATATCATAGATGCAATACATAGTCATGGAGATTAAAGGCACACAGTAGCAAATTAACCCTTTGAGGATGTTGATGGCAACTGGTGGTCCTTTCTCACTACACAGGGGAATACAGTATTAGAAAAAGAATAATCATAAAAATATTTAAATCTTATCTTAAACTCATGATTTACACCAAAGTTTGGGGGTTGTGGTGGAGTAAATAGAGTATCACTCCAATCCCATGTGAAAAAAGGAAACTGGTTTCTAAATTTGTAATTGGTATTTTATTATCTCTTTAAATAAACATTTCTAGCACTGTATACGGTGATTCAGCAAAGAATACATTAAATTGAAGGATGAAATCCTTGGATAATTCTAAACCACAATGTCTCTTGGTAAAATTTCAGATTCTGCATAGTTCCCATTTAAGATGTGAATTTGAAATGAAACCCCCGTAGGTTTTTGTTATCATTTATTCACAGATCTCTACATTGTGACCCCTCTTTGTTACAACTTAAAGGAAATTTACTAATTTGCCCCCTTCTGCCTCAATGCAGGCCTGTACACATCATACCATTGATTGTCTGACGCATTCCAGAGTGCCTGGACTATGTTTAATTTGCAAGCACCTGTCACAAACATGTGGGCATATGCAGAATCTGACATTTTACCATAGAGACATTGTGATTTAGAATTATCCAAGGATTTCATCCTCCATTTTAATGTACTCTTTGCTGAATCACTGTGTATAGTCTTGTATTAACCTATCTTATAGTATATAATTTTAACCATAATTTTTTGGTAAAAGAGGCAGATTTTTTCATATACAGTACCTCTTGTACAGTATAACTCAATGCTAGCTTTTAAGAAATACTAGGTATAATCCTAGACATATTTTGTAGCAAGATCACCACCACAACAACTGACACTATGAACAGTGTTTCCAATTCTGAAACTGAATTCCTGCCAGAGTTACCATTGCCTATGCAAAATTCAAATTTTGCTAGATTAACCCCTAAAAGTAGCTTTAACTGTATACTGTAACATTAAAACCTGAAATTGTAGACCTATAAACAGCAATAGCAAAAGCATATAAATAGCAGCGAGGAAAGCATAAAAAAATTGGTACAAACTAGTGTACCTACTGTGTTCCAATCTCAGTAACACTAGCGGAATTTTTTATGTTAATTTTCATGTAATTGTGTAAGTGTCATGGGATAACTATATCATATATACCTTTTATAATTTGTACTGTATAATAATGGTGGGATATGCCTTTATAATGCTCCCCAAATAATGTTTATTTCTAAGAATAGTATTATCATTGTATAAATAAACTTTAATAAAGGCCCCAAATTTAAGATATTTGTATTACCGGTACATCCTATGCTGTGATGATTCACATTACAGTAGATTTTAGCCTTTTTTTTTAAAGAGCAAGATATTTAACTGTGAGGAATAAGTTAAAATAAAATAAAATAAAATAAATGCTGAGGGGGTCCCTGACTTACGAATGCCCGCCAATACGAATGGGGTTAAACTTGAAATTTACTGTACGGTATTTATTTACCTGATGACTTATTTTTTACTTTCACTTACTGTATTTTGTCATTCTACTTCTTTTGTCTTAAATTTAGTGATTTTAGATGTATATTAGGACTTAGGCTATGATATACCAGGGGTAGAAATTCACATACTCCCGGTTGCCCGAGGCGACCAAAATATCATAAGGGCGACAAGATTTTACTATTTTGCTGGTCAGGGATCGCCTGATGGGCGAGTGGGCCGATGACAGTGGTAAGACACACTCAATGAGTATAAGAGCTTCATATAGAGAATACACTATTAATGCTAGTTATCTTAATTGTATCACAGGTATTGCAAGCGGAAGGGATACCCATTTTCTGTATACAGTCGTCCCTCGGTTAACGAACACAATTCGTTCAAGAATGTCGTTCGTTAACTGAATCCATTGTTTCAATGGGATATTGGGTAATTGGTTCCAGCTCACTGAAAAGCACATACAAAGTAAAAAAAAAAAAAAAAGCAGTAACGTACACTTACTTTGAGGTGTGTATGTAGAAGGTTCTTGGTTGATGATGATGATGATGATGATGATGGGAATTAGAAGTGGGGGTGGAGGAGAAGGGAGAAGAGAAGGAAGTGGGGATGGAGGAGATATCACCTTCTTTGGACCCATGCTTGATGCCTCATTTCACCAATAAAATTTTAAGTTCACTAGGTGTAATTTAAGATTATTTTCTTCAAATCAACACTGCACTATGCTATATATTATCAATATATTAACTAAAGTTCAGAATGACCAATAATTTTAATGAAAAATGCAAAAATATTCAAGACACCAATAAAATGGCTGCTCTCTCGACAGTAAACAAAGCCAGACTGAATCTGTACAGGGAGTACTGCATATAATATTATCAATACGTTAAATAAATGTTAAAATGACTAATAATTTTAATATAAAACATTAAAAAATATTAAAAAGCTTAACTTTTTTGATATTTACTCCACTGGAAACGAATTTAAACATAGAACAGATTACTGAATTGGCTGAGTATTGTACCCCCTCAGCTGATGCTCACAACAAAAAATGATTTTCTTAAGGATTTCATTAATTGAATTTTTGTTCGTTAACCGAATTGAAGATTCTTATGGAAGGTAATTCGTTAACCGAGGCGTTCGTTAACCGAGGGAACACTGTATAACACTTTATATGAAAATTAAAATAAAATATATACACTCTGATATAATGTAGTGTGATAAAACTGGACAAATGAGTTGGTGCAATGCCACCTAGAACACCAGGTCGGTTCAGGGATTGTATGACGTCACACACAGATATCACCGCTATTTATGTCGGTGTATGGAAACTGTGCATTGTAATGATTAAATGCAGTCTAATTAGTAGATATACAATTATTATTGAGGAATTCATTTCTATACAGTGGGGTATGCTATAACGAACGGATCCTACTACGAATATTCCTATAACGAACGGTTTTACCTATAAAATTGAGAATGCTATAACGAACGAAACTCCTACAACGAACATTATTTAAAAAGTTTTTTTTTTTTTTTTTTTTTTTACTAATTTATTGTTTTTTATTACAAATATTAATGATATTCTTTATTTCAGGGGTTTAGATGCATATTTATGCACTTTTTTACAATTTTTACAATTTTATTTATATTTTTCAGTGTTAAGTGGTTGTATTTGGGGGCCTGGAACGGATTAATCCTATAACGAACGAATGCTATAACGAACAAGGTTCTAGAACCAATTAGATTCGTTATAGCATACCCCACTGTATATATATATATATATATATATATATATATATATATATATATATATATATATATATATATATATATATATATATATATATATATATATATATATATATATATATATATATATAAGCAATGACAGCAAAATTTAATACCTGATTGTATAATAGGCAAGAATAAAAACAATTGACATGTGATGAAAACTGCCTTTCCATCAATAATTCACACCATTTATTATCAAAAAACAATTTCAAGTACATATTCAGATTATCACCGTTGCAAACAAGATATCGGAAAATAATAGCGCGTACGAAATTTGGCAATCCAATTCACACATACATTCAAAATGAACTCGCTTACAAGGATGCAGTAAAGGATGTTCCACTAAGGTTGACTTACTGATGCTAGGCATATACCTGTTCTATGAAAATAGTTTTCTCAACAGGAGCATGTTGAAGCTTGCTCATGACATATGTCCAGTACCATTTCTGGTTCCAACACGTGTGGGTGGTACAAGGTGGCTCCTGCATATGCTGCAGGCATTGGAGTATCTATTGAAGAGTTACAAGGTTATTGTACTCCACATGCAGGATATACGGAACCCTGATGATCCCGCATACCACAAGGATTCATCAAGGATTCATCCAGAAAAGCTAAGAACTACGTGCTCCTTCTAACTAGTGCTGACATAGTCCAGTACCTTCACCTCCTACTGGATGTGGTGCGGTGCATTGGGGGCCTCTCAGAGCTGTTCCAGCATGGTCAAACCAATATTTCTACTATCTTGAATGAAATTTAGACTCCAGTTGATGTACTTAACAAATATTTGATTTGCCCAGAACCCAGCCTGAGAAGGATTATGGAAGGTGACACTACCATGTTCCAAGGAGAGAAGTTGAGGGGTAGAAGTAACACTTTCAAGACTGCAAGGCGTGATATGCTGACATCACTGATTTCAAGTCTAAACAAAAGATTTATTGACATGGTCAGTACGATTCTCCAGAACGCATGGATTCTGAATTTCAAATTGTGGCCTACAGAGTACAGTGGGAATGAAGACTTCGGGGATAGCACTGTGCAAGCGTTGGCCCAAGCTCTTGAGAAAACACAGTTGGAAGCAGAGGTGAATCCTACTTTGGTAGAGGATGAATGGACTGTGCTCAAAAGTTACATTTACAAGGGTTAGACATCACTTGTTTCAAGGCTCTTGGTAACAAATCAGCCAATCATACGGAGAAAGGTGTGCCTCATTTCTCCATCTGGTTGACCTACTGCTTTCCATTCCAGCTAGTTCGGCCAATGCTGAACGTGGTTTTAGCCAGGTCAAACTCATTAAGACAGACTGGCGCAGTCGTCTCACTGATGACCACTTGACGGATCTCATGGTGGTTCAGTTGCAAACAGAGAGTGTTGGCAACTTTAGTCCGGACAAAGCCATTGCCAGATTCCTAACAACTGGAGCCCGCCGTGTGGATGGCTACACTCACACTGCTGGCTGCAGCACAGTGGAAGATTGGACAACAACAATGAGTTGAGCGAGGAGTATGTACAAGAAATGCTTGTTCAAATCCAATGAAAAATCTGTGCTCCATGCAATTAATTTAGTTAATATGTGATTATTCCATTGTTGGTTTATGATTTCTACTACTAAATAAATGTCACACGGTAAATATGTGCTCCATGCAATTAATTTAGTTAATATGTGATTATTCCAGTGTTCACACTGTAAATCCGTGCTTAATGTTAATAATTTAGATAATATGTGATTATTCCAGTGTTGGTTTATGATTTAACATGGTTTCTACTAGTAAATAAATGTCACACAGTAAATAGAACTTGTATAAACCCGGTAAGTGCCAATGTTTAGTGTTTCTTGACAAATTGTTTAAAGGCTAGTAAAAATTTATAAGGACTAGTAAATTTTCAAATCTACTAGTCCTGCTGGCGACTATGAGAAAATGGTGAATTCCTACCCCTGTATGCTGGAGTGGGATTTTAAACATTGTTCTGTAAGTACGGTATGCACATAGCATGTGTTCCGACTTACGTATAATTGTATGCGCATGTAACCAAGAATAAATGAAGATGATTACATATACAGTACTATTGCCATTAGCTGGAACTCTCCAATACCCTGAATTGAAATTGGCTTGGAATATTCCCGGAAAAATTCTCTCAATTTAGAAGGGGGGGGACGGGACACTGACTTCCCAGTTTCTTCATAGCTGTATTTACCGTAAATAATTAATTTCTTAATGTACAAAGGATGTAGAGACATCATTTTAGTGTCATATGATCAGTTTTTTCATCTTCTTTTACCCTGCAATTTCTCTCATCCTTCATGGCCTGCCTACCGCAGGTGAATTATGATCGTAGATAAAGAAAAAATAACATACAGTAGTACCCTGATTTACGCGGTCAATCGAACCCACAGGGTACCGCGGAAAGTGAAAATCGCGTAAAGTGAACAACAGAACATATGGGATTAATTCCAATAGAGACTGGCCCGACCCCCAAACTCCACTTTTTCCCACACAATACCTATGTTGTAGTAAAAATAACATCTTAATTTTATGATGGTATGCTCACACAATTAATATTTAAGAGAAATACAGTCGCCAGGTTAATGTCCATTCAAATAATGGACTCAAATCCCCCCCCCCTCTTCCCAGCTCACTAGCTCATACTTCTCTGAGAAATGTTTGGGTGAAAACACTAGATTTTAACGTTTAGTAATAAATAATACCTCAGACTAAAGTTAGGATAATATAATTGACATTTCTGGATTCCTTGCAGGTCAGGGAATATTTTGAATGTAAACTTCATATATTTTGCACAAAAGATAAAATATTTGCTTTGTGTAAACCAGATTATTACATTAGATCTAAAATTTGTATGTCTAATGCAAAATCCATGATGTTTATATTCAAAATGATCATCATATTGTAAGAATTCCATCAATGTAAATTATATTCTTGCTGGGTAATTTGTATGAATTTTATGAGCTAAAACAAATATCTTCAGTAAATAAACAAAAAAATATTCTTCACGACATTATCTGTCAATCAAAGTACCCCACCTTGCCTCCCCCCCTCCTCACACTCACGCCAGCTGGGTCGGTCTGTCCCAACCCTCCCCCACACCCCCCACCTTCTCTCCCTACCAGAGAAATGTTTGGGTGAAAACACTAGATTTTAACGTTTAGTAATAAATAATACCTCAGACTAAAGTTAGGATAATATAATTGACATTTCTGGATTCCTTGCAGGTCAGGAAATATTTTGAATGTAAACTTCATATATTTTGCTCAAACGATAAAATATTTGCTTTGTGTAAATCAAATTTTTACCTTAGATCTAAAATTTGTATGTCTAATGCAAAATCCTAGATGTTTATTTTCAAAATGATCATCATATTGTAAGAATTCCATCAATGTAAATTATATTCTGGCCGGGTAATTTGTATGAATTTTATGAGCTAAAAGAAAAAGAAAAAATATACTTCACCGGGTATATGAGTAGATGCACCGCGTGTAGTATCTTGCGTTATTTAATGGGAGAATGACGAGTCACATGGTCTGTCTGGCTGGGCGTTTATTCTCTGTTGTTCTTGGTTACAACGTGCCTAACACATTTCGTGTTTACACAAGCCTAAAAACTTTCTGACTTTGGTAAGAAGTAACATAATATATAATATATATATATACAGTATTACCCCGCCTAACGCGGTTTCACTTAACACGTTTTATCATATACGCGGTGCCTCGCCAGAGCTGAACTTTCACTTAACGCGGAATTTTTCATCATATACGCGGGAAGCGGCGCGGGCACGATGCGCACAAGGTCGCCCAGTCATCAAAACATTACCGAGTTCTTCACCCGCCACCCACCACAGCCGGCCCAAGTCAGTGATAGTGATAATTATAGTGAGGATATGGACTTATATGGCCTTTGAGGGGTTTGACAAAGAGGCCCTGCAAGCCTCTGTGGTGGATAGTGATACAAGCGATTCAGGTGAGGGCCAATAATCTGCCCTCTGCCTCGGAACCAACCCCCCATCCCCGTGTGCCCAGCCATCTTTTCTACTAATGCAAGTGTTAAAAAACCTAATATTATTGATATTTCTCTTAATTATTAATTGTGTGTGCATACCATCATAAAGTTAAGATAAAATTTTTACTACAACATAGTTGTGTGTCGTCAAAAAGTGGAGTTTGGGGGTCGGGCCAGTCTCTATTGGAATTAATCCCATATGTTCTGTTGTTCACTTAACGCGGTTTTCACTTAACGCGGTACCCTGTGGGTTCAATTGACCGCGTTAAGTGGGGTACTACTGTATTCAGTAAAGGCAGCATATAAACATACATATATATAACACTATTTTTCCCTTTCAAAAGAGAGCATGGCTGCTACAAATTCTAAATAAACAAAACTTACAGAATTACCTATGGCAGGGAAGAAGAGAATAGAACACAACAAATATAACTTCCTATCTAAACAGTTTTGAAAGGCCTGTTCACAATTCAGATAATTAGAGGTCTAATTTAATTACAGGTCTCCTAACTCTGTTTGATCTTCTAGGACTATTCTCTCCCTCAAGTTTTACAGGGGTTTCACTTGCACTCTGTGCATTATCAGTGACAGACATATCATCACTACAATCAGTTGACACAGTGAGGGGATGCTGGGAAACATCATCTTTGACATCATCATGATGATGATCATCTGAAACTGTGTCAAGTTCATCATCATGTCCTGGTGCTACATTCATCTCGTCATGTGCCTGAATGATGTGATCCACATGAACATATCTCAAAGAGTTACCACATTTCACTAAATATGTCCTAGATCCACATACCTTGTCAATGACACCAGTTATCCACTTTGCATGTACAGTACCATAACCTTTAGCCATGTTCCTAACTCTCACCCTATCATTTACCTTGAACGCTCTTTCACTGGAACTCTTATCATGATACATTTTTTGTTGAGCTTGTTTCCTCTCTACAACTTCAAACTGACTTGGCTTAACTAAACTTAATCTTGTTCTCAACTGTCTCTTCGCCATTAATTCTGCAGGAGTACATCCTGTCACACTATGTGGCGTGGTTCTATATCTGAGTAAGAAATTTGCTAGTCTGTGTTTCATTGATTTTCCTACAGTTCCTTGAATTACCTGTTTGGAAAGTGCTTCCTTTACAATTCTAACTGATCTCTCAGCTGCACCATTAGAGGCAGGATGATAGGGTGGGGTCAGTACATGCTTTACACCGTTGAATCTCATGAAGTTTTTAAACTCTGATGATTGGAATGGAGGACCATTGTCAGAAACTACCTCTTCTGGTATTCCATGTTCGGCAAACATTAATCTTAATTCGTCAATGGTGCTACCAGCATTAGTACTGTACATGTGCTTAACATCAATCCACTTTGAATGACTATCAATTAATACAAGAAATTTGTCTGTTCCCTTATCACAGAAGTCAATGTGTACTCTTTGGAAGGGATGGGTAGGCCATTTCCAGGTTTTCAAAGGTGTGCTGGGTGGCATACTCCTAACATTCTGACAAACAGAGCACTCACGTACCATCATTTCTATTTCACCATCCAGTTTAGGCCACCACACAAAACTTCTGGCCAGTGCTTTCATAGCACATATACCTGGATGTTCAAAATGCAGTTCATTAAAAATTTGCCCTCTAAAACACTGTGGAATTAACACTCTCATACCCCACAACACACATCCCTGTTCAACTGATAATTGACATCTCCTTAAATGATACGGTTGAAAGTCTAAGGATGGACAAATCTCTGGCCATCCATTTAGTGTATACTCCAGGACTCTTCCTAATACAACATCTTTCCTAGTTTCATGAGCAATCATTCCGGAGGTGACTGAAAAATCTTCTGCTATCATGGTTACAGCATAAACCTTAGGCTCTACTCCATCATTTGATCCACTACATGGCAACCTTGACAAAGCATCTGCATTGGAATGATCATCTGAACGTCTGTACTGTATCTCATAGTCATATGCCGACAGTATCAAAGCCCATCTCTGCATTTTTGCTGCAACAAGTGTAGGAACAGGTGATTTAGGACCCAAAATTCCCAAGAGAGGCTTGTGATCAGTTATTAAAACAAAATTCCTCCCATATAGATACTGGTGAAATTTCTTTACCCTAAATATGATAGACAAAGCCTCTTTCTCTATTGTGCATAAATTTTCTTGCTTTAAGTAAGAGTTCTCGAGGCATATGCAATGGGTCTTTCTTCACCGTTATCCATTATGTGACTTATGACAGCACCTAATCCATAGCCCGATGCATCACAAGCAAGCTTTAGTGTTCTACTGGTATCATAGTGGACCAAAACATCAGTATTAGACAGAGCAGCTTTACAATCTTCAAATGACTTCTGAGTTGCACTGTTCCATTTCCATGGTATCCCTTTCTTTAATAGTTCATGCAGAGGGGCTAAAACTGATGAAAGTCCTCTCAAGAACCTTGAATAATACTGTATCATACCTAGGAAAGCTTTCAATTCACTGACATTTTTTGGAGCAGGTAAATTTACTATGGCTCCTACTTTATCTTCTACAGGTCTCAGCCCTTCTGCATTTACTTTGTAGCCAAGATAAGTTACTTCTTTAGCGAGGAATGAACATTTGCTCTTGTTGAGCCTGACATTGTGTGCCAACAATCTTTCGAATACTGTGGCTAGGGTTTTGACATGATTTTGGATGTCACTGTCAACAATAAGGACATCATCCTGAAAACATAACACATTGGGAAGACCCACAAGAATTTTGTCCATGATGCACTGAAATAACTTTGGAGCACTTTTAACACCATAAGGCAACCTTTTGAACTTTTACAATCCTTTATGAGTGTTGATGGTAAGGTACTGTTGACTTTCAGCATCAACAGAGACCTGAGCATATGCTTGGGACAAGTCTAACTTAGTGAAAATGGTTCCACCTGTTAGTGCAGCAAACAAATTTTGAGATGTGGGTAAGGGATATTGCTCATCCTCAACAGCTTGGTTAATGGTAACTTTATAATCACCACATAGTCTAACAAATTTATCAGCTTTAGGTACAATTACTATTGGAGCAGCCCAATTGCTCTTGGCGGTTTTCACAATAATTCCCTCACTCACAAGTCTGTCTAATTCATTCTCAACCTCACCTTTCAATGCATAAGGAACAGGTCTGGACTTAGCATATATGGGTATAACATCTTTGTCAATGGTGATATGAGCTTCATAACCCTTTATACCACCCTGTCCCTTTACAAATAAAATCTTGTATTTTTCAAGCAATTTCTCAAGACCTGGAATACTGTTACACATTCTAACACTAAATATCTCCTTCCAGTCCATCTCAAGTTCACACAACCAGTTCTTACTTAACAAAGTTGGTCTATTCACATAACTAGCTATAATTAATGGCAACTTTAAATTCTGATTTTTGTACTTTACCTCACACTCTAATTTACCTTCTGTGTTCAAAATCTCTCCAGTATAAGTTCTCAACTTGACACCTGAGTCTTCTAAAGGCACATGCACAAATAGTTTATCATACATATCTTTACTCATTATGGAGAAATCAGCTGCAGTATCCACTTCCATGGTTACAGGTGTGTCATTAATACACAAGTCCACATTATACCTATGTTTAACTTTCTCTTCACTACTGGTGTAAACAGTAAACACATGGGCACTCTTTACATTATCAGATCCAAAATTACTAACACTCTCATGAATACTGTTTTTCATTTCCTTCTCTCCACCTTCAACGGCGTATACTCTACCTTTATCACTTCTACAGGCAGGAGCAATATGTCCAATACGTTGACAATTGTAACATTTTGAATTCTTGAACTTACACTGAAAGCTATCATGTTTCCCTCGGCACCTCTTACATTTTAAATCAGCATGTGTTCCTTGTTTTGTGGCATACTTATTCCTTTTAGCTACAGTTACTTTACACACTGAGCCACTACTGCCAACTGTTTCACTACCAGCATTGGGAACAAATTCTCTGGTGTTTTTCTTGGCCAATTCCATGCTTGTAGCTATCTGACATGCACTTTCAAAAGTTAAGTTTGTGGTGTTCATTAACTTATTCTGTATTTTTTCATAATTCAGGCCTATTACAAACCTGTCTCTTAGAGCTCGGTTCAAGAACTGTCCAAAGTTACAGTGAAAGGATAACTTCTTCAAAGCTACTATATAATTACTTACTGATTCATCTTTACCTCTATCTCTGGTGCCAAATCTGTAACTTTCAGCAATCTCAAGTGGAGCAGGGTCAAAATGTTGCTTCAGAATCTTGGTAATCTGAATCAGTGAGAAGTGTTTGGGTTTGTCTGGAGCAAGCAGATTGACCAGAGTAGAATAAACATTAGCTCCTACCTCTGTCAAAAAGATTGATTTCCTTTTCTTTTCAAGGACTTTTCTCTTCGCAGCATCCCCACCGTCGTCCATTAATTCATTTGCCAGAAAGAAGAAGTCCATTCTCTCACAATATGATGTGAATTCTTCCTTGTCTGCATCATACTCCCCCACTCGTCCGATGTATCCACTGACGCCAGCCATGGTTGCTCTCTTCACTTAAATTCTCCAGGTTCAGAGTAGCCTTCCCTTCAGTGGTCACTATCCTCTCTTCAAGGACTTCACCAACACTTTGTGAATCCCATCCTCGTCGCCAGAGTAGTATCTTGAGTTATTTAATGGGAGAATGACGAGTCACATGGTCTGTCTGGCTGGGCGTTTATTCTCTGTTGTTCTTGGTTACAACGTGCCTAACACATTTCGTGTTTACACAAGCCTAAACACTTTCTGACTTTGGTAAGAAGTAACATAATATATAATATATATATTCAATAAAGGCAGCATATAAACATACATACAGTATTACCCCGCCTAACGCGGTTTCACTTAACGCGTTTTATCATATACGCGGTGCCTCGCCAGAGCTGAACTTTCCCTTAACACGGATTTTTTCCACATATACGCGGTGAGTGTCCGGCTCGAGACGCTATTTTTAGATTTGCCCCACCCGCCACCCTGCTTGACTGCCTGTTTTAGCTCATAAAATTCATACAAATTACCCGGCCAGAATATAATTTACATTGCTGGAATTCTTATAATTTGGTGATCATTTTGAATATAAACATCATATATTTTGCATTAGACATACAATTTTTGGATAAAAATTTTTCTCTAGGTAACTATGTTATCTTTTGTGCAAAATATATGACATTTATATTCAAAATATTCCTGGTCTTACAAGGAATCCAGCAATGTCAATTATATTATCCTAACTTTAGTTTGAGGTATTATTTATTAAAATTTAGTGGTTATCCCACACATCTCCTTGGGACGGTTGGTGGGGGGTGGGGGGGAGGGAGGGACCGACCGACCATCTGTTACCCCGTGAAGAATTATTTTTTTTTTTATTAACTGAAGATATTTGTTTTAGCTCATAAAATTCATACAAATTACCCGGTCAGAATATAATTTACATTGCTGGAATTCTTATAATTTGGTGATCATTTTGAATATAAACATCATATATTTTGCTTTAAACTTACAATTTTTAGATAAAAATTTTTCTCTAGGTAACTATGGTATCTTTTGTGCAAAATATATGACATTTATATTCAAAATATTCCTGGTCTTACAAGGAATCCAGCAATGTCAATTATATTATCCTAACTTTAATCTGAGGTATTATTTAATACTAAATGTTAAAAACTCTGGAAGGGAGGATTGGTGGGGGGTGGGGGGGGAGGGTTGGGGCTGACCGCGCGGTTGGAAGAGGGGGGGGGAAGGCAAGGTGGGGTACTTTGATTGACAGATAGTGTTGTGAAGATTATTTTTTTTTTTATTAACTGAAGATATTTTTTTAGCTCATAAAATTCATACAAATTACCCGGTCAGAATATAATTTACATTGCTGGAATTCTTATAATTTGGTGATCATTTTGAATATAAACATCATATATTTTGCATTAAACATACAATTTTTAGATAAAATTTTTTCTCTAGGTAACTATGTTATCTTTTGTGCAAAATATATGACATTTATATTCAAAATATTCCTGGTCTTACAAGGAATCCAGCAATGTCAATTGTATTATCCTAACTTTAGTTTGAGGTATTATTTATTAAAATTTAGTGGTTTTCCCCCAAAAATTTCTCTGAGAGGGAAGAGCTGGCAGTGTAGTGTGAGAGTGGGAGGGAGTCGAGTCCATTATTTGAATGGACATTAACTTGGCGACTGTATTTCTCTATTTCTCTTAAGTATTAATTGTGTGCATGTACCATCATAAAATTAAGATGTTATTTTTACTACAACATAGGTATGTGCCTTCAAAAAGTGGAGTTTGGGGGTTGGGCCGGTTTCTATTGGAATTAATCCCATATGTTCTGTTGTTCACTTAACGCGGATTTCACTTAACGCGGGACCCTCTGGGTTCAATTGACCGCGTTAAGTGGGGTACAACTGTATATATAACACCGCGGAAAGTGAAAGTCTGGTTCTGGCAAGGTACCGCGTAAATGAGAAATCGCTGAAAGTGAAACCGTGTAAAGCGGGGTAATACTGTAATTAGAATAAAAAGTTGTATCCTCTTTTAAAATATTTATTATAATGATAAGAATGTCTGTGGAGGAAATGAACGAAATTGAACGACACCTTCTAGTGGTAGTGGTGTTCTCATAAATATCCTATAATACCTGTACCCTTCATATACAATACTGTATATATCTCACAGGTAAAAAATAATATCATTAGGAATTCATTTCCATATAAACAATGGTACGAAACTAATATCTCCAACACAATTAGAGCAGATGTTGTGAACGTAAGTTAATGCACTTTTTTTCTAGTAGCTTCACGCATCAAAAATACCTTAGTTTTTGTCGTTAATTAAGACGTCTTCCTGTCATGAGACCTACTAATCCCCCACCCAACAATGGATAGCCTGACATTGCATCAGAAGGTCAGTCAGTAATATGTGACTATGTGACCACTAATCCCCACCCTACCTCCACCTGACATTGTGTCAGGTCAGGTCAGCTACATGAAACCTACTAATCTCCCACAGTTCCAAGGGAGTGGAAAATACCAGTCTTTGCTGTAACACACAGTTTTATTTACTCCAGTATCATATAGATTTTATTTTTTTTTTCAATACAGTAAACCTTCTAAGATCCGAACCCGGTAAATTCGGATTTTGGAAGATTCGGACAAAAAATTGGGGGTTCTGGGCTCATAAGCCTCCCTAGCAAGCATTCCCAAAACAGGGTGAAGGTAGTATTAGGCTTAAGGTTTTTATTTTATGAAATGTCACAGACTAAAATTACCAGAATATAACTTGCATTGCTGGAATCCTTGCAAGCCAGCAAATAATTAGAATACAGTGGTCTATCCGTTAACGAACGCTTCGGTTAACGAATTACCTTCCATAAGAATCTTCAATTCGGTTAACGAAAAAAAATTTGATTAATGAAATCCTTACGAAAATCACCTTTTGTTTTTAACATCAGCTGATAAGCTGAGGAGGTACTCGGCCAATTCAGTAATCTCTTCCATGTTTACATTTGTTTCCAATGGAGTAAATATCAAGAAAATTGTGCTCTTAATATTTGTGCATTTTTTTTATACAGTATTAACATTTTTGGTCATTATAAAATTTAGCCAGTCAAGCTCTGTCTACATAAAGTTTTTCAACAATTATTTTTGGCTCGATATATGTAACTTTATTCATTTATTGAAACTCATTTACATGCACACACTGTCCTAAGGGCAAAGCTGTGCTGTACATGTAATCAAAATAATGTACAAAATGATTACTAAAATTTTTGTGTACTGCAAACTATGGCATGTTTACATTCAAATTAATCTCTATCTTATAAGAATTCCAGCAATGTAAATTATATCTCAACGGTCACTTCTATGACATTTTATAAACAAAAAACAAAAACTCAATCTAGAGGACATAAATAAACAAATAAATACTTCACTAGTCCTTTGGTGCTAACTGTCAAACATGTCACTGCCCCCCCCTCCCAGCCAGGGTTTGGTGGTTTTAGGCTTTAAGTTTTTAATCTTATATAATATCTCAGACTAAAGTTAGCAGAATATAATTTACATTGCTGGAATCTTTGCAAGAGACAGTGAATAATTTGAATATAAACGTCATATATTTTGCACAAGAGTTAAGAATTTTAGTACATTAGTGTACTGTAGTACATTTTAGTAATGTAAAGTTTTCAACTGTATTTTTGGGTAGATTTACATAAATTTCTTCATTTATTTTCATTCATTTACATGCACACACCATACTAAAAGAAACGTAAAAGAAATACATGACTTAAGAGCAAACCTGTACTGTACCTTTACTAAATGATTTGGGTACAAAATTTTTTTATGTCTAGCGCAAATTATAGCTTGTTGATATTCAAATTAATTACTATCTTATAAGAATCCCAGCAATGTAAAATATATTCTCCCAGGTCATTTCATTGGCATTTTATAAGAGAAAAGCTTAGTCACTCTTAAGGACTGGTAAATAAACACACATTAGACCTTCGGCACCAACTGTCAAACATATCACCTCACCTCCTGCTTCCTTCTTCCCTCCCTCCCTCCCTCTCCCCCCATCTGCCCAGCCAGGGTTTTAGGCTTACAGTTTTTATCTTATATAATATCACAGACTAAAGTTAGGAGAATATAATTTGCATTGCTGGAATCCCTGCAAGACAGTGAATAATTTGAATATAAATGTCATATTTTGCACATGAGATAAAAATTAATCACCTATATCACATTACAGATATTGGAAGCATAATGTGTTGTGTAATAGTAGACCCTGCTGCCATATGGCATCACGAATATTGTGACCAAGTCCCAGGTTGCTGATATGACTTTCTGCCTCATTTACACACAATTGCAGGGTCTCAATTGTTTCTCTTACTATTGACAACACATCATACTGTACTTATAGCGTTTCTCACTAGTATTGATTTTTTTATTTTCTATTATCATTATTACAGTGTTGTTGTTGTTATTATTATTTTATTTTACTTTTTATTATAAATTTTATTTACTATGAATTACTGTATTATTATTATTACTATTATTAAATTTTTGCCCCCCAGGCCCTGATGTAGGTCAGTGAACTGTGCCCGGGTGGGGTAATCTCCTTTAAAAAAAAAAAAAAAATGTAAAAATATATATATATATATATATATATATATATATATATATATATATATATATATATATATATATATATATATATATATATATATATATATATATATATTATATATATATATACAGTGACCCCTCGTTTAACGAACACCTCGGTTAACGTAATTTCGATTAACGAACTGCCTTCCATAAGGATCTTCAATTCCGTTAACGAAAAAAATTCGATTAACGAAGTTCTTACGTAACCGACCTCAACATGTTTTCGCTTGCACTGACCAGGCAACCAGCTTTAGTATCAGTCCGCCAATACATTAATCGGATCTAGGGCTTAAATTCCTTACTATTTTAGTAAATATCAAGAAGTTTATACTATTCAATAATTTTAAAGTTTAATATTCAATTTTTAGTCATTTTAACAATTATTGAACATAATTGAAGGTAAAGTGACTAGTTTAATGCGCGGCATCCAGCCTCTTAACACAGCAAACAGGAGTTACTGTCTCTCTCTGTTTTCACTGGAGGTAACATCTTGCTTGAGACTCTCTTCAACTAAACACTTTTTTTCTGTGTTTCCAAGCAAATTATTGGTCATTTTGAAAATTATTTTACATATTGACAATATATAGTGCAGTGCAGTGTTATTTTAAAGAAAATAATCTTGAATTACACCAAGAGAGCTAAAATTTTTATGGGTGAAATGGCGCCATGGGGTGACTTCTCTTCCACCCCAATGCCTTCTCTTCTTCCTTCTCCTCCACCCCCATTCTAAATCCCATCATCATCATCATCATCCAGGAGCCTTCTACATACACACCTCAAAGTAAGTGAACTTTTTTACCATTTTTGTTGAATTTAGGAAATTTTCGGTGAGCTGGAACCAATTACCCAAAAACCCATTGAAACAATGGTTTCATTTCTAACTAACTTTTCGTTAATCTAACCACTTCTTGAACAGATTAGTTCGTTAATGTATATATATATATATATATATATATATATATATATATATATATATATATATATATATATATATATATATATATATATATATATATATATATGCTGATAACCACAAGGAAAGAAGAAACACAAGTTCCCAAGCGCTGTAATCCACATCTTCAGGGTGAGTACAGACTAGAGAGAAATACAAACCAAGGTGTATATATACAGAGGAGGGTGAGACCAGGTCCACAATGGTCAGGTATTAGTGAGAAGGCCGGGTCACCTGACCATCTGACCTGACCACCAACCGTTGTGTGCTATTTAAAGATTAGTAGGGTCATTACCTAATACCTGACCAGGACCTGGTCTCACCCTCCTCTGTATATATACACCTTGGTTTGTATTTCTCTAGTCTGTACCACAACCCTGAAGATGTGAATTAACTACATGCTTGGGAACTCTGAAGTTTTCTTTCCTTGTGGTTATCAGCATATACCTAAGATCACGCACCTACAGTGATTTTCTTGCATATATATATATATATATATATATATATATATATATATATATATATATATATATATATATATATATATATATATATATATATATATATATATATATATATATATATATATATATATATATATATATATATATATATATATATATATATATATATATATATATATATATATATATATATAAAATCACACGAAAATGAAACAACGGAGCAATCTTAGTTTCTTTATTAATATATATATATATATATATATATATATATATATATATATATATATATATATATATATATATATATATATATATATATATATATATATATATATATATATATATATATATATATATATATAATATACCGTATATCACGGTCTATATATAAGTAAGTATAAGACCTCCAAATTTCCATTTAAAAGTAGCTTTGAGCTCTATTTGCTGTATAAGACCAGTACCAAATGTGACACTTACCCACTGACTCAGTAGTCCTCTTACCAACCATCCTTGATTTTTAAAAATAAGGCCAATTCACTTCAAGTAATGTCATCAAATTATACCTGCTGGTGTAGTGTAAACACTAGTGACGCCACTGAAGCGTGTTGGTGTTCCTCGCCTCTGGTGGTGTGACTATTTATACAACATGTGTTCAACAGCAACCACCGTATTCTAATTGTGGTGTTTCATTAGGATTTGAGTGAAAAAGGTTACTAGTATGTACTTACTACATACATTTATTACACAAATATATATATATATATATATATATATATATATATATATATATATATATATATATATATATATATATATATATATATATATATATATATATATATATATATATATATATATATATATATATATATATATACTGAATATACTATGTACAAAAATGAATGTTCAATGAATTATTTATGGTGCATTAGGTATGGTTACTTTCTGATGGGCTATAAATAGCTTTTATCTCCATCTCACCCTGAGCCAGACGGAAGGGTCTTGGTAAATAAATATGTTTGCTTATTTTCCATTTACTTTAAATAGATTTCATCAATTATTTGTTTTATTTATTTATTTATAATATACTGTAATATATTAAACACACTGTAATTATTTTCTTTAATTTATAAACTGTTTTATGGCCAGCGAATGTTCTCCAGTAGTGTTTCATTAGGATTTGAGGAAAAAATATTACGTACTTACACAATTGTTCTCTTACTTTTGACAACACAACATACATACAGTATATTATTTCTCAGTTTTGATCTTTTTTTTAATTTTTGTATTTATTTATAGTTAGTTACTAAAATAAGGCCAATTCACTTCAAGTAATGGCATCAAATATTACCAGCTGGTGTAGTGTAAACACTAGTGACGCTACTTGAGCGCCTGTAATTAACTGTCGATAGTTTCAAGAATTAATGCACTCATTTACTGAATATTCTTGAAAAAATAAAATTTAAATCAATTATTTATAGGAGATAAATATTATTATGAGTAAATATACCGATACCGTATGCATTACTGACCACCTCCACGGCTCCTCACTGGCAAATGGGGCGTGAGGGTGTGTGATGATAGCTGTGTTTATTATAGTATAAACCTTTTTACGGTATGTTAGACAGGTTTATAATACATTTTTATTATTTTAATATACCGTAATCTTAATTTGAATCCAGCTTGCCAAACGAAGTTTCAGTATAAAATAATTAGTGGTAAGACCTTGTGAGTGGCTACGATGTTTTCATCACCACTCTTGACACACTAAACCACAATATTTAAGAGGTAAGAATTTTAAACTGGTGGTTTAGACGACCTAACTTTGGGCAGATTTTTTAATGTTCAAATTTCGTCTTATAGGCCGTGATATACGGATACATATATACATATATACATACATACAGTGGGCATCAGATATCTCGGCCTATATGCCTGTGCATAAGACGGCCCCAAATTTCCATTTAAAATGTAGCTTTTGAGCTCTATTCGCTGTATAAGACCAGTACCCAAATGTGACACTTACCCACTGACTCAGTAGTCCTTACCAACCATCCTTGGTTTTTCAAAATAAGGCCAATTCATCAAGTAATGTCATCAAATGTTACCCGCTGGTGTAGTGTAAACACTAGTGACGCCACTGAAGGCCTGCTATTTACCGTAACTGAACTAATGTCTGTGTTGATAAAATTTTTCCATTTACTTGAAATGGATTTACCGATTTATTTGTTTATTTATAATATACTGTAACATATTAAACACACTGCAAGTATTTTAATTTATATCGCTTGTTTCGCGACGAGACGATCGGTGGTGGGAGTGTCTGTCTCGTGGTGGGACTTGCGTTCACTGTTTACACAACAGCTACCAACAGCTACCACCGTATTCTAATTGTGGTGTTTCATTAGGATTCGAGTGAAAAGATTACGAATGCATTTTACTACAATACATTTATTATATATATATATATATATATATATATATATATATATATATATATATATATATATATATATATATATATATATATATATATATATATATATATATATATATATATATATCAGTATTCTCGTTAATCTAACTCAACTGCTCAGAAGGTCGTCTTGCTAACCAAACGTTTAACCAAACCATTGTTTCAATGGGTTTTGTACTGGTTCCAGCTCACCGAATTTCATTCAACAAAAATGGTAGAAAAGTTCACTTACTTTGAGGTGTGTATGTAGAAGGCTCCTGGATGATGATGATGATGATGGATTTAGAATGGGGGTGGAGGAGAAGGAAGAAGAGAAGGCATTGGGGTGGAAGAGAAGTCACCCCATGGTGCCATTTCACCCATAAAATTTTAGCTCTGGTTTAATTCAAGATTATTTTCTTTTAAATCAACGCTGCACTGCATTATATATTGTCAGTATATAAAATATATTTCAAATGACCAATAATTTGCTTGGAAACACAGAAAAAAAGTATTTAGTTGAAGAGAGTCTCAAGCAAGATGTTACCTCCAGTGAAAACAGAGAGAGACTGACGCCTGTTTGCTGTGTTAAGAGGCTGGATGCTGCCAGATTAAACTAGTCACTTTACTTAATTTTGTTCAATAATTGTTAAAATGACTAAAAAATTGAATATTAAAACTTTAAAATTATTGAATAGTGTAAACTTCTTGATATTTACAAAAATAGTAAGGAATTTAAGCCCCTAGAACCGATTAATGTATTGGCGGACTGATACTAAAGCTGGTTGCCCGGTCAGTGCTAAAACATGTTGAGGTCGGTTCGTAAGAAGTTCGTTAGCTTAATTTTTTTTTCAAGTAACCAATTGAAGATCCTTATGGAAGGCAGTTCAAGAATCGAAATTACGCTAATCGAGGTGTTCAAACACATTATATATATATATATATATATATATATATATATATATATATATATATATATATATATATATATATATCTGATAACTACAAGGAAAGAAGAAAACAGGTTCTAAGCTGTAATTCATCTTCAGGTTATCACATATACCTAGATCAGCACCTACAGTGATTTACTTATATATATATATATATATATATATATATATATATATATATATATATATATATATATATATATATATATATATATATATATATATATATATATATATATATATATATATATATAATAATATATATATATATATATATATATATATATATATATATATAACATATGGACACTGAAATAGAGTCCGGGCCGACCCCCAAACTCCACTTTTTGACGACACACAACTATGTTGTAGTAAAAATTTTATCTTAACTTTATGGTGGTATGAAAAACAAGTAATATAGAAGAGGTTAGGTTAGGAAAAATAAAGGTTAACATAGGAAAAATAAAGGTTAGGTTAGGAAAACTAAAAGTTATGTGTGGAACACTTACGTTAGTAGAAGAGATGGGTCGGCGTACGGGGATGGAGGCTGGTTCCGAGGCAGAGGGCAGGCTACTGGCCCTCAGGTGAATCACCATTACTAGGTGCATCACCATCACTGTCACTTACAGTTGTCAGGGCTTCCCTGACAAATCCCTCAAAGTCATCTTCACTGTCACTATCACTGGCTTGGGCTGGCTGTGGTGGGTTGCAGGCGAAGAAATCTGTTATGCTTTGCTGACGGCTGGTGTTGATGTTGTCGTGATACACCTTGATGTAGGGCTCCATAGTCTGCAACAGCTGGGTAGTGAAGATTTCATACCTGTTTGCGTCAGGGTCGTCGGAAAGGAGGAGCTTGGCTTTCTCGATACACTCGATGGCACCCCTAACATTACTATGGGATAAGTGTTGTTCTTCTTGGGATGACGCACCACCTGCCTCTTCACTGACGTCGTCATCATCATCATCTACCATCTCCTCGGTAGTCACATCAGGTTCCATTATCACCTCCAGGATGTCGTCGTTGGTGGTCTCGGAGAAGCCTGGAACTGTAACAGTCTGCGCAGCTTCTCTGGCAAGGTCCACTGCTACTGCAACAGTCTGAACCTCACCAGTCACAGATTGACTCCTCCTCTCACCTGGTATTCCATGCAACACATGTCTCCATGCGTGACGAATTGTAGCAATAGACAGCTGATCCCATGACTCCACCAAGAAGTCCACAGCTTTCTTGATGTTAAATACTCTCCAGAATTGTTTGAACAGTATTTTTTGCTGTGCCAACTGTTGATCCTCATCTTCTTCGCTCTTGCTATCGGTGGTGGTGTCACTCAGGTTGCGCAACTCTTCCCTGGTGTTGGTGTAGTCGTTCAGGAGTTTGAATTTTTTCGTAGAGAATGCAGCTTTTACATTACAGATTAACTCTTGGTCCATGGGCTGTAATATAGACGTAGTGTTGGGAGGAAGGAAGACCACTTTTACGTTGGGGTGACGATCTAACAGTAGGGGCGAGTGTCCTGGTGCGTTGTCCAGCAGCAACAAAATCTTGAATGGCACATTCTGTTGCTCACAGAATTTCTTTACATCGGGAACAAAACAGTCATCAAACCAGGAGAGGGACAGTGTAGAGAACATCCACGCCTTACGTGCGGTCAGCCAGTGGACATTTAGCTTGGTCATGTCCATGGTTTTGTAGGCGTGCGGCTTGCGTGCTGTGTGGATCACCGATAACTTGAGCTTACTGGTACCGGAGGCATTGGTGGTAAACAGGACGGTGATGCGTTCCTTCTGCATCTTCCGGCCCCGAATTTTGCTGGCATTCTTTACAACGAAGGACTTGGAAGGTAGCTTTTTCCAGAAAAGACCAGATTCGTCCATGTTAAACACCTGGTCGTCACTGTACTGTCCTTCCTCCATAATCTCACGTAAAAACGGAGGAAATTCCCTAGCCGCAGCACGGTCAGCACTCGCTTCTTCACCACCAATGTTTATATTGGTGATCTTGTTCCGGATCTTAAACCTCTGTAACCACCCAGAGGAAGCATTAAAGGGTTTGGGCTCTGTAGTTCCCATCTTTCGTGCCACTGCAATGTACAGTTCACGTGCGTAGTCCTTAACAGAGCGCGTGTCGACCGCCATGTTCCGTCGCGCCTGACGCACCAAGTACCTCACAAGTAATTTTTCTGTCTTGAGAAGCACCTGGTTGTGAAAATACTTGATCATAGAAGCACCTGTAGACTTTGTGATCTTCATGTGCTCCTTTATCTTGGCTGCATCCTTCTTTATTGTTCGAATCGTAGATTCATTCACACCATGCTGGCGCGCCAAATCAACCTGCCTTGTTCCTTTCTCCAACTCTTGGATGATGGTATACTTCACCTCGTAGCTTAAGGAACGTCGTGTCTTCTTTGGCTTAGTGCCGCTGGGTCCAGGTAAGGAAAGGTTTCTCTCTGGGGGTGGTGGTCCGGCGGAAGCCATTTTAGAGAACAATGGATGCACGTTTACACGGTCTGGCGTGGAGGGATGAAACTGGCGCGGCGCGGTCAAGGATCATCTTTCCTTCCTCCCTCCCTCCCTCCCCCGGGTGGACACGTCATAATACTTTAAGCCAATTACAGCTAGCAGCAGAGGGGGGTAGGGATGCATGGCCAATCACAGTCCGATATGTCATATGACGTCAGTGATAACGCAACAAAGACACACACTGCGCAACCTTACCGCGCGGCTTGCCCAAGCGCAGGGAGGAGGAGGGAGAGGCGAGAGCACAGGCAGGCAGGTGGGTGGGATGAATCTAAAAATAGCGTCGCGCCGGACACACTCCGCGTAATGGGGTTCACGCATCGCGTAATGTGAGCACGTTAGGTTCTGGCAAGGCACCGCGATAACGTGGAAACGCCGAATGTGAGACCGCGTAAAGTGAGGGTTGACTGTATATATATACAACAAAATATATGTACAAAAAATAAATGTTAAATGAATTATTTATGGTGCATTAGGGTACTGGTCACTTCAGATACAAAGACGGGCTACAAATAGCCTTCTTTATCTCCCCTCCATCTCACCCTGAGCCAGAGGGAAGGGTGGTGGTAAATAACATTTGTTTGCTTATTTTCCATTTACTTGAAAAAGATTTACCGAATTATTTGTTTATTTATTTATAAGTCATTTACTGAATATTCTATGTAAAAAAATAAATTTTAAATTAATTATTTATAGGAGATAAGTATTATGATCAGTAAATATATGGTATTACTGGCCACTTCAGACACAAAGACGGGATAAAAATAGCCCCTATCCCCCTCTTCTTACAGCTGCCAATGGGAAGCGTCTTGGTAATTAAATTTGATGTTTATTTTCATTGTTTGTCTAATTTATCATGTATCAAAGTAATATTACTAAAAATTGTATAGGTAGTAGGCAGCTACCAAACAGGTAGATACTACCACCTGGGAAGATATTGGAAGCATAATGTGTTGTCTAATGGTAGACCCTTCTGCCATATGGCATCACGAAAATTGTGACCAAGTCCCAGGTTCAGCGCTGACCTGACTTTCTGCCTCATTTACACACAATTGCAGTTTCAATTGTTCCTCTAACTTTGCCAACACAACATACATACAGTATATTATTTCTCACTTTTGATCTTTTTTTTGCTGAACTTTCACTTAACACGGATTTTTTCCACATATACGCGGTGAGTGTCCGGCTCGAGGCGCTATTTTTAGATTTGACCCCACCCGCCACCCTGCCTGACTGCCTGTTTTAGCTCATAAAATTCATACAAATTACCTGGCCAGAATATAATTTACATTGCTGGAATTCTTATAATTTGGTGATCATTTTGAATATAAACATCATATATTTTGCATTAGACATACAAATTTTAGATAAAATTTTTTCTCTGGGTAACTATGTTATCTTTTGTGCAAAATATATGACATTTATATTCAAAATATTCCTGGTCTTACAAGGAATCCAGCAATGTCAATTATATTATCCTAACTTTAGTTTGAGGTATTATTTATTACAAAAAAGTTAAGTATTCTGGTTTTCCCACACATCTCCTTGGGACGGTTGGTGGGGGGTGGGGGGGAGGGAGGGACCGACCGACCATCTGTTACCCTGTGAAGAATTTTTTTTTTTTTTATTAACTGAAGATATTTGTTTTAGCTCATAAAATTCATACAAATTACCCGGTCAGAATATAATTTACATTGCTGGAATTCTTATAATTTGATGATCATTTTGAATATAAACATCATATATTTTGCATTAGACATAAAATTTTTAGATAAAATGTTTAATCTGAGTAAGTATGTTATCTTTTGTGCAAAATATATGACGTTTATATTCAAAATATTCCTGGTCTTACAAGGAATCCAGCAATGTCAATTATATTATCCTAACTTTAATCTGAGGTATTATTTAATATAAAATGTTAAAATCTAAATTTTTCACCCCACATCTCTTGAAGGGAGGATTGGTGGGGGGTGGGGGGGAGGGTTGGGAATGACCGCGCGGTTGGAAGAGGGGGGAGGCAAGGTGGGGTACTTTGATTGACAGATGGTGTCGTGAAGATTATTATTTTTTTTATTAACTGAAGATATTTGTTTTAGCTCAAAAAATTCATACAAATTACCCGGCCAGAATATAATTTACATTGCTGGAATTCTTATAATTTGGTGATCATTTTGAATATAAACATCATATATTTTGCATTAGACATACAAATTTTAGATAAAATTTTTTCTCTGGGTAACTATGTTATCTTTTGTGCAAAATATATGACATTTATATTCAAAATATTCCTGGTCTTACAAGGAATCCAGCAATGTCAATTGTATTATCCTAACTTTAGTTTGAGGTATTATTTATTAAAATTTAGTGGTTTTCCCCCAAAAATTTCTCAGAGAGGAAAGAGCCGGCAGTGTAGTGTGAGAGGGGGAGGGAGTTGAGTCCATTATTTGAATGGACATTAACTTGGCGACTGTATTTCTCTATTTCTCTTAAGTATTAATTGTGTGCATGTACCATCATAAAATTAAGATGTTATTTTTACCACAACATAGTTATGTGTCTTCAAAAAGTGGAGTTTGGGGGTCGGGCCGGTTTTTATTGGAATTAATCCCATATGTTCTGTTGTTCACTTAACGCGGATTTCACTTAACATGGGACCCTCTGGGTTCTATTGACCGCGTTAAGTGGGGTACAACTGTACATGTATATATATGTATGTATGTATATATATATGTGTGTGTGTGTGTGTGTGTGTGTGTTTTTTCAAGTAAATGGAAAAATTTTACTGACACAGACATTAGTTCCAGTTAATGGTAAATAGCAGACGCTTCAGTGACGTCACTAGTGTTTACACTACACCAGCGGGTAACATTTAATGACATTACTTGAAGTGAATTGGCCTTATTTTAAAAAACCAAGGATGGTTGGTAAAGGACTACTGAGTCAGTGGGTAAGTGTCACATTTGGGGTACTGGTCTTATACAGCGAATAGAGCTCAAAAGCTACTTTTTAAATGGAAATTTGGGGGGGCTGTCTTATGCACCCCGACGCCTTATAGGCCGAGATATACGGTAGTTACTTAAAATAAGGCCAATTCACTTCAAGTAATGGCATCAAATGTTACCAGCTGGTGTAGTGTAAACACTAGTGACGTCACTTAAGCGTCTGTATTTAACTGTCGGTAGTTTCAAGAATTAATGCAGTCATTTACTGAATATTCCTTGTAAAAAAATAAATTTTAAATTAATTATTTATAGGAGATAAGTATTATTATCAGTAAATATACCGATATGCATTACTGACCACCTCCACAGCTATAAATAGCCCAATCTCGCGGTCACTTTCCCTTTCTTTTCTCCTCACTGGCAAATGGGGGGGGGCGTGGGGAGGGGTGTGTGATGATAGCTGTGTTTATTACAGGGGTATAATGTTCTTTTACGGTATGTTAGACAGGTTTATAATACATTTTTATTATTTTAATATACCGGTAATCTTAATTTGAATCCAGCTTGCCAAACGTAAGTTTCAGTATAAAATAATTAGTGGTAGGAGCTTGTGAGTGGCTTACGATGTTTCCATCACCATTCTTGACACACTAAACCACAATATTTAAGAGGTAAGAATTTTATACTTGGTGATTAAGATGACCCCCTAACTTTGGGCAGATTTTTTTAATGTTCAAATTCCGTCTTATAAGCCAAGATATACTGTATGCTATAACGAATCTAAGTGGTTCTAGAACCTTGTTCGTTATAGCATTCGTTCGTTATAGGATTAATCCGTTCCAGGCCCCCAAATACAACCACTTAACACTGAAAAATATAATATTAAATTGTAAAAATTGTAAAAAAGTGCATAAATATGCATCTAAACCCTTGAAATAAAGAATATCATTAATACTTGTAATACAGAAACAATAAATTAGTAAAAAAAAAAAAAAATTATAATGTTCGTTGCACGAGTTTCGTTCGTTATAGCATTATCAATTTTATAGGTAAAACCGTTCTTTATAGGAATATTCGTAGTAGGATCCGTTCGTTATAGCATACCCCACTGTATACAGTATATATATATATATATATATATATATATATATATATATATATATATATATATATATATATATATATATATATATACAATTGTACCCCACTTAGGTCAATTGAACCCAGAGGGTCGCGTTAAGTGAAATCATGTTAAGTGAACAACCAGAACATATGGGATTAATTCCAGCAAAACCGACCCGACCCCCAAACTCCTTTTGGCCGGCACATACCTATGTTGTAGTAAAATAACATCTTAATTTTATGATGGTACATACACAATTAATACTTAAGAGAAATAGAAATACAGTCGCCAAGTTAATGTCCATTCAAATAATGGACTCAACTCCCCCCCTCTCACACTACACAGCCGCTAACAGATGGTCGGTCGGTCCTTCCCTCCCCCACCCCCCACCAACCGTCCCAAGGAGATGTGGGATAACCACTAAATTTTAATAAATAATACCTCAAACTAAAGTTAGGATAATATAATTGACATTGCTGGATTCCTTGTAAGACCAGGAATATTTTGAATATAAATGTCATATATTTTGCATAAAAGATACCATAGTTACCTAGAAAATTTTATCTAAAATTGTAGTTTTAAGCAAAATATATGATGTTTATATTCAAATGATCACCAAATATAAAATTCCAGCAATGTAAATTATATTCTGACGGTAATTTGTATGAATTTTTGTGACTAAACAAATATCTTCAGTTAATAAAAAAATAATAATCTTCACAACACTATCTGTCAATCAAAAGTACCCCACCTTGCCTCCCCCTCTTCCCGCTGCGGTCAGTCCCAACCCTCCCCCACCAATCCTCCCTTCCAGAGTTTTTAACATTTAGTATTAAATAATACCTCAGATTAAGTTAGGATAATATAATTGACATTGCTGGATTCCTGTAAGACTAGAAATATTTTGAATATAAATGTCATATATTTTGCACAAAAGATACCATAGTTACCTAGAGAAAATTTTTATCTAAAAATTGTAAGTTTAAAGCAAAATATATGATGTTTATATTCAAAATGATCCCAAATTATAAGAATTCCAGCAATGTAAATTATATGGCCTGGTAATTGTATGATTTTATGAGCTAAAACAGGCAGTCAGGCAGGTGGTGGGTGGGGCAAATCTAAAATAGCGTCTAGGACACTCACATATATGGAAAAAATCGTTAAGTGAAAGTTCAGCTTTGGCAAGGCACATTATGTCACAGCATGATTAAGTAAGAAACGCGTTAGCGAAACCCATTTAGGCGGGGGTAAACTAAATATATATATATATATATATATATATATATATATATATATATATATATATATATATATATATATATATATATATATATATATATATATATATATATATATATATATATATATATATATATATACAATATATATATATATTGATTTAAGAGGCAATTAGGGAATTTTAGGAGTGTTTCTGACTTTATGCATTTTTTGGCTTTACTTTTTATGTACTTTTCTGTGAGCTGGAACCAATTACAATATCTTGAAACAATGGATTGATTATGAACGATTCTATGGGCAATTGTGTTCATTAACGAGGACCTAATGTGTATATATATATATATATATATATATATATATATATATATATATATATATATATATATATATATATATATATATATATATATATATATATATATATATATATATATATATAATTTTTTTTTTTTTTTTTTTTTTTTTTTTCATAATATAGTGGGAATCTAGAGTGATTGTTTTATTTCAGTGCACAACAGGGCCCCTCGCGTGTTGCCCCTCCAACCCCCACGAGCTTAGAGAGGAAGCCCCCCACACCCCTCATACTCCATGAAGGCGGTGGGAGTGGTCCTCCCTCTGCTCAAGTTCATCCAGTCTCAAAGTTAGAGTCATCTTCCTCATCATCTTCAGTGGTGACTAGCCCCGACCTCTCTTTACCTTCCCCTACCTCCACCTCTGCCTCTCCACCTAACACTGGCCCTTCATCCTCCTCCCCTATAGTACCACCTTCAGCTGTAGCCCCTCTCCTGCGGGGGCCAAGCACTCGCCACCAGCGGGAGAAGAGGCACAGCTTCACTGCCGTGCGTTCCCACAACCCCAGCCCCCCGCGATCTCCTGCCTCCCCATACAGGTATGCGCACCCTAAGTTCCTGCTTAAATTAAATATCCATATAGTGTAAGTGACTTTTTTTTACTACTGTATTGCATTCTGATTTACTTGTATGTAATTTTTGTAATTTAATACCATTTTCATCTGTAAGCATTTATTTTATATATGATATTTAAACCTAAATTTCTGGCTTATGGGTCCTCATTAAATGATCTACAAGATGTACCATAACTAACACCCATTAGCAAAGCCTGCCATTGCCAGAGGGCTTGGCATACTTTACTGGACACATTAAGTGAACAAGTTTTTGTGCTGCAAGTAGCTTTTCACCCATTTGAACCAAGGATTCAAACCACTGCTCCAGTGGTTATATTGAAGATGTTTTTACTTGAAATCTCAGAAAGGAACCTTTAAGAGGGGCTCATGTAATCAGAAACCTTTCATCTATTAAAGTATTCGTGCTTTGATCTCACTGACACTCTTTGAACCAATTACATCTACCCCTCCTGGTCTCCAAGTAATTTAAACAAGAAGGGTAAGTTTTATAATTGCACATTTATGTCCCTTTTTTACATATTTTTAAATTTTGGTTCTGGCCACACAATATAAATGCTAAGATAATTCAAGTGGTTAAGGTGATAGGTGAATTACTTACACTGTATATTTGTAGGTTAGCTACCAAACTGTCAGAGAAGGGTTAAAAGCTTTGTTTTTCTTATTTCCCCAGTGATTATGCTTGTTAGTCAGTTTCTAAGTTACCTTACTCTAGTGCTATAGGTTCTTTTGAATACCTTGCACAAAAGTAACTTGGCCTTTCATTAATTGAAAAATTAGAAAGACAAATCCAAAGGAATACAAGCTCTATCGCATTCCCCCAGTCATGCAAAATGTGTGCATCATATCAAGCCTAATTTGTCATGAATGTTAGTAAGTGAAGACTGGGGAAATAAAAGTCTCTCATACAGATGGAGGACTGAAGTATGGCCAAACGGAGGAAGTGAATGACCTTTAAGATTCTCTTTCTGCCCATATCTGAGATAATCCATTGTGTAATGGCAGACACTGTACACTGTTCATGTTACTAAGCAGCTAGATATTGTGTTGCTGTGTCTTCTCACCCACTTGACTCAAGGCCATTTGATCACGTATGTTGCAATAGTTTCTTAACCCCTTCACTACGGGGACAGAAGGTTCAGAGAAAGGACGAATGTGTATGTTCCCAGAAGGTGAGTGTAGAAGTTGAAGGAGCAGAATAAAACAGAAGCATTTTACATTGCTGGAATCAACCATTAGCAGTCTGAGGGGCAGTGTTACAAGATGCTGGACAAAATACAGAGGTCTGCTAAGTGCAGTTGAAAAGATGTATGACTAGATGAAGGTCCCAGCCAAGCAGGCAGTAATGTAGTGGCAGAATGAAGAAGTGGACAGAGTGATAAAAGAGAAAAGAAGATTTTACAAGGCCTGGAGAGTGGGTGATGACAAGGATTATCTGGAGGCCGAGTGCAGGGTAAGAAGAGAGCTATACTAGCCAAAGAAGTGTGAACAGAATGCATTTGTGGATATGCTGAAGAGTGTGGATACTATACGAGAGGTATACAGAATAACAAGGCAAATAGTGGGTAGAAACAAGGATGTAGTTGGTGAGCAGCGCATGAAAAATGGCCTTGGTAATGTTTTTGTTGATAATGAGGAAATCAAGGATGCTTGGAGAAAACACTACAATCAACTGCTGAAAGAGTGGGATAGGGGCAGTTGAGCCATACCTACCTAGGGATTGAAAGATCATGTATACTTACAAGGGTAAAGGTGATGCAATTGAACACAGCAACTACAGAAGTCTGAAGCAGTTAGATCAGGTTATGAAAGTTGTGGAAAGAGTGATTGAGAGATTGATAAGGGAGAGAGTGAAATTAACAATTTACAGTTTAGGTTCATGTCAGGCAGGGGGATTACGGGCAATATTTATGACCAGGCAGTTACAAGGGAAGGAGAGAAAGTTGTATTTTTATAGACTTAAGGAAGGCATTTAACAAAAGCCTTGTGAGGTAGTACACTGGGCAATAAGAAAGTTAGGGTTCGAGGAATGTCTTGTTTGAGTTGTTATGGCATTGTATGATGACTCAAGGACTGCTGTCAGAGTAAATAGTGAGGAATTTAGTTAGGGGCTGGAGGCAAAATCATCATGGGACTTAAGGACTCTGCCCTGGAAGTTGTTGTATGCTGATGACTTAATGCTGATAGCAGATAGTATTGAAAAGGCAGTAGAGAAATTTAAGAAAAGAAAAGATGGAGTAGAGTCAAAGGGTATGGCAGTGAATGTGTAAAAAAGAAAAAAAAAAAAAAAAAAATATATATATATATATATATATATGTATATATATATATATATATATATATATATATATATATATATATATATATATATATATATATATATATATATACACACACACACACACACACACACACACACACACACACACACACACCTAGACCCCGACTTACGACTACGTGGACTTACAACTGTCGGGACTTACGACCGCCTCAGATATAGATAAAAAAATAAAAAAAATAAATTTTTTTTTTTTTTAAATGACACACGCATTTTCTATACCGAAACGTTTCCAGTTAATGTAGTCTCCATGTATAATTAGAAAATTATGGGGGCCCCATGTGCATTCAGCTGACTACATTAAAGGTTAAGTGCTCAGTCACACTGTATCCATTCCTTATTATTTATTACTTTCACTGTACTGTATCCATTCCTTATTATTTATTACTTTCACTGTACTGTATCCATTCATCATTATTCATTACTTTTACTGTACTGTATTTCATTGTAGATTTTTTATTAAATTTTTTTTATTTTTTTATTTTTTTATTTTTATTTTTTTTATCTATGTCGGACTTACGACCATGTCGGACTTACGACCTGGATTCGGGTCCCTAACCCCGTCGTAAGTGGGGGTCTAGGTGTATATATATATATATATATATATATATATATATATTTATATATATATATATATATATATATATATATATATATATATATATATATATATATATATATATATATATATATATATATACACACAGTTGTACCCCACTTAACGCGGTCAATTGAACCCAGAGGGTCCCGTGTTAAGTGAAATCCGCGTTAAGTGAACAACAGAACATATGGGATTAATTCCAATAGAAACCGGCCCGACCCCCAAACTCCACTTTTTGAAGGCACATACCTATGTTGTAGTAAAAATAACATCTTAATTTTATGATGGTACATGCACACAATTAATACTTTAGAGAAATAGAGAAATACAGTCGCCAAGTTAATGTCCATTCAAATAATGGACTCAACTCCCTCCCCCTCTCACACTACACTGCCGGCTCTTCCCTCTCAGAGAAATTTTTGGGGGAAAACCACTAAATTTTAATAAATAATACCTCAAACTAAAGTTAGGATAATACAATTGACATTGCTGGATTCCTTGTAAGACCAGGAATATTTTGAATATAAATGTCATATATTTTGCACAAAAGATAACATAGTTACCTAGAGAAAAATTTTTATCTAAAATTTGTATATTTAATGCAAAATATATGATGTTTATATTCAAAATGATCACCAAATTATAAGAATTCCAGCAATGTAAATTATATTCTGACCGGGTAATTTGTATGAATTTTATGAGCTAAAACAAATATCTTCAGTTAATAAAAAAAAAAATAATCTTCACGACACTATCTGTCAATCAAAGTACCCCACCTTGCCTCCCCCCCTCTTCCAACCGCGCGGTCAGTCCCAACCCTCCCCCCCACCCCCCACCAATCCTCCCTTCCAGGGTTTTTAACATTTAGTATTAAATAATACCTCAGATTAAAGTTAGGATAATATAATTGACATTGCTGAATTCCTTGTAAGACCAGGAATATTTTGAATATAAATGTCATATATTTTGCACAAAAGATAACATAGTTACTCTGAGAAAAAATTTTATCTAAAATTTGTATGTCTAATGCAAAATATACGATGTTTATATTCAAAATGATCACCAAATTATAAGAATTCCAGCAATGTAAATTATATTCTGGCCGGGTAATTTGTATGAATTTTATGAGCTAAAACAGGCAGTCAGGCAGGGTGGCGGGTGGGGCAAATCTAAAAATAGCGTCTCGAGCCGGACACTCACCGCGTATATGTGGAAAAATTCCGTGTTAAGTGAAAGTTCAGCTCTGGGTGTTAAGTGAAAGTTCAGCTCTGGCGAGGCACCGCGTATATGATAAAACGCGTTAAGTGAAACCGCATTAGGCGGGGTAATACTGTATATATATATAATATATATATATATATATATATATATATATATATATATATATATATATATATATATATATATATATATATATATATATATAGATAGATAGATAGATAGATAGATATATATATATATATATATATATATATATATATATATATATATATATATATATATATAGATAGATAGATAGATAGATAGATAGATAGATAGATAGATAGATAGATAGATAGATAGATAGATTGATTGATTGATTGATTGATTGATTGATTGATAGATAGATATATATTGTAACCGCCATCCGGCTGGTTAAACGATTTAATGAAACTTGTGACGTCAAACTCGAACATTATAATTCGGTCAAACCTGTTGAATACAATTCATTTTAGTATTTCAAATAAATCATACATAGGCAATCACATAAATGTTTAATCCAATATATATTTACTTGACAATCATAGCTATGTAATCAGTCTAATCTTAACACTTACAATGAGTACTTAATTTTCCATATTTTTATGTCGTCACAATGATAAACGATGCAATGGACACAGTCTTCCTGTGTACACAATACAGTAAGTACCAGTTAAACTTACTTGTTGAATGTCTCAAGAGAAACCAGGCTAGGTGCTGCCTCTGTGATCTGAATAACTACAGAGGAACCAGGTTAGGTGTTGCCTCTGTGGTCTGAATAGCTACAGTGCCGATACCCTGCTGTCGCCTCCCCAACCCTCTCTCGATGGGCGGCTGAGTCAGGTGATTATAATTATACATAAACAAAACTCCCCTTACACACTCCAACCTTCTCTGGGCCTCTCATCTCCACCATGTCAATACTCTACACACTGTATACGGGCAGGCACACACAATAAACATGACATGACTTACAGCCTAACATAATGTTTTGTTTATGTGGCATCCTACTCATTACTGCTTGCGGTAATATATATATATATATATATATATATATATATATATATATATATATATATATATATATATATATATATATATATATATATATATATATATATATATTCCGCATTTCCACGTTTACGCGGTGCCCTGCCAGAACCCAGGATGCTCACATTCCGCGGTGGGTGTACCCCTTTACACGGTGAAGTATAATTTTTTTATTTAGCTCATAAAATTCATACAAATTATCCGGCCAGAATATAATTTACATTGCTGGAATTCTTACAATTTGATGATCATTTTGAATATAAACATCATAGATTTTGCATTAGACATACAAATTTTAGATATAATGTTTACTCTTGAGTAAATATGTTATCTTTTGTGCAAAATATATGATATTTATATTCAAAATATTCCTGGTCTTACAAGGAATCCAGCAATGTCAATTATATTATCCTAACTTTAGTCTGATTTATTATTTATTACTAAAAAGGTAAACAGTCTGGTATTCCCACACATTTATCTAGTAGGGACGTTGGTGGGGGGTGGGGGGGAGGGAGGGAGGGAGGGACCGGCGACCGACCATCTGTTACCGTGTGAAGAATATTTTTTTTTTTATTAACTGAAGATTTTTATTTTAGCTCATAAAATTCATACAAATTACCCGGCCAGAATATAATTTACATTGCTGGAATTCTTACAATTTGATGATCATTTTGAATATAAACATCATATATTTTGCATTAGACATAAAATTTTTAGATAAAATGTTTAATCTGAGTAAGTATGTTATCTTTTGTGCAAAATATATGACGTTTATATTCAAAATATTCCTGGTCTTACAAGGAATCCAGCAATGTCAATTATATTATCCTAACTTTAATCTGAGGTATTATTTAATACAAAATGTTAAAATCTAAATTTTTCACCCAACATCTCTTGAAGGGAGGATTGGTGGGGGGTGGGGGGGAGGGTTGGGACTGACCACGCGGTTGGAAGAGGGGGGAGGCAAGGTGGGGTACTTTGATTGACAGATAGTGTCGTGAAGAATATTTTTTTTTTTTATTAACTGAAGATATTTGTTTTAGCTCATAAAATTCATACAAATTACCCGGCCAGAATATAATTTACATTGCTGGAATTCTTACAATTTGGTGATCATTTTGAATATAAACATCATATATTTTGCATTAGACATAAAATTTTTAGATAAAATGTTTAATATGAGTAAGTATGTTATCTTTTGTGAAAAATATATGACATTTATATTCAAAATATTCCTGGTCTTACAAGGAATCTAGCAATGTCAATTATATTAACCTAACTTTACTTTGAGGTATTATTTATTAAAATCTAGTGGTTTTTCCCCAAAAATTTCTCAGAGAGGAAAGAGCCGGCAGTGTAGTGTGAGAGGGGGAGGGAGTTGTAGGTTATGTATATAAGCTACTGTGCCGAGTAGCAACCTTTTACATAAGCTACTGTGCCGAGTAGCATTCATATATATTATCACGTGGCAACACTGCACGTGTTATGTGGCAACATTGCCCCGAGGCTGCCATATGGCAAGGCGCCTCAGTCTGACTGCGTGAGCTGTGCATGGCACATGCTGGTCACCGCTTGTATTTCTATCATCCACAATAAACGAACTCAGTGTTACTCAGTGTTTCCCTAGCCATCACTGCATTCTTCAGGGCACACTAGTAACCTTCATGGCGCAGTGTCTAGGATCTGTGGACTTACTAAGTGTGTGAACAATGCCGACAGTTACGTCTGCCGGTGATGCACGTCGACTCAGTGTGTTGTGTTGTGTTGCGCTGTGTTTCGCCGCGATGTGCAGTGTTGCTCCGTCACAGTGCGTTTTAGTGACGGTGGCAGTGTTAGTGTCAGTGTATTAGTGTGTGTCTAGAGCTGAGTTGTGCATTGGCCTGTGTTTTTGCGGTACCCACGGAGCACGCAGGCGCACACCCTTCTCGTGCGACATCCGGTGGGACACTGGTCTTGCCTCTGCCTCCGCCCGAGTCCGCCGTCCACCACGCTCCGCTCTCAGAGACACACACACACACACGCACGCACGCACTCACTCACTCACGGACAGAACAGTGGACCTGGACCATAAGCGTGATTTTTGTGCTGTTTATGTCTTATATATGTGGTTCGAGCTGTTGAGGCGCCACTTTATATATTAAACAGTGCAGTCCACGCACACACAAAGATGGGAGGTAAGAAGGGACAACGTCAAGATGGGAGACACGACTCCCCACCACCTTCTCCTCCACCCGGCGCAGACTCTCATCCTCCACCTCCAGTGACGGACATTGCCACAATTCTGAGGTGGATGGACGACCGGGACGAGCGACGTAGAGAAATGGATTTTCAGAGGGAGGAGACACGAAGAGTGGAGGAAAAGTTGCGTTTTGAGGCACTATTGGCGACCCTGGCGCTAACCCACCCTCCCTCACTCGCAGGTAGCGCGCTTCAAGGCGCCAGTACACTCCCTCCTCCACCACACCAGCGTCCTCCAGGTACTCTTGCTACCCCAACAGCTCCCAAGGCATCTGTTCAACCCCCACCCGCCCTCTCACCAGACGTCACGTTTCAGCTTTTTCGTGAGTGGAGGCGGCGTTGGACAGATTACTCCATGATGGTGGACCTTGACAGCATGCCTCCAAACAAACAGCTCATCCAACTGCGGATGTGTTTGTCGCTGGAGACCCAGAGAGTTTTGGAGCACACGTTGCACGTGCCTCCCGACTCTACCTCTTCAGTGACGGATGTGCTCGACCTTCTACAGGAGCATGTTAAGGGTAGGAACAATGAGGCTTTGCGTCACCGTGCCTTTACCAGCTGCAAGCAGGCGGAGAACGAATCCTTTGACCACTTTTTTGTACGTTTGAAGAGTTTGTCTGAGGAGATCGACGTCTGCAAGGCGCACAGCCGGGAATGTGAGGAAGCCTGGATCAAGCACGGGATCTTGACAGGTGTCAGGCACGAAGAGTTGATGCAGCGACTCATCCCCCTGGACGCTTCCTCCACACTCCAGGTGGTAGTGACTGAATGTCGGTCATATGAGGCCACCAAGTCCGCCACCTCTGCCTTATGGGCCCCACCTGCTGTGAGAGCTATCTCACAATACAAGAAGGATAAGAAGGCGGCCAACAACGCGAAGGCTGCCACACGTTCTTCCACGCCTCCGCCTAGTGCTTCCTGTGGCAGCTGTGGAAAGCAGCACAGCCCCAAGACTTGCCCGGCCGCCGACGCACTGTGTCGTGGATGTGACCGTAAGGGCCACTGGTCTAACACAGACAGGTGCCCTGCACGAGGCCGCAAGTGTCAGGCCTGCGGTCGCTATGGACACTACGACAAGTGCTGCCGCCAACCCAAGCCCAAAAGCCCGAGACGAGGAGGACAGCAGTGCACTTCCCTCGGGGTGGTTCGCACACAGCCCCCTCCAGATGGCCCACGCAGCCCCAAGCAGCAGCGGAGTCACATCAGGAGGGTGGAATCGACCACACGCCCCAGGGCTACCCCTGCCCAGACCCTGTATGGTCACCCTCTCCGCTCTTGCGTTCCTACACACGCCAAGGCCTTTGCGAAGGACTGGCAGACCAGAGCCGAGAGCTGCTACCGCCGCACCGCTACACGTGCCCAGGACGCCAAGGCTCGGTATGACGACCGTGCCCGCCCTCTTCAGCCGCTGGAGATTGGTGCCCTTGCCCGCGTCCAGGACCCGACGACGACACGTTGGGACAAGGTGGGCATAGTGATGGGCGTCGGCCGGTCGCGGGACTACAAGGTCAGGATGCCGAGTGGCCGTGTCTGGTGGAGGAACCGCCGCTTCCTCCGGCCAGTCCCACCCCCTGCTGCTGGCCCCCTGACCGAAGACGAGTCACCTACACCTCACGAGGATCCGCCCCACAGTGCACCTCACGAGGATCCGCCCCACAGTGCACCTCGACGCTCGGAGCGACTTAGGACTAAGAAGTCCGCTCAAGACAAAGACTATGAGCGTGAGGGGGGAGGGAGATGTAGGTTATGTATCTATGCTACTGTGCCAAGTAGCAACCTTGTACATAAGCTACTGTGCCGAGTAGCATTCATATATATTATCATGTGGCAACACTGCACGTGTTATGTGGCAACATTGCCCCGAGGCTGCCATATGGCAAGGCGCCTCAGTCTGACTGCGTGAGCTGTGCATGGCACACAGCGTCACCACTTGTATCTCTATCATCCACAATAAACGAACTCAGTGTTACTCAGTGTTTCCCTAGCCATCACTGCATTCTTCAGGGCACACTAGTAACCTTCAGGAGTCGTGTCCATTATTTGAATGGACATTAACTTGGCGACTGTATTTCTCTATTTCTCTTAAGTATTAATTGTGTGCATGTACCATCATAAAATTAAGATGTTATTTTTACTACAACATAGTTATGTGTCGTCAAAAAGTGGAGTTTGGGGATCAGCCTGGACTCCATTTCAATTAATCCCATATGTTATGTTATTCACTTTACGCTGCTGCACCTCCCGGCTAAGGCTTAATCCAGAAGGTATATATATATATATATTATATATATATATATATATATATATATATATATATATATATATATATATATATATATATATATATATATATATATATATATATGGTCTTTTAGATGTTCACAATGTGGGAAAAACAAAACAACGGAGTGTCTAGCTTTTTCCTTGGCTCAAGACATTCATTGCCTCTGAAGATGTTCTTGAATAAAGACGTAAAGCCAAGGCAATTCGCTGTTTCCATTTTCCGCAGTGATTTTATCAAGATTTACTCAATCTGATGCTTTATATATATATATATATATATATATATATATATATATATATATATATATATATATATATATATATATATATATATATATATATATATATATATATATATATATATATGCTGAAAACCACAAGGAAAGAAGAAAACACGAAGTTCCCAAGCGCTTTCGTGTAATTCACATCTTCAGGGGTGAGTACAGACTAAGGAGAAGTACATAACAAGGTATATATATACAGTGGAGGGTGAGATCAAGTCCACAATGGTCAGGTATTAGGTAATGACCCAACTAATCTTCAAAAAGCACCGCAGCAGTCTGTAGTCAGGTCAGAGGGTAAGATGACCCAACCTTCTCACCTAGTTACAAATCTTCTTAATTACGAAATTATCCAGTTTGTACATACCATTACTCAAATTCATGTTGACGGATTCGGTATGTTTAATGAGACTAGATTCTATAATATTCCTACTGTCAATTGAATTACAAGGTAATATTGAGAGGCATTATCCCAGTCAATGCAATGCTTATTATCCCTCTAATGAACAAACAGAGCATTGGATTCCTGGCCTGTCCTAACACTATATTTATGTTGTTTAAGTCTAGTTACAAGATCTTTACCTGTCTGGCCTAAGTAAAACATATTGCATTCCTTGCAAGAAACCTTATAAATGCAGCCACCTGTATTGTTGGGGGAGTTCTTGATTGACATTTGTTTAACAGTGCATGAGTTTTTAAATGCCACATTGACATTCCCGGTTTTTTGTTGTAAAGGAATTTGAGAGAAATTTTTGTGAAATGGTAATATAGGTTGTACCTCACTAGTCCGGCAACCTAGGGACCTGACCGGTGCCGGACCATGGAAATTGCCGGACCATGGAAATTCACCCTTTTCTTGGATAGATAGTGACTTGTGCTTATGCTTGGAAGCACTAGCACCACTTTCTCTGCATCATGGTCTCCTTGAAGACATATTGAAGGGTTAAATGTCGTATAGTAGCTTCTCAAATTTCGCGAGTTTTTAATTCAACGTATTTTATTGGAACACACAAAAAAATAAATAAATAAATATTTTGACGCCGGAAACTTGAATTTCGACGGGTTTGAATGGCCCGCCAACGTGCAGACGACGTGCATAATCGTGTAAACAGCGTCATTTCTCTTATGTACAAAAGATTCATTATTGTTTATTACTGAATGTCTTTTTTCTTGAATTAATGTTTATATGTGCGAAATGAGCAATACAATTCATTAATAATACATAGAATATTAAAACACACGAGGAAATGACACAGCATTGTTTTCGTTGATTACAAAACCAATGACTGACTGGTTCTACATATAAAATTGAAGAAAATAAGACCTTGCTTGTAGCTGTAGTAAACTTAATATGGTTGTTTTAAGTAATGTTATTTAATGTTAACAAATGGAACAATAGAAGTAGCTAACGATAATGGTAAAGAAAAAAGAGAGATCTTGTATGTAAGTGCGCACACGTGAAAACATATCGTCATTACTTTGCATAAGAATATGAAAGCAACACTTATTTACTGTTCTTATATATTTTAATTAATGTTTCTGATTTTGTTTTTATTGAATTAATGTTTGTGTGTGCAAAATTAACAATACAATGTATTAATAATACGTGGAATATTAAAACACACGAGGAAACGAGACGGCTGTTGGCATTGTTTATGTTAAAGCTTACAAAACCAGTGACTGATTGGTTCTACATATAAAACTGAAGAAAATAAGACCCTGATTGTAGCTGTAGTAAAATTAATGCAAAAAAATTAATATGGTTGTTTGAAGTACCTGTAATGTTATTTAATGTTAATAAATGGAACAATATAAGTAGCTAACCATTAATGGTAAAAAAAAAAAGTGAGACTGAGCGTATTTAATTGCGCACATGTGAAATCATATCGTCATTACATAAGAATATGAAAGCAAACTTATTTACTGCTCATATGTATTGAAGGGTTAAATGTTGCACTCTGTATAGACGAGCAGAAAGAGAGAGAGAGTCTGCCGGATGCAAACAAACTTTAATTTCCCGCGGCTTTGTTGTTGTTTTTTTTACGGGGATTAGGCCACCTGGGCATAGGTCACTGACCCACATTGCGGCCTGAGGGGCAAAAATTTAATACTCATGTAATAATTATAATAATAATTCAGATAAGTAAAAAAAAAAAAAAAAGCTGCCTATCTACCTATTGGACAAACTAAAATCGTTCCAGACCACGGGAGTTTCCGGACCACAGAATGCCGGACTAGAGAGGTACAACCTGTACTAAGAGAGTCTTATGGTCAAGGGTGGGCTTGGGATCGGTTCTATAGAAAGATTTCTTAGTAATGTTAAGGCATTTGTCTATGAAAGATCTAGGGTACTTAAGGTTCAAGCCAATATTATAGATACAGTTTTACCCCGCTTAACGCGCTTTCACTTAACGCGTTTTCGCATATACGCGGTGCCTTGCCAAAGCTGAACTTTCACTTAACGCGGGTTTTTTCCACATATACGCGGTGAGTGTCCGGCTCGGATGCTATTTTTAGATTTTGCCCAGGCGCCACGCGCCACCCACCCGCCCGCCTGCCTGCCTGCCTGCCTCTCCCTCCTCCTCCCTCCGCTTGGGTAAGCGGCGCGGTAAGGTTGCGCAGTGTGTGTCTTTGTTGCGTTATCACTGACGTCATATGACGTCTCGGACTGTGATTGGCCATGCAGCCCTACCCCCCTCTGCTGCTAGCTGTAATTGGCTTAAAGTATTATGACGTGACTACCCCGGGGAGGGAGGGAGGGAGGAGAGACGACGCTTGACCTAGCCGCGGCAGTTTCATCCCTCAAGGCCACGCCGGGTTAACGCGCATCCATTGTTCCGTAAAATGGCTTCCGCCGGACCACCACCCCCAGAGAGAAACCTTTCCTTACCTGGACCCAGCGGCACTAAACCAAAGAAGACACGACGTTCATTAAGCTACGAGCTGAAGTACCAAATTGTTCAAGATTTGGAGAAAGGAAGACGCCAAGTTGATCTCGCGCGCCAGCATGGCGTCAACGAATCTACGATTCGTACAATAAAGAAGGATGCAGCCAAGATAAAGGAGCACATGAAGATCACAAAGTCTGCAGGTGCTTCATCTATCAGGTATTGCCAGAACAGGGTGCTGGCAAAAGTGGAAACTTTGCTGGTGAGTTATTTGGTGCGTCAGGCGCGACGCAACATGGCGGTGGACACGCGCTCAGTGCAGGAGTACGCACGTGAGCTATACGCAGCAGTGACACGTAAACTGGGAATTGCAGAGCCCAAACCCTTCAATGCTTCCCATGGTTGGCTGCATAGGTTTAAGAGGAGGAACAAGGTCACCAACATCAGCATTGTTGGTGAGGAAGCGAGTGCTGACCGTGCGGCGGCTAGAGATTTTCCTCCGTTTTTACGTGAGATTATGGAGGAAGGACAGTACAGTGACGACCAGGTGTTTAACATGGACGAATCTGGTCTTTTCTGGAAAAAGTTACCTTCCAAGACCTTCGTTGTCCAGTCTGCGAGCAAGGTAAGGGGCCGGAAGATGCAGAAGGAACGCATCACCGTCCTGTTTACCACCAATGCCTCCGGTACCTGTAAACCAAAGTTATCGGTGATTCACAAAGCCCGCAAGCCGCACGCCTACAAGAATATGGACATGAACAAGCTTAATGTCCACTGGCCAACCGCACGTAAGGCGTGGATGTCCTCTTCTCTGTCCCTCTTCTGGTTTGACAACTGTTTTGTTCCTGACGTGCAGAAATTCTGCGAGCAACAGAATGTTCCTTTCAATATTTTGTTGCTCCTTGACAACGCACCTGGACACTCGCCCCTACTTATGGATCGTCACCCCAACGTAAAAGTGGTCTTCCTTCCTCCCAACACTACGTCATTAATCCAGCCCATGGACCAGGAGTTAATCTGCAATGTTAAAGCTGCATACTCGGCAAAGAAATTCAAGCTCCTGAACGACTCTACCAACACCAAGGATGAGTTGCGTAAGCTGGGTGACACCGACAGCGAGAGTAAAAGCGACGAGGACAAGGAACAAGAGGCGGCGACTCAAGAACTTCTCGTCAAACAATTTTGGAAGAAGTTTAACGTCAAACAAGCTGTAGACTTCTTGGTGGAGGCATGGGATCTGCTGACTATTGCTACGATTCGTCACGCATGGAGACATGTGTTGCATGGCATACCAGGTGAGAGGAGGAGTGAACCTGTGACTGGTCAGGTTCAGACTGTTGCAGTAGCAGTGGACCTTGCCAGAGAAGCTGCGCTCAGTATTACAGCTGAAGGCTTCTCCGAGACCACCAACGAAGACATCATGGAGGTGATCAGAGATCCTGAAGTGACTGCCGACGAGATGTTGGAAGAAGAACCCGCCAGTGAAGAGGAGGAAGAAGGTGCGTCATTCTCCGAAGAACCTAGTTTAAGTCATAGTGATATTAAGTGTCTCATAGAGTTAACAGAAAAAATTAAGTCCATCGTTTCCCGCGACACTGACGATGAACGCCATGACGTCTTCCATACCCGACTGGTGCAGGCTATGGAGCCGTACATCACGGTGTATCATGACAACATCAAAGCCAGCCGTCAGCAAAGCATAACCGAGTTCTTCGCCCGCAACCCACCACAGCCAGCCCAAGCCAGTGATAGTGATAGTGAAGTTGATTTTGAGGGATTTGTCAGGGAAGCCATAACAACTGTAAGTGACAGTGATATTGATTCACCTAGTAATGGTGATTCACCTAGTAATGGTGATTCACCTGAGGGGCAGTAATCTGCCCTCTGCCTCGGAACCAGCCTCCATCCCCGTATGCCGACCCATCTCTTCTACTACCGTGAGTGTTCCTCAAAAATTTTCGTTTTTTAACCTATTCTTTATTTTTCCTATGTTAACCTTTATCTTTCCTAACCTAACCTCTTCTATATTACTTGTTTTTCATGCCACCATAAAGTTAAGATAGAATTTTTACTACAACATAGTTATTTGTCGTCAAAAAGTGGAGTTTGGGGGTCGGGCTGGGTTCTATTGGAATTAATCCCATATGTTCTGTTATTCACTTAACGCGGTTTTCACTTAACGCGGGACCCTCTGGGTTCAATTGACCGCGTTAAGTGGGGTACAACTGTATATTTATATTCCTCATCAATGAATTCCGGGCTTCAAATTCTCAAAGCACGTAAAAACATTGTTGAAAATACTGACTATTTGACTCTATTATGGTGGGCAGAATAATAATGAATGTATGACACACATTAGTAGGTTTCCTATAAATACTGAACTTAAAGGTGTTACCTAATCTGTGGATCAGACAGTCTAGGAATGGCAATTTACAGTCATGCTCTAATTCCACAGTGAATTTGATCGAGGGGGCTAAGTAAAACATATATATATATACAGTGAACCCTCACTTTACGCGGTCAATTGAACCCACGGCGGCCCGCGTAAAGTGAACAACATAACATATGGGATTAATTGAAATAGAGCCCGGGCCGACCCCCAAACTCCACTTTTTCAGACACAATACCTACGTTGTAGTAAAAATAACTTCTTAATTTTATGATGGTATGCACACACAATTAATAATTAAGAGAAATATCAATAATATTAGGTTTTTTAACACTTACATTAGTAGAAAAGATGGCTGGGCACACGGGGATGGGGGGTTGGTTCCGAGGCAGAGGGCAGATTATTGGCCCTCACTTGTATCACTTGTATCAATTGTATCACTATCCACTACAGAGGCTTGCAGGGCCTCTTTGTCAAACCCCTCAAAGTCCATATAAGTCCATATCCTCACTATCATTATCACTGTCACTGACTTGGGCCGGCTGTGGTGGGTGGCGGGTGAAGAACTCGGTAATGTTTTGATGACTGGGCGACCTTGTGCACACCCTGCTCGCGCCGCTCTCCGCGTAAAAGAGTAAACACACACCGCGGAAAGTGAGTATTCCGGTTTCGGCAGGGTAACGCGTAAACGTGGAAACGCTTAAAGTGAAACTGCGTAAAGCGGTTAGCGTTCCCCGGTCACAGTCATAGGCTTGTGGGCCGTGGGTTCGAATCCTGGCGGGTTGAGGTGCTGATTGTATGTAGAAGTCCGCGTGCTTTATTGGGCTAATGAAATATATATATATATATATATATATATATATATATATATATATATATATATATATATATATATATATATATATATATATATATAGATCTGACTTACGGGGTTAGGGACAAATCGGGTCAATAGTCCGACATAGATAAATTTTTTAATAAATAATCTACAATAAAATACAGTACAGTAAAGTAATGAATAATGAGGAATGGATACAGTACTGGAAAGTAATATATAATAAGGAATGGTTACAGTGTGACTGAGCACTTACGCTAATGTAGTCAGCTGAATGCACGTAGGGCCCCCTAATTTTTAATTATGCATGGAGACTACATTAACTGGAAACGTTTGGTATAGAAAATCGTGTCATTTGAAAAAAAATAATAATATTTTATTTTCTTTATAAAATTCTTGACGTCGTAAGTCCAGTGTAGTAAATAGCAGTCATGAAATCGGGGTCTGTCTGTATATATATATATATATATATATATATATATATATATATATATATATATATATATATATATATATATATATATATATATATATATATATATATATATTTTATTGTTTCCTAACGGGTCAATAAAACCCAGGTGCAGTGTTAGTGAAAGCGTTATGTGAACAACAGAACATATGGGATTAATTCCAATAGAAACCTTACCGACTTCAAACTCCACTTTTGTGACATAACTATGTTGTAGTAAAATAACATCTTAATTGCTGATAATTAATAGAAATACAATGCAGCCAAGTTAATGTCCATTCAAATAATATCGTCCACCTCCCTCTTCTCTACACCCTGCTGGCTCTTCCCTCTCTGAGAAATTTTTGGGGAAAACCACTAAATATTAATAAATAATACCTCAAACTAAAGTTAGGATAATACAGACATTGGATTCTTGTAAGACCAGGAATATTTTGAATAAATGTCATATTTTGCACAAAGAGAACATATTTACTCAGAGTAAACATTTTTTCTAAAATTTGTATATGATGTTTATATTCAAATGATCATAAATTATGTGAATTCCAGCAATGTAAATTATGTCGAGGTAATTTGTATGAATTTTATGAGCTAAAACAAATATCTTCAGCTAATAAAAAAAAAATATTCTTCACGACACTATCTGTCAATCAAATTACCCACCTTGCCTCCCCCCTCTTCCAACCTCTGCAGTCTAGTCCCAATCCTCCCCACCCCCCACAATCCTCCCTTCAAGAGATGTTGGGTGAAAAAACTATGTTTAACATTTAGTATTAAGTAATACCTCAGATTAAAGTTAGGATAATATAATTGATATTGCTGGATTCCTTGTAAGACCAGGAATATTTTGAATATAAATGTCATATATTTTGCACAAAGAGAACATATTTACTCAGATTAAACATTTTATCTAAATTGTGTGTCTAATGCAAAATCTATGATGTTTTATATTCAAAATGATCATCAAATTATAA
>NW_024730668.1:9801884-9814066 GCF_018991925.1 Homarus americanus | reverse complement strand
ATATATATTATATATATATATATATATATATATATATATATATATATATATATATATATATATATATATATATATATATATATATATACACACATATATATATATATATATATATATATATATATATATATATATATATATATATATATATATATGTATGTATGTATGTATGTACAATCCAAAAGGGATGATGGATTAGTTGGAGGTGTATCCGTAAAGAAAAAGAAATATTTACTTTATACGTTATGTCAATGTTTGGCAACTATAGTTTCCGTCACGACAATATTCTCATTAGGCTGGGTCGGGGAGTGAAGCTCTGCTCACTACATTGAATATTATTTATCACTACGCGTCAAAGAGTACATTACAAATCATACTAGCATAAAAACACACAGAGTGAAGCTCTGTAATTATCGCAATATTAAATAACACTAACCACCGATTTCGAAGCATAACTCACGGGAAAAAACATATGGGGATTGGTGGTCACACTGGACGGTGCGAGGCAGGTGGAGGCCGGGCGGGTGAGGCGGAGCGGGTGAGGCGGAGCGGGTGAGGCGGAGCGGGTGAGGCGGAGCGGGTGAGGCGTAGTTAAGTGTAGTGGGGAGGAGCCGAGGCGTGGTTGATCGGGCCAGGCCGGGGCTTTGCAGGGCGGGGCACGGAACGGCAGGGCGGGGCAGGGATGGGAGGAAGGGTAAGGAGGGTGAGGTGAGGATTAGGACAGGGAGGAGGATGTAGGTTAAAAGACATGTTAAGTTATAACAGTTAGTACAGACACCGCTTTCATCACTGAAACACAATTTCTACGTTCAACACTGACCAACAATCAAACTGCACTTGGGCTACTGAGAATGTCACAGATCGCGGGGGACACTGAGAAATCACGTTAAGCACTGAACATATTTCTAGAAAAAATTCGCGCATACCACGACGAGAGACATTTACTTGACCTGTAACGGTGACACACTAGGACACTTTTCACGCTACTATGCAGGAACTCCTTATCACGCACTTTCGAACAATACTCAAACAACGAGCCAGGTGTTATGGCTAAATGAGGGAGGGCATGGGTTTACGTTAAGTACACTGTTACCAATAACAAGGGACAAGGAGGGCGTGAGTTAACGTTATAATACGCTGCCACCAATATAATGAGGCACTCTGATAAGAAGATTACATATAGGTAGAATATTGATAGTATAAGAGTATAAAAGAGAGGAAGATTTTGGTAGCGTGGCCGTGATAGTTATTTACTCTCTGGACTTACACTTATCGTATCTTATACGTCAATACACATCTATTACATCTTAAGGGCGACTTCTCAAACACCGCTTCGTTACAACTCTTTATTAATTACGAACATGACATAGACACATTAATAACACCTTCTATTGAAGTTACTAGGACATTATATTTACGTTACTAGGACATCATATTACGTTACTAGACACTGATTCTCGGACACGAACATGAAATGAATACACTTCCCACGTAACTCATCCCATGGAAAGCTCTGACAAACACTCACGTGACCTAGGGGAGGCCTAGCAGGTGGTCCTGGGTTGTCTCTATGGGAGACTGCTTAGCTGGGCACCGGTGTGTCGAGGGCAACTCGCTCCCGACCGGAGGCGACCGGAGGCGGCTTGCCTCCGGCCCCTGACTTCTCTCAAGCAGGACTGGGGGCGTGGTAGCTGGCCCTTCTTGGTTACAAGACACACTCTCTCTCTGTCTCTCTCTGGGCAGAGGGAGGACTAGGACGTCCTATATATTGGGAGGCGAGCCGTCAGGTTGATCTGATCGGGGGGGCGGGGCGGCGAAGGGTCTCCTTACATTTGCCCTCGCTAATGTAAGGTCAGGTCTGGACTTTTTCAGAGACTATAAGTTGTATATTCGGGAGAAATCTTCAGATGGGGCCGTGTGACATGAGAGGCCCTGGTTGATTTGTGACCCCTTGACTTGGGCTCGAGGGTTACATTTGATCTGGCTAATGTGAGGTCAGGTCTGGACTTCTTCTGCGGTGTAGGTTATTGTGTATATTGGGAGAGAGTCAGCCGGTGCCTTCTTACATGTTTGTTGGGGCTGTGTGACATGGGAGGGGAGCCAGTTGATTTGTAACTCCTTGAGTGGTTGTGAGGGGTACCCTTACATTTGACCCCCCTAATGTCAGGTCAAGTCTGGACTGTTTCTGAGATGTAAGCTGTGGTCTGACAACCCATCACTACATATATATATATATATATATATATATATATATATATATATATATATATATATATATATATATATATATATAAATATAAATATGTTTGTGTAATAAATGTATGTAGTAAGAACATACCGGTAACCTTTTTCACTCAAATCCTAATGAAACACCGCAATTAGAATACGGTGGTTGTTGTTGAACCACCTGTGTTTAATATGTTACAGTATATTATAAATAAATAAATAAACAAATAAATCGGTAAATCCATTTCAAGTAAATGGAAAAATTTTACTCGACACCAACATTAGTTCCAGTTACCGGTAAATAGCAGACGCTTCAGTGACGTCACTAGTGTTTACACTACACCAGTGGGTAACATTTGATGACATTACTTGAAGTGAATTGGCCTTATTTTAAAAAACCAAGGATGGTTGGTAAAGGACTACTGAGTCAGTGGGTAAGTGTCACATTTGGGGTACTGGTCTTATACAGCGAATAGAGCTCAAAAGCTACTTTTTAAATGGAAATTTGGGGGGGCCGTCTTATGCACCCCGACGCCTTATAGGCCGAGATATATGGTACAGGGAATATACATTTCTTTGTACACAAGTAAATATGTAACCCCCTTCTACCTGGTCTGCAAATGTTATTCACGGATTTGGCGATTCCCGGCCATTTTGAGAACCTAACCCCCCGAATTTGGGGGGCCCCCTGTATATATTCTTTCTATTATATGAGAATGTCTTTTGTTTTATTTTATTGTAATTTTAACTCATACACAATACAGTACAGTATTGGTAGGGCTTTTCATATATGAGTGCAGTATATAAAAAGATCAAAGTACAGTATGTATGTAATAATCGGAGAATTTATGCAGCCACATTCCCCAAATCTTAGTAGAATTTATGTAGCCACATTCCCCAAATCTTAGTAATCTCATAAGAAATTAAGTTCCTCCAACATGGATTTGCCAAACACACTCAAATTTTTTTTCTGTGTTCCCAGCACCACATCTCAGATATTTTCTCACAAACCTACCAAGGTATTATCATTACAGCTCCTCCTCGACTTATGACCTACTCGACTTACAACCACCCGGACATACGACTGTCTCAGTTGTACCAAAATTTTGTCAAATTACGTATTTTCGAGTCCCAATGTCAGTGATTGCGCTGTGTACTAAGAAAATTTTTGTTTGTAATTCACTTTAAAATGGCTGGCAAGCTTAAAAGTGAGAGTTTTGTGGTGCTGAGAAGAAAAAGAGACACCCATTTTAGATTTTCTATGTATTATTTAAGCATTTTCGACTTACGACCATTTTGACTTACGACCTGGATTTGGGTCCCTAACCCCGTCGTAAGTCGGGGAGGAGCTGTATAATAAAAGCAGAATTTAATGAGATTTCCAACAGTGGCTTTGGAATTCTGATATAACTGATAGTGGGGAGGGTGGGTGAGGAGTTAAAGGGACAAATGTGACCTACCAGCATGGGTGACAGGAGGAAACTAAAGGACATTGAAACTCCACCAAGGTACTTTTTGGAAGCTTCATTCGCAAACCATGCAGCCATCTATGATGCAGGAAAAATTTACGCAATTATCTAGAAAACTTTTTTCTTCACATTTTTAAGTTTTAATAATACGATTAGCAACACTGATGCAAAAATGTTACCAAATGATTTGATGTGATTCGTGTCAAAATGCTTGAGAGGGTTTATACTATATATGCTACAAGCTCTTCAAAACTGAAGCCACACACAACAAGGATCTAGACAATAATGCTCACTTGTCCTTAGTTAGTACAGGACACTCCCAGATGCCTGTGCCAGCACCACAGTATCTTCCAATGTTAACTTTTCCACTACTGGACATCACTTTTAACATTTTATTTGGCTAATGCCAGACAAAGTTTTTCAGCACAGTGAGACCCCTCATACCCAAGGGGTTGATTGGAAAATATGAAAAAATTATGTTACTCAGATTTTATCTGTAAAATTGATACAATAGATAAAAATATAACTTTTATACTTTATCTTTGAAAATTAAAAAATAAGGTGTCTGTATATCAGAGTCGCCCTGTACTGTAAACTACATATTATATTTTAGTCCACACGATTTAATATGGATTACGTTGTAACTAATTAATGAAAGAAATCAACTGTAAAGCACTAAACACCTTCACACATCATCTCATGTTCAGCTGTCTTGGTATGAAATTGCATCTTTAGATATTCCTTGTAATTCAAGTTGATATAGAGCCCTACTGTTTACCAATGCTAAATAGTATATTACTTCTCTCCTCTGTTCATATGACTACAGTACTTACAAATCTATTTATATAAGAGCATATTTTTGTGCTCAAATAAGATGCAAAGGACCAGCCGGCAATTTACGTCATATGGACATTATCTTTGTGATTTACGACACCTCAATCCTCTCTACATACCATTAACATTGGATTTAAATATAATATAGGAACAGTTGTAGTGTAGATTATGTTGTAATTAACACTAGGAGATACAGTAGAACGTCGATTTAAAGCAATTCAATTTAAGATTATTGATTTAAAGCGACACCCACAATTAAGGACAATGTTTTAATTTAAAGCAAATCTTTCCGATTCTGCGCGAGTCAATCTGGCGCATCATATTTAAAATTTTGCGCCTCATGTTTCTCTGGGCACGCTACAGTGTCCTAAGGGCAAAGCTGTACTGTACATGTACTCAAAATAATGTACTAAATGATTACTTAAATTTTTGTCTACTGCAAACTATAGCATGTTTATATTCAAATTAATCTTTATCTTATAAGAATTCCAGCAACGTAAATTATATTCTCCCCGGTCACTTCTGTGACATTTTATAAGCAGAAAACATAAACTCAAGCTAAAGGACATAAATAAACAAATAAATACTTCACTAGACCTTCGGGATCAACTGTCAAACATGTCACTGTCACTTTCCTCCCCTCCCTCCCTTCCTTCCTGCATCTTCCCAGCCAGGGTTTGGTGTTTTAGGCTTAAAGTTTTTTATCTTATATAATGTGACAGACTAAAGTTAGGAGAATATCATTTGCATTGCTGGAATCCTTGCAAGACACCGAATAATTTGAATATAAATATCATATATTTTGCACAACAGATAAAAATTTTGGGTCTTTGTAATAAAATTCTTAAATTAGAACTAAAATTTGTATGTCTAATGTGAGCTATAGCATGTTTATATTCAATTTAATCACTATCATATAAGAATTCCAGCAACATTAATTATATTCTCCCATGTCAGTTCAGTGACAGTTTATACGAGAAAAACATAAAGTCACTCTAAGTACAGACAAATAAATAAGGACTAGACCTTGGCATCAACTGTCAAACATATCACCTCACCTCCCTCCCTCTCCCCCATCTTCCCTGCCAGTAAACAGACCATTTTGCATCCCTTAATTTTAGCTGTGTTGATTTACGAGTGTTTGTTTTAACATAATACTACTGAAAACAATGTTTTGTTTATTCTAGGAGATGGGCTGAGGTGCATCTGGGTAGACTGTCAGTCTTTTTAGTATTTTGTGTTTCTCTCAAGAACCAAACTAAATTATTCCATTGAAACAAAACTTAGATTTAGCGTGAATTCAGTTTAAAGTGACCTCTCTTGGAACCTACCTCGTGTTATATCGACGTTCTACTGTACTGATACCTACAGGTGGCCTATCAAAAATCCGGCAACCGATAAACCGGAACCTTCAGTTTTCCGGCATGGATTTCGGAGAGCATTTTCAAATATTTCTTTGTTTATTTAATGAAGATATATGTTTTAGCTCATAAAATTCATACAAATTACCCGGCCAGAATATAATTTACATTGCTGGAATTCTTACAATTTGATGATCATTTTGAATATAAACATCATAGATTTTGCATTAGACATACAAATTTTTTTTAGATATAATGTTTACTCTGAGTAAATAGACAAGTATCTTTGCAAAAATATGAATGAGATTCAAAAATATTCCTGGTCTTACAAGCGAATCCAGCAATGTCACCATATATTATCTCTAACTTCAGTCTGAGGAATTATTTATTACTGTGCTGCAAATAGTCTGGTTTTCCCATTTATCTTAGGGAGGTTGGTGGGGGGTGGGGGAGGGATTAATTGTCCAACCATCTGCTACAGTGTGAAGAATATTTTTTTTATTAACTGAAGACAAAAGCTATAGCTCATAAAATTCATACAATTACCTGGCCAAGAATATAATTTACATTGCTTTTTGAATTTTTGCTAACTGATGATCATTTTTTGAATATAAACATCATAGATTTAGTACTAGACATACAAATTTAGATATATGTTTATCAGATATCACGGCTCATAAGGCGGGCGGGTGCATGGGACGCTCAAATTTCCATTTAAAAAGTAGTTTTTGAGCTCTATTCGCTGTATAAGACCAGTACCCCAAATATGACACTTACCCACTGACTCAGTAGTCCTCTACCAACCATCCTTGGTTTTTTAAAATAAGGCCAATTCACTTCAAGTAATGTCATCAAATGTTACCCGCTGGTGTAGTGTAAACACTAGTGACGGCCACCGGGAAGGCAGGGAGTGTTCCCCTCTGGGCTCGCGGTGTGACTATTATACACGTGGTTCAACAATTAAACTAATTGGGGAGTCTTCTAATTGTGATGTTTAATAGATTTATGAAAAAAGGTTAACAGTATGTATTACTATATACATTATTACAATAACAAATATATATATATATATATATATATATATATATATATATATATATATATATATATATATATATATATATATATATATATATATATATATATATATATATATATATATATATATATATATATATATACTGAATATACTATGTACAAAAATGAATGTTCAATGAATTATTTATGGTGCATTAGGGTACTGGCCACTTCAGATGGGCTATAAATAGCCTTGTTATCTCCCCTCCATCTCACCCTGAGCCAGACGGAAGCGTCTTGGTAAATAACATGTTTGCTTATTTTCCATTTACTTTAAATAGATTTACCGAATTATTTGTTTTATTTATTTATTTATAATATACTGTAATATATTAAACACACTGTAATTATTTTCTTTAATTTATAAACTGTTTTGCGACAAAGGAATGTTCTCCAGTAGTGTTTCATTAGGATTTGAGTGAAAAAATATTATGTACTTACACAATTGTTCCACTTACTTTGACAACACAACATACATACAGTATATTATTTCTCAGTTTTGATCTTTTTTTTTAATTTTTGTATTTATTTATAGTTAGTTACTTAAAATAAGGCCAATTCACTTCAAGTAATGGCATCAAATATTACCAGCTGGTGTAGTGTAAACACTAGTGACGTCACTTGAGCGTCTGTAATTAACCGTCGATAGTTTCAAGAATTAATGCACTTTTCCTTTCTTGTCTCCTCACTGGCAAATGGGGGGGGCGTGGGGAGGGGTGTGTGATGATAGCTGTGTTTATTACAGGGGTATAAATCTCTTTTACGGTATGTTAGACAGGTTTATAATACATTTTTATTATTTTAATATACCGGTAATCTTAATTTGAATCCAGCTTGCCAAACGTAAGTTTCAGTATAAAATAATTAGTGGTAAGACCTTGTGAGTGGCTTACGATGTTTTCATCACCACTCTTGACACACTAAACCACAATATTTAAGAGGTAAGAATTTTAAACTTGGTGGTTTAGACGACCCCCTAACTTTGGGCAGATTTTTTTAATGTTCAAATTTCGTCTTATAGGCCGTGATATACTTGTAATCCTAGTAAATATGTTATCTTTTGTGCAAAATATATGACATTTATATTCAAAATATTCCTGGTCTTGCAAAGAATCCAGCAATGTCAATTATATTATCCAAACTTTAGTTTGAGGTATTATTTATTACTAAAAGTTAAAATTAGTTTTTTCACCCAACATTTCTCTGGTAGGGGTGGGGGGGAGGGTTGGGACCGACCGACCATCTAGCGCTGTTGGAAGAGGGGGGAGGCAAGTTGGGGTACTTTGATTGACAGATAGTGTCGTGAAGAATATTTTTTTTTTTTAACTGAAGATATTTGTTTTAGCTCATAAAATTCATACAAATTACCCGGCCAGAATATAATTTACATTGCTGGAATTCTTACAATTTGATGATCATTTTGAATATAAACATCATAGATTTTGCATTAGACATACAAATTTTAGATATAATGTTTACTCTGAGTAAATATGTTATCTTTCGTGAAAATATATGAAATTTATATTCAAAATATTCCTGGTCTTACAAGGAATCCAGCAATGTCAATTATATTATCCTAACTTAAGTGTTTAATTTTCTTTGTTTAAAGGACTGTACAGGTAGTCATTTTCTGTTAAACTTATACAGCAAATATAACCATCAGTTTTACGGCATTTTCGAAAATCCGGCACTCCTCAGGTCCCGAGGTTGCCGGATTTTTGATAGACCACCTGTATTACCAAAGGACAACTCCACAAAGTTTTGGTGTGTAAACCACACTGATTAGGAGATGTCCATGTTAAAAATAGATCCTGTATTTGTTGATCAATGCAAATCATGTTTCACAATGACAAAGTTTTACTGAAGAAATATTAACTTTAGCATCAGTTATTCAATTTTCTTTTCCAATATTTAATTTCCTTTATGTTTATAAGATTAGATATTAATTTAAATTTTTTATTTAAAAATCATACAAAACTAACCTCTGAAAGGCATTCTACTGCTAGAAGCTCAGAGGTCCCCCACTGTTATTCACAAAATACTGTACTGTATTTGGCAATTGCAGTGTTTGAAAATGTATTTTTGTTTCCATGAAATGGTTTCAGCTGAGTTAATCATAATGTATAAAGTTGCACTCCAAGTGGTTTCTACTGTATGCATATAAAGAATAAGCCTATTACTAGCCATCTCTGGGAAACAAATCCAACCTTAATAATGGTATAACTGCATAAGAACTAGAGAAACATGTTAGCAAAATTATATTGAGATAATCACATGTCTAAGATTTAAAACATTCAGCAATTTATTTTCTTTGCACACCTAATACATTTATAAAGTATAGCAAATGCTGATTTCATTAAAGTTATTTAAACAAAAAACATAAAAAATATATACTATATCATATCAAAGAGTATATTACTGTACAGTACTCACTTGAGGGAAAGCTTCATAAGAGCCTTTGCTGCACTGTTAAGGTCAACGAAGGAGAGTGGAAATATTCCAATTCGAGAACCCAGCTTACCTTCAGCCCAGTTCTCATCCACTCGTCGCAAGACGGTGATGATTTCACCCTGGAGAACAAAATTTCATTACATTAATAGGAGTGTAGTTATGCCCAGTACTGTACTTTACAGGTATATTTCCATGGACATAACAGGTAGTACTGGAATAAAACACAAAAAGACCTGAATATCAACAAAGAACTAAAAACCCCTGTTAAGGAATGGGGGGAAAGAAAAGAGACTTATATGACCCATAAAATAAAATGTCCTCTAGTGAGTCTGTATTTTGACAAAAAGTATGACCTGTTCTTTGGAAGGATATGTTAACCATGCTGATATATCATGTTAATTTCCACTACTGTACTGTACAGTGGGGTCTCATTTTATACGGGTATATTGTACTGGTACACGTCCGCACATCGGATATCTGTGCAAACAATGTCCTTTGACATGTGTTAAAATTGCTTTACAGTATAATCTGGTTTTACGGGGAAGGCCATTTACGCAGTACCTGTTCAGAAGAGATAATTATTATTTATGCGGTAAATGACATCATATTCCGTATATGTCTATGTCGGCGTATAAGACGGAATTTGAACCTTCAAAAAAATCAGCGGAAACTTAGGGGTCGTCTTAAAGGCCTGGTATAAAATCCGAACCTCTAGAATCCTGTGGTTTAGTGTGTCACCAGTGGTGATGGAAAACATCGTAAAACACTCGCCGTAATTCCACGGTCCTACCACTAATTATTTTCTACTGAAACTTACGTTTGGGAAGCTGGATTAAAAATGAGATTACCAGTACTTTAAAATGATAAAAATGTATTATAAACCTGTCTAACATGCCATAAAATAACAACGTAATAAATGCAGGTATCATAACACACCACTCGCCATTTGCAACTGCCGCCGAAGTAAACAAACAGCCAGTCCTACTGATCGTCTCGCCAAGCAAGTTTATAAATTAAAGAAAATACCTGCAGTGCATTTTATGCCTACATTTCTAATATATTACAGAATATTATAAATAAATAAATAAACAAATAAATCAGTAAATCCGTTTCAAGTAAATGGTAAAATTTTACTAGGCACCAACATTACTGTAGTTCCAGTAAAATAACCGATGCCTAAAGTGACGTCACTAGTGTTTACACTACACCAGCTAGTAATGTTTGATGCCATTACTTGAAGTGAATTGGCCTTATTGTAAAAAAAACAAGGATGTGTTGCTTAGTAGTGTGTTTAATAGCATCACACTGGTCAGTGGGATGGTTGGTAAAGGACTACTGGGGCAGTAAGCTCCCAGTGGTAAGTGTCAGAGTTGTGGTAGTCTTATACAGCCAGTATAGCTCAAAACCTACGTTTTAAATGTAAATTTTGGGGGTCGTCTTATACACCCCGTGGCCTTGTACGCCGACATATCCTGTACGCAGCAAGCGGCAGGGCAAGGTGCTGGGCGCTGACGACAGACTCTCGCCGGTGACGTCGCAGACTGTGATTGGGCCAGGTATCCTTACCACCCACGCACCCCCTCTGCTGTGTGCTGTGATTGGTCTAGTTATCCTTGCCACCCCCGCCACGTCATTCTCACTGTCCCCGTGTATATTCACTCGTGCCCAGGAACCGGTTTTGTTTTTTCTTTCTACACAATGGCTTCCGCTGGACCCTCACCAACCCCGAGAAGCCCTGAACTATTTGGCTCAAGCCCAAGAAGGTGCGACGCTCCTTAAGCTATGAGGTAAAGTACAAGATTGTCCAGGAGTTAGAAAAAGGCACGAGACAGGTGGATCTGGCCAGATAATATGGAGTGAATGAATCAACGATCCGCACTATCAAGAAGGATGCCGGCAAAATCAATGAACACATGAACATTACCAAGTCTGTAGGTGCCTCGCTGGTGAAATATTGCCACAATAAGGTGCTGCTGAAGAGCTAGAGTTTGTTGGTAAGCTACATTATTCGTCAGTCAAGAAGGAGCATGGCGGTCGACACTCAGGCACTGCAGGACTACGCCCGGGAACTTTACACAGCAGTAGTAAGAAAAAGGGGGGTTGCGGAGCCCAAGCCCTTCAGTGCTTCCGCTGGGTGGCAGCAAGGTTTTAAACGACGCAACAAGATCACGAATATTGAGTTAGTCGGAGAAGGAGCAAGTGCCGACCGGGCTGCTGCCAGGAATTTTGCCCCATTTTTACGGGAAATTATGGAGGAAGGCCAGTACACCGACGACCAAGTGTTCAATATGGATGAATCAGGATTGTACTGGAAGAAATTGCCATCCACGACCTTCGTCGTCAAGTCTGCTAGCAAGTGTCGGGGACGCAAAATGCAGAAGGAGCTCATCACCATACTGTTCACCACCAATGCCTCCGGTACTGCTAAGCTGAAGTTGTCTGTGATCCACAATGCCCGCAAGCCGCATGCCTACAAGAATATGGACATGAGCAAGTTAAATGTTCACTGGCTAACCTCAGAGAAGGCGTGGATGTTCTCTGGTCTGTCCTTCACCTGGTTTGACAACTGTCTCGTTCCTGATATCAAAAAATTCTGCGTGGAAAATAATGTGCCATTCAACATTTTGTTGCTTCTCGACAACGCACCAGGACACTCGCTCCTTTTGCTGGATCGTCACCCCAACGTAAATGTGGTCTTCCTTCCCGCTAACACTACATCGTTAATCCAGCCCATGGATCAGGAGTTGATTTGCAACGTGAAGGC
>NW_024730668.1:9778933-9801784 GCF_018991925.1 Homarus americanus | reverse complement strand
TGGTCTTACAAGGAATCCAGCAATGTCAATTATATTATCCTAACTTTAGTTTGAGGTATTATTTATTACTAAAAGTTAAAATTAGTTTTTTCACCCAACATTTCTCTGGTAAGGATGGAAGGTGGGGGGTGGGGGGGGAGGGTTGGGACCGACCGACCTTCTGGCGCGGTTGGAAGATGGGGGGAGGCAAGTTGGGGTACTTTGATTGACAGATAGTGTCGTGAAGAATATTTTTTTTTTTTAACTGAAGATATTTGTTTTAGCTCATAAAATTCATACAAATTACCCGGCCAGAATATAATTTACATTGCTGGAATTCTTACAATTTGATGATCATTTTGAATATAAACATCATAGATTTTGCATTAGACATACAAATTTTAGATATAATGTTTACTCTGAGTAAATATGTTATCTTTCGTGAAAATATATGAAATTTATATTCAAAATATTCCTGGTCTTACAAGGAATCCAGCAATGTCAATTATATTATCCTAACTTAAGTGTTTAATTTTCTTTGTTTAAAGGACTGTACAGGTAGTCATTTTCTGTTAAACTTATACAGCAAATATAACCATCAGTTTTACGGCATTTTCGAAAATCCGGCACTCCTCAGGTCCCGAGGTTGCCGGATTTTTGATAGACCACCTGTATTACCAAAGGACAACTCCACAAAGTTTTGGTGTGTAAACCACACTGATTAGGAGATGTCCATGTTAAAAATAGATCCTGTATTTGTTGATCAATGCAAATCATGTTTCACAATGACAAAGTTTTACTGAAGAAATATTAACTTTAGCATCAGTTATTCAATTTTCTTTTCCAATATTTAATTTCCTTTATGTTTATAAGATTAGATATTAATTTAAATTTTTTATTTAAAAATCATACAAAACTAACCTCTGAAAGGCATTCTACTGCTAGAAGCTCAGAGGTCCCCCACTGTTATTCACAAAATACTGTACTGTATTTGGCAATTGCAGTGTTTGAAAATGTATTTTTGTTTCCATGAAATGGTTTCAGCTGAGTTAATCATAATGTATAAAGTTGCACTCCAAGTGGTTTCTACTGTATGCATATAAAGAATAAGCCTATTACTAGCCATCTCTGGGAAACAAATCCAACCTTAATAATGGTATAACTGCATAAGAACTAGAGAAACATGTTAGCAAAATTATATTGAGATAATCACATGTCTAAGATTTAAAACATTCAGCAATTTATTTTCTTTGCACACCTAATACATTTATAAAGTATAGCAAATGCTGATTTCATTAAAGTTATTTAAACAAAAAACATAAAAAATATATACTATATCATATCAAAGAGTATATTACTGTACAGTACTCACTTGAGGGAAAGCTTCATAAGAGCCTTTGCTGCACTGTTAAGGTCAACGAAGGAGAGTGGAAATATTCCAATTCGAGAACCCAGCTTACCTTCAGCCCAGTTCTCATCCACTCGTCGCAAGACGGTGATGATTTCACCCTGGAGAACAAAATTTCATTACATTAATAGGAGTGTAGTTATGCCCAGTACTGTACTTTACAGGTATATTTCCATGGACATAACAGGTAGTACTGGAATAAAACACAAAAAGACCTGAATATCAACAAAGAACTAAAAACCCCTGTTAAGGAATGGGGGGAAAGAAAAGAGACTTATATGACCCATAAAATAAAATGTCCTCTAGTGAGTCTGTATTTTGACAAAAAGTATGACCTGTTCTTTGGAAGGATATGTTAACCATGCTGATATATCATGTTAATTTCCACTACTGTACTGTACAGTGGGGTCTCATTTTATACGGGTATATTGTACTGGTACACGTCCGCACATCGGATATCTGTGCAAACAATGTCCTTTGACATGTGTTAAAATTGCTTTACAGTATAATCTGGTTTTACGGGGAAGGCCATTTACGCAGTACCTGTTCAGAAGAGATAATTATTATTTATGCGGTAAATGACATCATATTCCGTATATGTCTATGTCGGCGTATAAGACGGAATTTGAACCTTCAAAAAAATCAGCGGAAACTTAGGGGTCGTCTTAAAGGCCTGGTATAAAATCCGAACCTCTAGAATCCTGTGGTTTAGTGTGTCACCAGTGGTGATGGAAAACATCGTAAAACACTCGCCGTAATTCCACGGTCCTACCACTAATTATTTTCTACTGAAACTTACGTTTGGGAAGCTGGATTAAAAATGAGATTACCAGTACTTTAAAATGATAAAAATGTATTATAAACCTGTCTAACATGCCATAAAATAACAACGTAATAAATGCAGGTATCATAACACACCACTCGCCATTTGCAACTGCCGCCGAAGTAAACAAACAGCCAGTCCTACTGATCGTCTCGCCAAGCAAGTTTATAAATTAAAGAAAATACCTGCAGTGCATTTTATGCCTACATTTCTAATATATTACAGAATATTATAAATAAATAAATAAACAAATAAATCAGTAAATCCGTTTCAAGTAAATGGTAAAATTTTACTAGGCACCAACATTACTGTAGTTCCAGTAAAATAACCGATGCCTAAAGTGACGTCACTAGTGTTTACACTACACCAGCTAGTAATGTTTGATGCCATTACTTGAAGTGAATTGGCCTTATTGTAAAAAAAACAAGGATGTGTTGCTTAGTAGTGTGTTTAATAGCATCACACTGGTCAGTGGGATGGTTGGTAAAGGACTACTGGGGCAGTAAGCTCCCAGTGGTAAGTGTCAGAGTTGTGGTAGTCTTATACAGCCAGTATAGCTCAAAACCTACGTTTTAAATGTAAATTTTGGGGGTCGTCTTATACACCCCGTGGCCTTGTACGCCGACATATCCTGTACGCAGCAAGCGGCAGGGCAAGGTGCTGGGCGCTGACGACAGACTCTCGCCGGTGACGTCGCAGACTGTGATTGGGCCAGGTATCCTTACCACCCACGCACCCCCTCTGCTGTGTGCTGTGATTGGTCTAGTTATCCTTGCCACCCCCGCCACGTCATTCTCACTGTCCCCGTGTATATTCACTCGTGCCCAGGAACCGGTTTTGTTTTTTCTTTCTACACAATGGCTTCCGCTGGACCCTCACCAACCCCGAGAAGCCCTGAACTATTTGGCTCAAGCCCAAGAAGGTGCGACGCTCCTTAAGCTATGAGGTAAAGTACAAGATTGTCCAGGAGTTAGAAAAAGGCACGAGACAGGTGGATCTGGCCAGATAATATGGAGTGAATGAATCAACGATCCGCACTATCAAGAAGGATGCCGGCAAAATCAATGAACACATGAACATTACCAAGTCTGTAGGTGCCTCGCTGGTGAAATATTGCCACAATAAGGTGCTGCTGAAGAGCTAGAGTTTGTTGGTAAGCTACATTATTCGTCAGTCAAGAAGGAGCATGGCGGTCGACACTCAGGCACTGCAGGACTACGCCCGGGAACTTTACACAGCAGTAGTAAGAAAAAGGGGGGTTGCGGAGCCCAAGCCCTTCAGTGCTTCCGCTGGGTGGCAGCAAGGTTTTAAACGACGCAACAAGATCACGAATATTGAGTTAGTCGGAGAAGGAGCAAGTGCCGACCGGGCTGCTGCCAGGAATTTTGCCCCATTTTTACGGGAAATTATGGAGGAAGGCCAGTACACCGACGACCAAGTGTTCAATATGGATGAATCAGGATTGTACTGGAAGAAATTGCCATCCACGACCTTCGTCGTCAAGTCTGCTAGCAAGTGTCGGGGACGCAAAATGCAGAAGGAGCTCATCACCATACTGTTCACCACCAATGCCTCCGGTACTGCTAAGCTGAAGTTGTCTGTGATCCACAATGCCCGCAAGCCGCATGCCTACAAGAATATGGACATGAGCAAGTTAAATGTTCACTGGCTAACCTCAGAGAAGGCGTGGATGTTCTCTGGTCTGTCCTTCACCTGGTTTGACAACTGTCTCGTTCCTGATATCAAAAAATTCTGCGTGGAAAATAATGTGCCATTCAACATTTTGTTGCTTCTCGACAACGCACCAGGACACTCGCTCCTTTTGCTGGATCGTCACCCCAACGTAAATGTGGTCTTCCTTCCCGCTAACACTACATCGTTAATCCAGCCCATGGATCAGGAGTTGATTTGCAACGTGAAGGCTGCTTTCTCCGCCAAGATGTTTCGGCTCCTGAATGACTTCACCAACACCAAGGACGAACTGCAGAACCTAGAGAGTGGCACCGATAGCGAGAGCAAGGACGAGGAACACGAACAAGAATTGGCAGACCATGAAGTGCGGGTCAAGCAGTTCTGGAAGCTGTTTAACATGAAGAAGGCTGTTGATTTCTTGGTGGAGGCATGGGGGCAGCTATCTGCGGCAACGATTCGGCACGCGTGGCGGCATGTGTTGGTGGGTATCCCAGGTGGGAAGCAGAGGCAAGCGGTGGCTGGCGAGGCTCAGTCTGTTGATGGGGAATAGAACAGATTACTGAATTGGCAGACTAGCCCATCAGCTGATGCTCACAACAAAAGTGTTTGTCGTAAGGATTTCGTTAATCGAATTGAAGAATCTTATGGAAGGTAATTCGTTAATCAAAATTTTGTTAACTGAACCGTTCGTTAAACGAACGTTTCGTTAACCGAGGGACCACTGCACATATAAATAATAATTAGAAAATTCCTCACAAATAATCAAAAACAAATTTATTGAAAATGTGAGTCTACCTTCAAGTCCATGCTCTATTAATAAAGTACTGTAATAGAGGCCGGATTTGAGGGTAGACTCACATTTTTAATAAATATGTTTCTGATTTGTGAGAGTATTTTCCAATTATTATTTATTTATATGTGTGTGTGTGTGTCTACACACACACACACATATATACAATTACTGTCTCTTGAACGAATGGCTCCCTGTCCCAGACATGAAAATGCCGGCAACTTTAAAACTACCCACAGACATTCTTGGGTACATCCGCAAATAACCGAGAACCGTGAAGTAAAAATCCGCGAACTTTGGGGGGGGGGGGGCGCCACTGTATAAGCAGGTTAGCAACACGCCGCTCCATTATAAGTGGTTAATAGGGACCAGAAAAAAGCCACTGATAATGAAACCACTTATATAAGGAAATAAATTTCCAAAAGAATTAATAGGAATAGGGTCTACTTGAGACCATCACATTGTAAGTGACTTTCATAAAGTTTAATTTGGTATCTTTTAACAATTACACAATATATATATAATAGAAACATTTGTTAAACATTGGATTGCACATTATTTTATGAAATTATTTAACTTTACAACTTATTTAAGGTACCTGTACTTAAAGTCGATGGGGTCGGTGTACTGATAAGGCGCAAGCTACCTAACCATACACTCGCACACTCATTTCAGTGAATGTGGTTTATTGAGACATGCTCACCACTTTTATGACGACATGTAACTTCTAATTTCACGTCCATCCCATAGCTACTAAGCTTCCTTTCAACCACTCCACCACCTTGCTTTGGTTTGGAAGTGATGGCTACAAAAATAGTCCACCAGTGTCACCAAAGACACAACAAAGTTGATAATTATAGTTCTTGGAGCACCTCAAAATAATGCCCGTAGACACAGGTGACTGGTACTGAGCATAACATATCACAGATGAGAAGGATGACCTTAAAAGAATGAGAGGTGGGCGGGAATTTCAATCGCTCAAACACTTGTGCTCCCAAAGATTGACAGATTAAAGCCTTAGAATCCTCTTAACTGCGGGGACTTTTTACTTGTAGGTCCACAATTATTTGAACACTTAAGTGCAAAACCACTTAGAGTGAACACTTGAAGATTTGGCACTAAATTTAAACAGCAGATTCTCTGTCGGGTCTCAATATTGTAGGTCACTTGCCCATATATTTCTTTATTGCCATTCACTACTGGACTGACTCTTTTATTTCACCAGCTAAGATCATTAGGTATAACATCAACATAGCAGCCATTAGGGAGTCCCGACTCACAAAACGGAGGTCTGGCTATACCTTTTTCTGGAAGGGTACGCCTGCTGCGGAGAGAAACCGCATTTATGGAGCTGGCTTTGCTATCCGCCAATGCATCCTACACAAGCTAACTGAAATGCATGTTGGGATCAATGAGCGCCTCATGACACTCCGAGTCCCACTGAATCACTCACGTTATGCCTTTTTCATCTGTGCATACGCCCCAACACTGGATGCAGAGGATGACATCAAGGAGGCCTTTTACACCAGCTTTGACAGATTGCTAACCTCTATCCCCAGAGAAGATAAGGTTGTGCAGCTTAGTGACTTCAATGCCAGAGTTGGCAGAGATGCTGACATTTGGCAGGGAATCATATGGAGAAATGGATTAGGCAAGTGTAATCTCAACAGCCAACTCTTCCTCAGCAACTGCTGAACACAACCTCACTATCACCAATTGGTGGTCGATGGTATGGACAAAGACCTTCTACTGATGTTAATAGCACAAGCATCAGAAACTGCTGATATTTTCATGCTGACATCCCAGAATCCAGTGGCCCTATATAGTATTTCTGAGCTGCAAGTTGCATGCCAAGATATCAAGCATCATCTTCTGTTTGCACATGCAATAACAGGATGTGATACAGTGTCCTCATTTTACAATGCTGGTATCTCCTCTACGTCGCGTTCAGTTTGAGCGCCAATGGTGAGGTTATCCTCATGCCTGAAGTGGTCTTATGTTGAAAAGACCCTTCATCCAGTACTGGATGTCCACTCCGTAGGCTAAATTGGCACTGGTACGAGTAAGGAAAGCAGCCAAGAAAATGGACAAAAAGAGTTGGTGTCAGTACACATCCTTGTTTTACCCCCGTTTGGATGGGGAAGAACTTAGACTGGGTGCCATTGTGTAGGACACTGTCATTCATGCCATCATGAAGTTGCCTAGCAATGGCAATGAATTTTGGTTGGCAGCCAAAACAGCTAAGGGTCCGCCAGAGGACTATTCTGTTGACCGAGTCGAAGGCCTTGGTTAGGTCGATGAAGGTCATGTACAGGTCACGACACTGTTCACTGCACTTTTACTGTCTCTGGCGGGCAGCAAAGATCATATCAGTGGTGCCACTTGATGGTCGCTTAAAAAATGGCACTGAATTGACTTGGGAGACTATAACTTACATTGCTGGAATTCCTGTAAGATAGTGATTAATTTGAATATAAACATGCTATAGTTTGCACTAGATATAAAATATTTGTAAATATTTAGTACATTTGAGTACAGTACAGTGATCCCTCGGTTAACGAAATTTCGGTTAACGAATTACCTTCCGTAAGTTTCTTCACTTCGGTTAACGAGTAAACCCTCGGTTAACGAATTCCTTACGAATTTTTCCCAACATGTTTTCGCCTGCATTTGGCTGCCCACCAGCTGTAATATTAGTCAGCCAATACAGTAATCGGTTTTAGGACTTAAATTCCTTACCATTTTAGTAAATATCAAGAAGGTTGTACTATTCAATAATTTTAAAAGTTTTATATTAATTTTTTTTGTCATTTTAACAATTATTGAACATAATTGAAGTACAGGAAACTAGTTTTTTGCGCGCCAAACAGCCACTCAACATACCAAGCTTGGCGTCAGTTTGTTTACTAGTTCAGAGGAAGGAACATCTTGTTTGAGACTCTTCAACAAAAACGCTTTTTTTGTGTGTTTCCAGTCAAATTATTGGTCATTTTGAAATATATTTTACATATTGATAATATATAGCACAGTGCAGTGTTGATTTAAAGAAAATAATCTTGAATTACACCAAATGAACTAAAATTTTATGGGTGAAATGGCGGCGAGGGGTGACTTCTCTTCCACCCCAATGCCTTCTCTTCTCCCTTCTCTTCCACCCCCATTCTAATTCCCATCATCATCATAATCATCAACCAGGAGCCTTCTACATGCACACCTCAAAGTAAGTGTACTTTACTGCATTTATTTTTAGTTTGTATGTAATTTTTGGTGAGCTGGAACCAATTACCCAAAAACCCATTGAAACAATGGTTTTGGTTAACGAATTTTTCGGTTAACGAGCAACCTTCTGGAATGAATTGTGCTCGTTAACCGAGGGACCACTGTATTGGTTTGTCCTTAGGACAATTACAGTACACTAGGGTCGTTATATCGCGCGATAGGGTCCAAGGATATTCGCTATACAGGGTATACTAAATCGTTATATATAATTACAGGTGCCCTATCAAAAATCCGGCAACCGATAAACCGGAACCTTCAGTTTTCCGGCATGGATTTCAGAGAGCATTTTCAAATATTTCTTTGTTTATTTAATGAAGATATATGTTTTAGCTCATAAAATTCATACAAATTACCCGGCCAGAATATAATTTACATTGCTGGAATTCTTACAATTTGATGATCATTTTGAATATAAACATCATAGATTTTGCATTAGACATACAAATTTTAGATATAATGTTTACTCTGAATAAATATGTTATCTTTTGTGCAAAATATATGACATTTATATTCAAAATATTCCTGGTCTTACAAGGAATCCAGCAATGTCAATTATATTACAGTATCCTAACTTAAGTGTTTAATTTTCTTTGTTTAAAGGACTGTACAGGTAGTCATTTTCTGTTAAACTTATACAGCAAATATAACCATCAGTTTTCCGGCATTTTCAAAAATCCGGCACTCCTCAGGTCCCGAGGTTGCCGGATTTTTGAAAGGCCACCTGTACATGTAATCAAAGGGGAAAATAGGGTTAGGTTCTGGAGGCCAATAAAATTGACTAAACCTTACATAAAATGTCACAGTCTAAATTTAACAGAATATAAATTGCATTGCTGGAATCCTTGCAAGACAGCGAATAATTTTAGTCCTTAAACTAAAATGTACGAATTAGTATTAAAATTTTGCGAGCTATAGCATGTTTATATTCAAATTAATCAATATCTTACAAGAATTCCAGCAATATTAATTATATTCTCTGAAGTTAATTCATTGACATTTTATAAAAGAAAAACATAAACTCCCCCAATATGACAGATAAATAAATACCATTAGGTAACCTTGGCCGGGGGCTGGCACCAGCTGTCATAATACATCACCTCCACCTCCACTTCGGGCAAGATTGAAAGTATAGTTTTAGGCTTAAAGTTTTTATCTTATAAAATGTCACAGACTAAAGTTAGCAGAATATAAATTGCATTGCTGGAATCCTTGCAATACAGTGAATAATTTGAATATATATATCATAAATTTGGCACGAGATAAAAAAATTCAATTCGTATTTTGGGGGCTATTTAGGGGATTTTTAGGAGTGTTTCCAACTTTTTACGATTTTTGGCTTTATGTGAGGTCCCAGGAACATAACCCCACGTAAGTTGTGAGTCTACTGTAAATAAATTTATCACTATATATTGAAATTTTTTTATAATTTTGGTAATAATGATAAATTTTAAATATTTCCTTCCTGATTTCCCCCGCGAAATAAAAAAATTATCGTTATAAACAGTATAGGACATTGTCGATAATTTTGGTAGCTGCGATATAAAAAAAAAAACGTATATAAAGTTCCTATATATCGTGGCCCTACTATAATATCTCCGTTAGCCGGAATCTCTCAAACCCGGAACTCTCCATTAGCCGGAATTGAAATTTTCTCGGAAAATCGCTCCCAAAGCCGGAAAATTCCAGCTTTGGGAAAGATTTTCTGAGGGGCACATTTCCGGAAAAATTATGAGAAAATTTTCCCATTACCCCGGAGAATTCTGGAAAGTTCCAAGGATGGGGGAGTTTTTTTCAAAGGTTTGAGAGATGAAAATCAGGGGCATTTCCTGGAAATTACGAGAAAATTTTCCATTACCCGGAAAATTCTAAGGATGAGGGATTTTTTCCGGCTTCGAGAAAGTCGTCTCGTTACCCGGAAATCTCTCATTCCCAGAAGTGCTCTGCACCAATTGTTCTGGCTAACAGAGATATCACTGCATTTCTTTTACTTTTTCACAATACAGTAGGTTCTCGCCAATAACGTCTAATAGGTGCCTGAAAAACGCCGTTATTAGCGAAAACGTTATTTGTGTGACATTGAAATACATGTAAAAAGGGTTTATTGGTGCTGTCGCCCCTAGAATTTCACCCATTTGTTCCCCTTTGAAGCCCTGCCTAACACTTTTTGTTAGCTGAAATAAAAAGATTTATTATTCATTCATCAGAATAAAGAATTTGAGTAATATAACACTTACCCGTTGCTTGGGGGAGTTTTTGAGGTGTTTGGTGTGTTGATTGTTCCGAGGCTGGGCATGGAGGCTACTGCGTCGAACCTCCGTCCCCGTGCTGGCCTCTCGCACTCAGTTCACCCACTTCCGCTAACACTTCATCAAACCCAGCAAGTAAAAATCTTCAGGCATTTCCCCAATGTCATCAATGTCTTCATCAACTTCAACCTCTCTCTGTTGGTCTCGGCTGGCTGGCGTTGTGAAAGAAAGCGAGTGATGAGTGACTGCTGCCGGGCATTCACTCGCTCGTTGTACTGCGTCTGGTATTTCCTTGAAATAGATTCTATAACTCCAATCACTTGCTCCCTTTCACCTGATTCACTCTCAATGACTTTGATCATCTCTTGAAGGCTGGTAAAGACACCCAATAAGAGTGACAGCTTCTGTGTCGTCACTTTCCTCTGCTCGGTCTCCCCTGCATCACTCGCTGCATCACCACTCTCACCGCCTTCTTCATGCTCCGGGAGATCCTCGACGTTATTTGTGTTACCTTCTTGCATCATTTCTTCTAAATCTTCCCCGAGTCACTTCTTGAAATCCTGGGGCTGGGATACTGCGGACGGTTTCCAACACCTGGCTGCTGTCTCTTCGTCTCGGCAGGCTTGAGTTGTGGCAGGAGTGCCGACCAGGCATGCCTTACGGTTGCTTTCGTAGCATTTCCCCAGGATTTTACAAAGAAATTGACTGCCTGGCGAATGTTATAATTTTTCCAGAAGGCAGTAACAGTCACTGTGGAGGTTGAAGGTACGCCAGGAGGAGGAGCGGAGGCGGAGGCTGTGAGTGAGCCAGACAGAGTAGCGGAGGCGGAGGGTGTGAGTGAGTCATGCGGAGCAGCGGTGTGTGAGCCAGGCAGAGTAGCGGAGGCGGCGAGGGGTGGACCCTCCTCCTCCTCCTCGCTACTGCTCACAGTTTCAGCAATTTCCTTCACTTCTTCTTGTTTATCAGTTTCCTTCCTCATCTTGTCATGGACATATTTGTAGTACAGCAACTTTGCATTCGCTATGATTTCTTGGTCTAGTGGCTGTATTTTGGAGGTTGTATTTGGTGGTAGAAACACAACCTCAACGCTAGGGGTGACGTCCTACTAGAAATCGTGCATGACTGGGGGAATTGTCTAGAAAGAGCACCACTTTGAAGGATACATTCTTCTTCCAGCTTTGGCATCCTTAACAAAACAATCATCAAACCACTTCTTTGATAACTCCGTGGACATGTAGACTTTATTTGTCTTTTCCCAGTAGACATTCAGTTTGGACATATCACATCACTTGTAAGCTCTTGGTCTTTTATATTTGTAGATCACCAGAGGCTTCATGAGGCAGTCACCTGAACCATTACAGGTTAGGAGGACACTAAAGCGATCCTTTGCCATTTTCACATCTTTAGCCTGTTTTCTTTCTTGGAGATAAATGTTGCTTTAAGGGATTTTTTCCAAAACAAACCGGTCTCGTCACAGTTAAAAATCTGATCCAGGGTATAACCTCCATCTTGAATGATTTGATTGGCAATTTCAGGGAAGGAATCTGCAGCCACTAAGTCATCAGACAAAGCCTCACCCTGATACTTTGCATACTTTGTGCCACTTCTAATCTTAAACTTATGCAGCCACCCTACTGAGGCATTGAAAGGAGGGGGAGACAATGTTTTTCTTTCGAGCTACAGCAGCGTACAAAACCCTTGCTTGATCTTGTATCTGAGGGCCGCTAACACTTACACTGCCTTTCATTCTACAAGCTAACCGTTTCACAAGAAAATGCCCTGTTATCACTATCAACCTGTTTCTATCACTTTTATCATTCATAGCTCGCCTCGCATTTCCATCACTACCGAAATATTTCTTAGCCAGCGTAATACTCTTCTTGGTCTCCTCTAAGTTCCTCTTAATATTTTGCACTGTAGACTCAGGACAGTTCAATTTCCTCACAATATCAATATTCCTTGCACCACTTTCAATGAGCTCAACAATCTGTTCTTTATCCTTGACCGAGTAGGCACGCTTCTTGTGGCTTTGTCTTTTAGCTTTGGGGTCTTTTTTCTCATTCACTTTAAAAGTTCCCGGGCATTCAGGCGGTAAATCACTCCCTCCACCACCTCCCCTAGCCCCCACAGGCAAAAACACGGAAGCCATTGTTGATCACCGACCCTCACAACCACTGGTTATGGAGGCGAAAATCTCACACATGGGCGCAGCGCTGTATTCCACAGAGCGTGTGTGAGAGTGAGAGTGAGCAGACAACTACGTCATCAACATGGCGGCCAAACAAACGCTATCATTGATGTGCTCGGACGCTTCCCGTGAAATCTCTGTTATTCAAGAGAATCCAGACGTTATTATTGAAAATGGGTATCTATTGTAACTTACCGTTAATGTCGAAAACGTTATTGTGGAAGTCGTTATTAGCGAGATCCTACTGTATGTATTTAGGATGGTGTGTGTATGTAAGTGAATAAAAATAAATGAAGAAAGTTATGTGTATCCACCCAAAAATATGAGTTGAAAAACCGCACTTAAATGTACTACACTTTAGGACTGAAATTTTTATCTCTTATGTAAAATAAAGTCTTACGTTGCTTCTTCACAACACTTGCATCATTAGCACTTAATGAGTGCTTGGAAGCCATATTGAATGGTTACAGTACAGTGGTCCCTCGGTTAACAAACGGTTCGATTAACGAATTACCTCCCATAAGGATCCTCAATTCGGTTAACGAACAAAACTTCGATTAACGTAATCCTTACGAACAACACGTTTTGTTGTGAGCATCAGCTGATCAGCTGAGGGGCCAGTCTGTCAATTCAGTAATCTGTTCTATGTTTACATTCGTTTCCAGTGGAGCAAATATCAAGAAAGATGTGCTCTTTAATATTTTTGCCTTTTTTATATTAAAATTACTAGTCACTTGAAAATTTAGTTAACAAATTGATAATTAATATATGCAGTACAGGGAACTAGTTTTTTGTGCGCCCATCAGCAGCTTGACTCACCCACTAGGCGTTAGTTTGGTTTTGTTTGCAGTGAACATCGATTTTGTTGGTGTCTTGAATATTTTTGCACTTTTACATTAAAATTATTGATCATTCTGAAATTTTAGTTAACATATTGACAATATATAGCTCAGTGCAGTGTTGATTTAAATAAAATAATCTTGGAATTACACCTAGTGAACTTAAAATTTTATTGATGAAATTACTGCATCAAGCATGGGTCCCCTGAAAGGTGATTTCTCCTCCATCCCCACTTCCTTCTCTTCTCCCTTCTCCTCCACCCCCACTTCTAATTCCCATCATCATCATCAACCAGGAACCTTCTACATACACACCTCAAAGTAAGTGTACTTTACTGCATTTTTATTTTACTTAGTATGAACTTTTCTGTGAGCTGGAACCAATTACCCAATATCCCATTGAAATAATGGATTCGGTTAACAAAATTTTCGGTTAACGAACAACTCTGTGGAACGAATTGTGTTCGTTAACCGAGGGACCACTGAATTAAGAGAAAAAACACTTAAACACGCATGAACGCTGTGAAAGCCTAACAAAGACTGACGACGCTTGGGGAGGCTGTGACGTTCCGCAAGTGAGAGGCAGTGCACCAAGAAGAAGAGAACGTAGCACAGCAAGTCGAGAGAGGGTGATGCTCCATAAAAAGAAGTCTGTGACAATGCTAAAAACGACGTTATATTGAGTCTTCAGGATGTTAACCAAATTATTGGTATCTAAAGAGTAGCAACGCTATAACGAAACGACGTTATTGGGGGCAACGTTAAACAGGGACTTACTGTACAGTATTCCATATGCTTTGTATTTTTTTAGGTCCGTACTACAGTTGAGTCTGCATTTACGCGGTCAATTGAACCCGTGGAGGCCCGCGTAAAACGAGAAACACATATGTGAAATAACAGAACATATGGGATTAATTGAAATAGAGACTGGGCCGACCCCCAAACTCCACTTTTTCCAACACAATACCTACGTTGTAGTAAAAATAACATCTTAATTTTATGATGGTATGCACACACAATAAATATTTAAGAGAAATACAGTCGCCGGTTAATGTCCATTCAAATAATGGACTCAACTCCCCCCTCCCCTCTTCCCACGCTCGCTGACTCCTCTCTCTCTGAAAAATGTTTGGGTGAAAACACTAGATTTTAAGGTAAAGGAATAAATAATACCTCAGACTAAAGTTAGGATAATATAATTGACATTGCTGGATTCCTTGCAGGTCAGGGAATATTTTGAATGTAAACGTCATATATTTTGCACAAAACATAAAATGTTTGTATGTCTAATGCAAATTTTAAGATGTTTATATTTAAAATGGTCACCATCTTGTAAGAATTCCAGCAATGTAAATTATATTCTGGCCGGGTAATTTGTACGAATTTTATGTACTAAAAACTAATTTCTTCAGTAAATAAACAAATTATATTTCACCCACACATTATCTGTCAATCAAAATACCCCACCTCCCGCTCCCCCCCCCCTCCTCTTCCCACGCTCGATGGGTCCCTCCCTCCCTACCCCCACCTTCCCTCCCTACCAGAGAAATGTTTGGGTTAAAACAGTAGTTTTACATTTTTAGTAATAAATAATACCTCAGACTAAAGTTAGGATAATATAATTGACATTGCTGGATTCCTTGCGGGACAGGGAATATTTTGAATGTAAACATCATATATTTTACACATAAGATAAAATGTTTGCTAACTTTCATCATCTCCTTAAATTACATCTAAAATTTTTATGTCTAATGCAAATTTTAAGATGTTTATATTTAAAATGATCACCATCTTGTAAGGATTCCAGCAATGTAAATTATATATTTTATGAGCTAAAAACATATATATCTTCAGTAAATAAACAAATTATACTTCACCCTCGTAAATGATGAAATTTACCTTGTAATTAAAACATTTCATTCTGGCAAGGTGCCGTGTAAATGACCAAACGCGTAAACAAAAACCACGTAAATCCAGACTCAACTGTATACAAAATAATATTTATTTTATTTGCGTCTTTATTATGTTGTCTTTAATTTTTATTTTAAGATATGTGAGAGGGAGAGGGGGTTTACAGATCATTAGAAACACGTTTAGGGTCATTTGAGTGATCGGGGATAGGATATTGGTTATAATATTAGACATTACAATGGTCCCTCGGTTAACGAACACAATTCATTCCAGAAGGTCATTCGTTAACCGAAAATTTTGTTAACAGAATCCATTGTTTCAATGGGATATTGGGTAATTGGTTCCAGCTCACCGAAAAGTACATACAGTATAAAGTAAAAAAAAAAATGCAGTAGAGTACACTTACTTAGAGGTGTGTATGTAGAAGGTTCCTAGTTGACGATGATGATGGGAATTAGAAGTGGGGGTGGAGAAGAAGGGAGAAAAGAAGGAAGTGGTATGGAGGAAAAATCACCTTCTTTGGACCCATACTTGATGCCTCATTTCACCCACAAAATTTTAAGTTCACTAGGTGTAATTCAAGATCATTTTATTTAAATCAACACTGCACTACACTATATATTATCAATATGTTAACTAAAGTTCAGAATGACCAATAATTTCAATGAAAAATGCAAAAATATTCAAGACACCAACAAAATAAATGCTCTCTCCGCAGAAAACAAAGCCAGACTGACGCCTGGTGACCATGGCTGACGGGATTTCTGACTCTTGTTTACCGAACACGCTCATTGGTTCAACTGCTCACGTTGTGATTGGTTGGGAGAACATGAATCCACGACGTAATATTATGATTTTCTATAATAGAATGTGTGGCGAGGGGTAACGAAGATCCCAGATACAGTAATTATATCAGAGTAGTCCTCATACTCAGTGAATTTCATTGTTCCTGTCATTAGTTTTAAAAACTTCTGAATAATAAACACTGCATTATACACCATTCAGAGTGCTATAAGAGATCACATTAGATTTGTATTTTATCAATTGTAATTTGTATTACTTTAGTTCTGCTAAAATATCGCTAGTAAAATGTAGGTAAGGTATTTAAATACATCCACAATTTATTTCTGTGTATTCTATATGGTATTTTAGCCATGAGAAAGCATCTTTCCTAAAGTCAGTAATTTACCGCTAGTCGGAGCAGTGACGTCACGGCTTACCGACTACGTCATCTCATCAATTTACGATTAACAGACGAAGTACCGGATTTGAACCAATCAGCGTGTTCAATAAACAAGAGTCGGAAATTCCGACAGCCCTGCTGGTGACAGACCCACGCATCTGATGGGTGCACAACTAACTAGTTCCCTGTACTGCATATATTATCAATATGTTAAATAAATGTTAAAATGACTAATAATTTTAATACAAAACATTAAAAAATATTAAAAAGCTGAAATTTATAGATATTTAATCCATTGGAAACGAATTTAAACTTAGAACAGATTACTGAATTGGCAGACTGGGCCATCAGCTGATTCTCACAACAACAAATTGGTATGTTAGTTCCCTCTACAGTACAGTCGACCCTCGTTAAAACGGACTAATAGGGGGGGAAGGGTGTCCGTTTTAGCCGATTGTCCGAATTAACCGATTTAGGGGTTAATATTGCATTATACAGCTATGTGTATGTTTATTTGAGTGCCCCGTCATAGGAGTCCGTTTTCTGTCACTTCAGCACTCTCCTGAGTCGTCGTTTCTCTTAATCTTAGAGTGCACCAGAGACTGTTATATCTTAGTAGTGACACAGAATTTGATATTGCAACTGGGGTTGCAATTGTTGAGACAACTTAGGTATGTCTGATTACAGTTGGAATATTCAAGATCCATTGTGAGTGATGTTTAAAGCTTCAACTGTCTTTTATGGTTGGTAAAACTTGTCAAGTCTGTCAGTCTGAATGGCATGTGTGAGGCCTTGTGTTTGTACAACCGCTAAATATATAAATATATAATGTTATGAAAATTATAGAAACACAAAAGGCATAACGAGGTTTATTACAAAGTGATGAAAAGGATACTGTACAGTGGCTAGTCCACAAAACATGTAGCCATGTCTCTTTATTTGAGTGCCCGTCACAAGGTGCGTTTTCTCTCTCACTTCAGGGCGCTGAGTAGTCCGTTTTCTCTTAATCTTAGAGTGCACCAGGGACTTTGTTATTTCTTAGTAGTGACACAGAATTTGAAATTGCAACCCCAATTGCAACTGGGACAATCCCAGAACCAGAAATTTGATATGGACAGTTCAGATTTCGTCCGATTTATCCGAAATCTGGATTAAAGGGTCGATGCGAAGGTCGACTGTACTGCATATATTATCAATATTTAATGTTAAAATGACTAATAATTTTAATATAAAACATTCAAAAATATTAAAAAGCTCAACTTAAATGACATTTAATCCATTGGAAACGAATTTAAACTTAGAACAGATTACTGAATTGGCAGACTGGGCCATCAGCTGACTAGCTGATGCTCACAACAAAACGTGATTTTCGTAACGATTTCGTTAAATTCAAATTTTTGTTCGTTAAACGAATTGAAGATTCTTATGGAAGGTAATTTGTTAACCGAAATTTCGTTAACCGAGGCGTTAACGAGGGACCTGTACATAAGTGAAAAATCCAGAAAAGAGCATTGGTTTTGCTCTCCGCAGTAATACCAGGAACGTAATTCCCTAGAATAATAAGGCACCACTGTATCTTACCTTGTTAAAAGTGAGGCAATCTCTCTCTTCATCATTAGTCATCTTGAAGTCATAGAGAGCTTTACACTGGGGTATATGGCTTGGTAGTGGATTGATAACCTGCAATATAAATACAGTAAATGAAATGCACATTAAAGTCACCAATTAAATCAACAATTTTTAACATGATTTTTTCTAAATATTTCTAAAACATATTTACTGAGATTTCTTTATACAGTAATCTCTCAAAGATCCAGACTAAAAGGGCGGGTGGGGGCACCAGTCCGAATCTTCTGGCGAATGTACGAAATGTTTAAAAAGTTAAATAAAAAAGAAAAGAAAAATAAAGTACATCATATACTGACCACTGGGGTTAGTTATACAGACTTTTACCTGTGAAAGCCATAATCTTGAGCAACATAATGCTGTACGCATCACTTTGTACTCAAATGTACTACACTAAAGGACTAAGAATTTTACATATTGTGCAAACTATGTGTTGCTTATACTCAAGTTAATTCCTATCTAAAAAGGATTCCAGCAAAGCAAGTTATCTGGTCTTCTGTATCTGGTCTTCTATCCATATCACCAATAATTTTTCAATATCGTGAATAGGACCTTGTCTTTTCTTTGAAATTATAGTTCCCTTTACAAGGTGTTGTTCCTCTCACTACATCAGGAATACGTTCCTTGTCCTTCAGAATAGTGGATATGGTCGAATGTGAGAAACCTAGGTCACTTGAGATTGTTGCTACAGTTTTTTCATTCTCACTTTTACGCTTTCCAGTCACTATAAAGTCAATTATATACGATAATAAATAAAGTTTACAGAGCGATCAGTATAGGATATGATAGCCAAACACCAACTAAGCGCTCCACTGAGTGAGTGTACCCACGCTCTCACCCAGGACAGAAATGTTTCGGTATAGAAAATGCGCGCGTCATTTGAAAATATTTTTGGTCACAAATGCCACAGTCGTAAGGACAGAGCAGGTCAGAAGTACCATGGGACGAAGTCCAAGCAGTCATAAATCGGGAATATATATATATATATATATATATATATATATATATATATATATATATATATATATATATATATATATATATATTATATTATATATATATATATATATATATATATATATATATATATATATATATATATATAGAACCCAGAGGGTCCCGCTAAGTGAAATCCGCGTTAAGTGCACAACAGAACATATGGGATTAATTCCAATAGAAACCAGCCCGACCCCCAAACTCCACTTTTTGAAGACACATAACTATGTTGTAGTAGAAATAACATCTTAATTTTATGATGGTACATGCACACAATTAATACTTAAGAGAAATAGAGAAATACAGTCGCCAAGTTAATGTCCATTCAAATAATATTCTTCAAGACACTATCTGTCAATCAAAGTACCCCACCTTGACTCCCTCCCTCTTCCAACCACGCCGGTCAGTCCCAACCCTCCCCCCCACCTCCCACCAATCCTCCTCCCTACAAGAGATGTTGGGTGAAAAACTAAATTTTAACATTTTGTATTAAATAATACCTCAGATTAGTTAGGATAATAAATTGACATTGCTGGATTCCTTTGTAAACCAGGAATATTTTGAATATAAATGTCATATATTTTGCACAAAAGATAACATATTTACTAGAGAAAACATTTTTATCTAATTGTATGTCTAATGCAAAATATATGATGTTTATATTCAAAATGATCACCAAATTATAAATTCACAAATGTAAATTATATTCTGGCGGGTAATTTGTGATGAATTTTATGAGCTAAAACAAATATCTTCAGTTAATAAAAAAAATATTCTTCAGGACACTATCTGTCAATCAAAGTACCCCACCCTTGCCCCCCTCTTCCCAACCGCAAGTCAGTCCCAACCCCCCACCCCCACCAATCCTCCCTTCGAGAGAAGAGTGGGTGAAAAAATAAATTTTAACATTTTGTATTAAATAATACCTCAGATTAAAGTTAAGATAATATAATTATCATTGCTGGATTCCTTGTAAGACCAGGAATATTGAATATAAATGTCATATATTTTGCACAAAAAGATAAACATATTTACTAGAAAACATTTTATCTAAAATTTGTATGTCTAATGCAAAATATATGATGTTTATATTCAAATGACTAACTATAAGAATTCAAGCAATGTAAATTATATTCTGACAGGGTAATTTGTATGAATTTTATGAGCTAAAACAAAATCTTCAGTTAATAAAAATATATTCTTCACAGGGTAACAGATGGTCGGTCGGTCCTCCCCCCACCCCCCACCAACCGTCCCAAGGAGATGTGAAAACCACTAAATTTTAATAAATAATACCTCAAACAAGTTAGGATAATATAATTGACATTGCTGGATTCCTTGTAAGACCAGGAATATTTTGAATATAAATGTCATATATTTTGCACAAAAGATAACATATTTACTAAGAAAACATTTTATCTAAAATTTGTATGTCTAATGCAAAATATATGATGTTTATATTCAAAATGATCACCAAATTATAAGAATTCCAGCAATGTAAATTATATTCTGCCGGGTAATTTGTATGAATTATGAGCAAAACAAATATCTTCAGTTAATAAAAAATATTCTTCAGGACACTATCTGTCAATCAAAGTACCCCACCTTGCCTCCCCCTCTTCCAACCACAGCGAGTCAGTCCCAACCCTCCCCCCACCCCCAATCTTAAAGAGTGGGTAAAAAATAAATTTTAACATTTTGTATTAAATAATACCTCAGATTAAAGTTAGATAATATAATTACATTGCTGGATTCCTTGTAAGACCAGGAATATTTTGAATATAAATGTCATATATTTCAAAAAGATAACATATTTACATAGAAAACATTTTATCTAAATTTGTATGTCTAATGCAAAAAATATATGATGTTTTATATTCAAAATGATCATAAAATTATAAGAATTCCAGCAATGTAAATTATATTCCATAGTAATTAGAATTTTTTGATTAAAAACAAATATCTTCAGTTAATAAAAAAAATATATTCTTCACAGGGTAACAGATGGTCGGTCGGTCCTCTCCCCCACACCCTCAACCGGCCCCAAGGAGATGTGTGGAAAACCACTAAATTTAATAAATAATACCTCAAACTAAAAGTTAGATAATATAATTGACATTGCTGGATTCCTTGTAAGACCAGGAATATTTGAATATAAATGTCATATATTTTGCACAAAAGATAACATATTTACTAAGAAAACATTTATCTAAAATTTGTATGTCTAATGCAAAATATATGATGTTTATATTCAAAATAATCACCAAAATTATAAAATCCAGCAATGTAAATTATATTCTGGCCGGTAATTTGTATGAATTTTATGAGCTAAAACAGGCAGTCAGGGATGGATGGTGTGGGCTGAATCTAAAATAGCTCTCGGCACGACTCCGCGGCAGATAACGTGGAAAAACCCGTTATGATAGTTCAGCTTCAGCGAGGACCCTGTATCGTGAAATCACGCTAGCCAAAACGTGTTAAGCGGGTATTACTGTATATATATATATACACAGTCAACCTCGACACGCAGTCCAACTTCACGCCGTTTCACGCCACGCGGTACCCTGCTGAAACTGGAATGCTTCTAACGGTGTGTGTACTGCTACGGGCCGCTAGCGATCTCTCGCGCCATTTTGGATCCAAACTCCGCATCTCTCCGCCATCCGCCATGTTGTGCTAGCGCCAGTAGGTTGCGAGTGTATGACTTTTGTTATCAGTGGCGCATATGACGTAGCGGACTGTGATTGGCCAAAGCATCCTTACGCCCCTCCCTGCTAGCTGTGATTGGTTTAATGTAGTACTATAGCGTACCCCGCCCGGCGGGACCGTTCAAGCCCCATGACCTACGGCGCCAGTTACACACCTCCTGGCTACACGTGTATATCAGTATCCATTGTTCCATAAGAATGGCTTCACACCGGACCACCACCACCACCACAAAGAAACATTGCATTACCTGGACTCCAGCCAGCCTAAGCCAAAGAAGACACGACGCTCCTTAAGCTAACGAAATAAAATATAAAATCATACAAGAGTTGGAGAAAGGAACAAGACAGGTTGATCTCGCACTTCAGCATGGTGTTAACGAATCAACTATCAGGACAATTAAGAAGGATGCAGCCAAGATAAAAGGAGCACATAGACATCACAAAGTCTACAGGTGCTTCTATGATCAAGTATTTTCACAACCAGGCTGCTTCTCTAGGCGAAAAATTACTTGTGAGCTGCTACTTGGTGCGCCAGGCACACGGAACATGGCGTGGACAGCGGCCAGTTATGAGCACGACGCGGAACTGTATGCTGCAGTGTCACTGAAAGATGAAATTACAGAGCCCAAACCCTTTAATGCTCTCTGGGTGGTTACAGAGGTTTTAGAAGAGAAACAAGATCACCAATATCAACATTGGTGGTGAAGAAGTTGAAACCGTGTTAAGTGCTAGGGAATTTCCTCCTCGTTTTCGTGAGATTATGGAGGAAGGACAGTACACCAATGACCGGGTGTTTAACATGGACCAATCTGGTCTTTTTGAGCTACCTTCCAAGACCTTTCGCTAGAAGAATGCCAGCAAGAAAGTCGGGCCCTGAAGTTAGAAGCGAAGATCACCGTCCTGTTTACCACCAATGCCTCCAGTACCTGTAAGCTCAAGATATCGTGATCCACACAGCACGCAGTCAAGACGCCTACAAGAGCATGGACATGACCCGCTTAAATGTCCACTGGCTGACCGACATGTAAGGCGCGGATGTCCTTTACACTGTCCCTCTCCTGGTTTGATGACTGTTTCGCTCCCGATGTGAAGAAATTCTGTGAGCAACAGAAAGTGCCATTTAAGATTTTTGTTGCTGCTGGGCAACGCACCAGAGCAATACGTAACCGAACGAAGTACTGAT
>NW_024730668.1:9756868-9778833 GCF_018991925.1 Homarus americanus | reverse complement strand
AAATATAAATTTTAAATGAATTATTTTTAGTGCGGTCGACCACGGACTGGGCGAACTCAGCCAGCACTATCTCCCTCTATCTACTTACCCTCTGTTCTTAGAAGGTCTTGATAAATAACTTTTGTTTCATTTTATTTTTATTTCATCTATTTATCATATTTGTTGTATCAAAAAGTAATATTACTAAAAGTTTTGGGCATCTAAGCAGGAGGTCATGCAGCCTGGGAGATATTAGGCATAATAGCTTTAATGTTGTCTAATAGTAGATCCTATTTCATATAAGCATCTGAAAAATTGGCAATAAGTCTTGGAGTTTGCGATCTATCTTTTCTGCCTCATTTACACACAATTGCGGTTTTGGTAAAACTCTTCCTTCGACAACACAACACCATACAATATAATTTTTTCTCACCTTTGATCTTTTTCCTTTTTGCATTTATTCATGGTTTATTTAAAATAGTAGTCCTTTAGTATTAATAATTTTACAGCTGGTGTACACTAGTGAAGTTAAGATGTTATTTTAGTAAAGCGTCATGTATTAATGGGAAAAAGTGGAGTTTGGGGGTTCGGCCAGGTCTCTATTTCAATTAATCCCATTTATATTGTTCACTTACTGAGCCGCCGAGGTTGAATTAACAGGTAAAGTGAGGGTTCACTGTTTTATATATATATATATATATATATATATATATATATATATATATATATATATATATATATATATATATATATATATATATATATATATATATATATATATATATATATATATATATATATATATGCACAATATTTTATAATCGCAGTCATGTGCTGAATATTCTATGTAAAAAATATAAATTTTAAATGAATTATTTCTAGTGTGGTCGACTTCCTACACAAAGACAGGCTATAAATAGCCGTCTTATCTCCCCTCCCCCTCCATCCCTCTGTTCTCAGAAAGGTCTTGGTAAATAACTTTTGTTTGTTTATTTTCATTGTTTGTCTAATTTGTCATGTTGTATCAAAGTAATATTACTAAAAGTTTTAGGCAGCTACCAAACAGGGAGATTCTACTGCTTGGGAAGATATTGGAAGCACAATGTACAGTATTGTCTAATGGTAGACCCTACTTCCATATGGCATCACAAAAATTGTGACCAAGTCTTAGGTTGCTAATTTATCTTTCTGCCTCATTTACACACAATTGCAGAGTTTCAATTGTTTCTCTTCCTTTGACAACACAACATACATACAATATGATGTTTCTTACCTCTGATCTTTTTTCCATTTATTTATGGTTGGTTATTTAAAATAATGCCAATTCACTTCAAGTATTGGCATCAAATTTTACCGACTGGTGTACACTAGTGACTCACTTAAGCGTCAGTTATTTAACTGGAACTAATGTTGGTGTGAGTAAAATATTTCCATTTACTTGAAATAGATTTGCCAGTTTATTTGTTTATTTACAATATGCTGTAATACATTAAACACACTGCAAGTATTTTCTTTAATTTATATACTTGTTTTGCAAAAAAGGGAGGCGACCATTATACCTGGTAGGTGAAGTTGACCAGAAATTTATGGTGATCATTAAGGACCAAACTCCGAATCCATGATGTGACTTCTGTTCATCATTCTCATCCTAAATTTACCACTGTCGGTAGTTTCAAGAATTATCGCAGTCATTTACTGAATATTCTGTAAAAATATAAAATTTAAATTAATTATTTATAGGAGATAAGTATTATGATCAGTAAATATACAGATATGCATTACTGACCACCTCCGAACACAAGGACGGCTAAAAATAGCCACAGGCGGTCACAGTCAAGGTCACTTTCCCTTTCTTGTCACTGGCAAATGGGGGTGGGGGGGATGATGATAGCAGCTGTGTTTATTACCGGGGTATATTGTTCTTTTACGGTATGTTAGACTGGTTTATAATACATTTTTATTATTTTAATATACCGGTAATCTTCATTTTAATCCAGCTTCCCAAACGTAAGTTTCAGTATAAAATAATTAGTGGTAGGACCTTGCGAGTGGTTTACCATGTTTCCATCACCACTCTTGACACGCTAAACCGCTAAACCACAATATTTAAGAGGTAAGAATTTTATCTCTGGTGCTTAAGACAACCCCCTAACTTTGGGCCGATTTTTTTTTTGTTCAAATTCCGTCTTGTAGGCCGAGATATACGGTATGGGTTGATGAGTTGCATTGTTGAAGGAGAGGGGGGGGCCTTGATAAGTCGGAATTTGGAATAACTCAGCAAGGCCAGAGCCCCATATGTGCCGAGTTATCGAGGGTTTACTGGGGGTGGAAATGACTAACCTGAACATAAGATGCAGGGAAGAAGCCTATCTGGTTGTTAAGTTCACCTTGGTACCAGTTGGAGTCAATCTTCTTACGAAGGATTATCATATCTCCTTTTTTGAAACTAAGGTCTCTGTGGAGAAACAAATGAATATCAACCATCTTATCATATCTACTTCTAGATTTTCTGACTTAAAGGTAGCCCAACAATGTATGTTCATACATGCATATTTTCCTAAGTTTAATATATAACTAATATACAGAATACTGTACTACTATACTGTATATATTACTGTAGTTATATATAATCTCCCCACTAGCCAGAATAATTGGTGCAGACCTCATTCAGGGATGAGATAATTTTGGGTAATTAGAACTCTCTCAAACCCATAAAATATCCCCAATCCCTTCAATTTTTGTGCATACAGTACTGTACACTACAGGAATATCCTACTTATCACAGGGAATGCATTCCTAAAAGTAAATGCAATTAACAAAACTGCGAATATCAGGACAATTTTCCCCATAAGAATTAATGTAAATGGGAAGGGGGTTGCATTCCCAGCTAGCAAATTTCACCATATTTTTTTGATACCATATATAATCCTCATTATCCAAGGATATTAGGGACCAGAATCGCATGTATACTGTAGCACGGGTAAACATTCTGTATATTTACGATGTCCCAATCTACGATAATTCGCATTAACAATGCTGATACATTAAGACCACATTGACGATATTCATTATCCCACCAACTCACCAAGTTGGCATATGGAACGCATCACTCGCTTCATTTGTCTGCTGAGGTGTTATCTACCCAAATACCGCTTCGTGGCCATTTTGTGAACTACAGTCCAGCCATTGTTTCTTCTTGGTTACATGTTTGTAAGAAATGGAGCTAAATTTTTTAGCTCACATTGTACTCTGTTTTAGTGACTATGAAGTTATTTTGCTATGACTGTGAAGTTCTTTTGCACTGACTATAAAGTTATTTTGCTCTGCTGTCTGACTGTGAAGTTCTTTTGCTCTGACTGTGAAGTTCTTTTGCTCTGCCTGTGAAGTACTTTTGCTCTGCTGTCTGACTGTGAAGTTCTTTTGCTCTGACTGTGAAGTTCTTTTGCCCTGACTGTGAAGTTATTTTTCCCTGACTATGAAGTTATTTTGCTATGACTGTGAAGTTCTTTTGCACTGACTGTGAAGAACTTTTGCTCTGCTGTCTGACTGTGAAGTTCTTTTGCTCTGACTATGAAGTTCTTTTGCTCTGACTGTGAAGTTCTTTTGCTCTGACTGTGAAATTCTTTTGCTCTGACTGTGAAGTTCTTTTGCTCTGACTGTGAAGTTCTTTTGCTCTGACTGTGAAGTTCTTTTGCTCTGACTGTGAAGTACTTTTGCTCTGCTGTCTGACTGTGAAGTTCTTTTGCTCTGGCCATGAAGTTCTTTTGCTCTGACTGTGAAGTTCTTTTGCTCTGACTGTGAAATTCTTTTGCCCTGACTGTGAAGTTATTTTTCCCTGACTATGAAGTTATTTTGCTATGACTGTGAAGTTCTTTTGCACTGACTGTGAAGAACTTTTGCTCTGCTGTCTGACTGTGAAGTTCTTTTGCCCTGACTGTGAAGTTCTTTCGCTCTGCCTGTGAAGTACTTTTGCTCTGACTGTGAAGTTCTTTTGCTCTGACTGTGAAATTCTTTTGCCCTGACTGTGAAGTTATTTTTCCCTGACTATGAAGTTATTTTGGTATGACTGTGAAGTTCTTTTGCACTGACTGTGAAGAACTTTTGCTCTGCTGTCTGACTGTGAAGTTCTTTTGCTCTGACTGTGAAGTTCTTTTGCTCTGACTGTGAAGTTCTTTTGCTCTGACTGTGAAGTTCTTTTGCTCTGACTGTGAAGTTCTTTTGCTCTGACTGTGAAGTACTTTTGCTCTGCTGTCTGACTGTGAAGTTCTTTTGCTCTGGCCATGAAGTTCTTTTGCTCTGACTGTGAAATTCTTTTGCCCTGACTTTGAAGTTATTTTTCCCTGACTATGAAGTTATTTTGCTATGACTGTGAAGTTCTTTTGCACTGACTGTGAAGAACTTTTGCTCTGCTGTCTGACTGTGAAGTTCTTTTGCTCTGACTGTGAAGTTCTTTTGCTCTGCCTGTGAAGTACTTTTGCTCTGCTGTCTGACTGTGAAGTTCTTTTGCTCTGACTGTGAAGTTCTTTTGCCCTGACTGTGAAGTTATTTTTCCCTGAATATGAAGTTATTTTGCTATGACTGTGAAGTTCTTTTGCACTGACTGTGAAGAACTTTTGCTCTGCTGTCTGACTGTGAAGTTCTTTTGCTCTGACTATGAAGTTCTTTTGCTCTGACTGTGAAGTTCTTTTGCTCTGACTGTGAAATTCTTTTGCTCTGACTGTGAAGTTCTTTTGCTCTGACTGTGAAGTTCTTTTGCTCTGACTGCAGTTCTTGTACTCTGACTGTGAGTTCTTTTGCTCTGACTGTGAAGTTCTTTTGCTCTGACTGTGAAGTTCTTTTGCTCTGACTGTGAAGTACTTTTGCTCTGACTGTGAAGTACTTTTGCTCTGACTGTGAAGTACTTTTGCTCTGCTGTCTGACTGTGAAGTTCTTTTGCTCTGACTGTGAAGTTCTTTTGCTCTGACTGTGAAGTTCTTATGCTCTGACTGTGAAGTTCTTTTGCTCTGACTGTGAAGTTCTTTTGCTCTGACTGTGAAGTTCTTTTGCTCTGGCCATGAAGTTCTTTTGCTCTGACTGTGAAGTACTTTTGCTCTGACTGTGAAGTTCTTTTTGCTCTGGCCATGAAGTTCTTTTGCTCTGACTGTGAAGTTTTTTGCTCGACTGTGAATGCTTTTGCTCTGACTATGAAGATATTTTGCTCTGCAGTCTGACTGTGAAGTTCTTTTGCTCTGACTGATAAGTTCTTTTGCATTGACTGTGAAGTTCTTTTGCTCTGACTGTGAAGTTATTTTTCCCTGACTATGAAGTTATTTTGCTCTGCTGTCTGACTGTGAAGTTCTTTTGCTCTGCTGTCTGACTGTGAAGTTCTTTTGCTCTGACTGTGAAGTTCTTTTGCTCTGACTGTGAAGTTCTTTTGCTCTGACTGTGAAGTTCTTTTGCTCTGACTGTGAAGAACTTTTGTTCTGCTGTCTGACTGTGAAGTTCTTTTGCTCTGACTATGAAGTTCTTTTGCTCTGACTGTGAAGTACTTTTGCTTTCTGCTGTCTGACTGTGAGTTCTTTTGCTATGACTATCAAGTTATTTTGCTCTGCTGTCTGACTGTGAAGTTCTTTTGCTCTGCCTGTAGAAGTTCTTTTGCCCTGACTGTTATTTTCCCCTGACTATGAAGTTATTTTTGCTCTGCTGTCTGACTGTGAAGTTCTTTTGCTCTGCTGTCTGACTGTGAAGTTCTTTTGCTCTGACTGTGAAGTTCTTTTGCTCTGCCTGTGAAGTTCTTTTGCTCTGCCTGTGAAGTTCTTTTGCTCTGCCTGTGAAGTTCTTTTGCTCTGCCTGTGAAGTTCTTTTGCTCTGACTGTGAAGTTCTTTTGCTCTGACTGTGAAGTTCTTTTGCTCTGACTGTGAAGTTCTTTTGCTCTGCCTGTGAAGTTCTTTTGCTCTGCCTGTGAAGTTCTTTTGCTCTGACAGTGAAGTTCTTTTGCTCTGACTGTGAAGTTCTTTTGCTATGACTATGAAGTTATTTTGCTCTGCTGTCTGACTGTGAAGTTCTTTTGCTCTGACAGTGAAGTTCTTTTGCTCTGACTGTGAAGTTCTTTTGCTATGACTATGAAGTTATTTTGCTCTGCTGTCTGACTGTGAAGTTCTTTTGCTCTGACAGTGAAGTTCTTTTGCTCTGACAGTGAAGTTCTTTTGCTCTGACAGTGAAGTTCTTTTGCTCTGACTGTGAAGTTATTTTTCTCTGACTGGGAAGTTCTTTTGCTCTGCCTGTGAAGTTATTTTGCTCTTCCTGTGAAGTTCCTTTGCTCTGACTGTGAAGTTATTTTTCTCTGAATGGGAAGTTCTTTTGCTCTGACTGTGAAGTTCTTTTGCTCTGACTATGAAGTTCTTTTGCCCTGAGGCATTGTTATTTTTCATCTGTTTGATGGCAGTAGCTACCTCATCCAGGGATGGAGGATAGCTGAGGTGGGTCAGCTCTGGGTGCTAAGGGACCTGCTGGGTGGTCAGGACATCTTTCAGCTGAGCAGTGAAAGGTAGTGCTCTTTCCAGCGCTGAAGGAGGCCTTCATCGTCTTTAATTATGGAGTTACGATTCGATGACCGGTGGTGGGGGGGGCTGTGCCACGAGTGATTAGCCCATAAAATGTTTTAGAGGAATTGAAAAATTGGCGCACCTTGTGCCGATCTGCAAATCTTTGTGTTTCACATGCTTTATTTTTAAACCAGTCATTCTTTACATTGCAATGTTCCCGCTGGGCCGCCACTTTCTTCTTGTGGAAGGTATCATCTTTGGTCCTAGACTGAGGGTTGTTCTGCCAGTCAATAAGCAGCACGTTTATCATCGACGAGTACATTGATTGCCGGGTCATTTTCATCAAACCAGTCTTGGTGTATTCTTTCGATCTGGCAGAAGGTCTCTCTGCAAGTTTTTGTCATGACAGTTGTATGATATATATGGACACAAAGTAGAACCTTCAGCTGTTTATTATTATATTGTTATATTACTCTTATTAATTATGTATAGTAAAGTATTACAGAACATGTATTAATTCTATGTAATATTCTATCTATTGTGCACCATGTTATGTATATAAATTATCACATTTATACTTTATGTATTTAGCTTGTGAATGCTGGCATCTGTACAGGCCAGCGCGTAGTAATACATAGATAGATGTAAAGAGAGAAGACTGAGTCCTTTGTGGCGTGACCACGGGCTTCTGCGTCCTATTGTATATATATCTCCCGTACGAGAATAGAACCTACTTTTAAGACAACAAGTTTTTGTGTATACCCTCAGTAGTATAGAACATTCTTTGGGTATCCCCGGCAATACGCTAGATGGCGCAGTGATTATTTCTCAGTGAGATACAGTGGACCAAGCCTTTCCGCCTGGACTCTGTTAATGGCGTCTCGTCTTCAGTGACTTCAGCTTCAGACAGCAAGACTACTACAAGCCTCTAGACTTACAGTGTTGTGAAGTGCTATGCTGTGTACAGTGCTATGCTGTGAAGTGAAGTGTTTTGTGAAGTGCTGTGCTGTGTATTTTACTCATAATTGTCTGTGCAAGTTGCGGTCAGATGACTAAGGGAGCAGCCCGACAGTACGTGCTCTCCCGTCTCTGGTCTGAGGGTGACTGAGGACCCAGCTGGACGCTGCCCACCCGCTCCTACGTCTGGCAGCGCGCCAAGTCTCTCCCCTCCCGCCAGACACACACACACACACACGCATTCACCTTCTATTTTCTTGCGACTTCAGTCTTCTGTAATTCTGTGCATAGATTACGAGGGGCTGACCCGGTCTTTTGCACAGATAGAGTACAGAAGCAGTCGGCATGTCTCACAGGGATCAAAATGATACCCTGGACGATGGGGTTACGAGTTTTAGTGTGGGAGACCTCTCCCCACCCACGCTTACGCCCCACGCTCCCCACAGTGACAACGCCGAGTCACCCACAGAATCTCCTCGCTCGTCGCGAGCCAGCTCTCCTGCGATACATGCGTCCACAGATCTCCTTCAACTGATAAAGTGGATGGAAACTTCTCGACGCCAGGACGATATTGCAAGGAGAGAAGAGGAAGAACTTAGGTACAAAGAGTATGAAAGACGACGCCACAAAGAGGAACAAACACGTAGAGAACTCGAAGACATACGTAGACGTGAGGATGACCTTAGAAGAAAAGAGGATCAAGCCAGATTTGAAGTCTTGATTTCTCTGTTAGCCTCCCCACAACGATCTACCGTACAAGATTCGTCTGCTACTACTAATGTTGATGCGACTAGTGGTACTGGTACCTCATTTCCCGGAGTCGGATCAACAACACCTCAAAAGGCTGCAGTACAGACGCCTCCCTCTCTGATGTCTGACGCTTCTTATCAGATGTTTCGGGAATGGCGTCGACGTTGGCAAGACTACGCAACAATGGTTGACTTGTCCAGTTTATCACAGCCGAAACAAATGATACAGCTTCGTATGTGCTTGTCCTTAGAGACACAACGTACTCTCGAGCACACACTTCAAGTGCCTCCTACGACAACTCTGACGGTAGAGGCCGTGCTCGACACGTTGCAGGAACACGTCAAGGGACAGCGCAACGAAGCACTCAGAGAAGAGAACTCCTCCAATGTAAACAGCTTGATGGAGAATCTTTTGACGCGTTTTTTGTAAGGCTCAAAAGGTGTTCAGAGGAAGTTGATGTTTGTCCCGGACATTCTCAAGTCTGTGAAGAGACACAACTTAAGACAATCATTTTAACGGGTGTCCGAGATGAAGAGCTAGTTCAGCGTCTCATTTCCCTCGACCCCACTTCCTCCCTTCAAGATGTTGTTACGAAATGTCGAGCGTACGAGGCCGCCAGGTGTGCGACTTCAGCTTTACGCTCACAGCCTGACCAGGTGAGGGCAGTGTCTTCCTACAGAAAGGGTAAGAAGCAGCAAAGTAACCCCACCCCTCACCCTCCAGCTACACCTTCAGCAGCAGCTTTGTGTAACAGCTGTGCGAGACAGCATAATGCCTCCCAGTGCCCAGCTGCTCAAAGCGTGTGCAGAAGTTGCGACCGCCAGGGTCACTGGGCTTACACAGTCAAGTGCCCTGCTAGCAAAGTTCAGTGCAGACTTTGTGGTCGTGTGGGCCATTATGACAAATGTTGTCGTAAGAAGACACATAAAGGACGCCACCTAGGATCCGAGAAGTCATCCTCAGGTAGTGCTGGCATGCCCCCTCCTGGCAAGCATCAAGACGCTGTTTCCAGTCGTTCCTGCCGTCGTGTACATAGTTCCACAGACACGACGCCCCAGCACATCAATGTCGTCATTTCTTACGGTAACTCGTCATCCAGTCTTCAGATGTTACCTGGCACCGGTGCTGACGTCTCAGTAATTGGTCCACAACATTTAGCAAGTTTGGGAATACCCCGGAGCAACCTACAGCCCCCTCCTCAGACAACGAAACTGACAGCTGATGGTTCCAAGATGGCTCCAGCTTTGGGATCTTTCTGGGCTACCCTTACCTTTGGTAAGCAGTCTTGCTCAGCCCGGATTGATGTTCATAATAGTATCCTGACTCCGCTCTTATCATATGGCCATTGTCAAGAGTTGGCCATTATTTCCAAGGAATTCCCTAAACCTATTTTAAAGGCCACCCCAGAGGACGAGATGTTGTGTTCTACAGCTGCTGCATCCCTCAAGTCAGTGGTTTCATTGAAGGCCGTCTTCACATCAGAAGAGTCTACAGCACCGGATGCAGACAAGACTCTTGAAGATCTCCGCACCGCAGCCCGGGCCGACCCTTCCTACATCCGGCTTGTCGACTGTGTGTCTCAGGGATTTCCATCGAACCGATACGACCTTCATGAATTGCTACTCCCGTACTGGAAAATACGCGAGGACCTCTATTGTGATGGAGACCTCGTCTTGTATGGTCCACGAGTAGTTATTCCTGCTGCCCTACGCCGCCGTACCTTGGCCCGCCTTCACGACAGCCATCGAGGAGTGGAGGCCACCAAGCGACGGGCGAAGCAGACTGTATTTTGGCCCGGAATTGACGCGGACATTGCAAGTACCGTCCGTGCCTGTGAACCATGCCAAATTCTGCAACCTAGCCAGCAACAGGAACCTTTAATGTGCGACGATAACCCTTCAAGACCCTTCGAGTCTGTGTCGGCCGATTTCTTTGCAGTAGCAGGGAAGTCCTTCCTCGTCATTGCCGACCGACTGTCTGGATGGCCTGTTGTCGTCCCCTGTGGTAGTGATACAACGGCTACTGCTACCATCCGGAGCTTCAGGCATTACTTCAGAGAAGTTGGTGTTCCCCTCCGCCTCAGGACTGATGGAGGACCCCAGTTCACCAGCCACGAGTTCCGGGACTTCATGGACCGTTGGGGAGTCCGTCATGTCGTGACCTCGCCCCACTACCCCCAGGCGAATGGACACGCTGAAGCCGCAGTCAAGACTGTGAAACACCTGATCCTTAAGGTGTCACCCTCAGGAAATATCGACTGCGAGGACTTCGATCGAGGTTTGTTGGAGTTACGCAACACCCCGAACTTCACTGGACGCTCCCCAGCCCAGGTTCTATACGGACATCATCTCAGGTCTTGTGTTCCTGCCCACCCGAAGTCTTTTTCTCAAGAGTGGCAGACCAAGACTGAGGAATGTGACCGCCGTGCAGCAGAACGAGCCGCAGATGTCGCTGCTCGGTACGACTGTCATGCCCGCCCCCTTCCCAGGTTGAGTATCGGCCAACAGATCAGGATTCAAGATCCGGTATCTCACCGCTGGGACAAGGTTGGGGTTGTTATGGGTATTGGCCGGTCCAGGGACTACCAAGTGCGTCTTCCTAGTGGTAGAGTATGGTGGAGGAACCGTCGTTTCCTCCGACCTGTGGAGCTGCCTAGTGTTGACCCCTCCCCAGTTGAGTCCCCTAATGTTGATGTCTCTAAAGTAAATCCATCCCCACCTTGTGTTTCTGCCCCAGTACTCCGCAGGTCCGAGCGACTCAGAAACAAAAGGTCCGCTCAAGATGAAACTATGAGCGTATAGGGGGGAGGGAGGTGTATGATATATATGGACACAAAGTAGTACCTTCAGCTGTATATTGTTATATTACTATTATTAATTATGTATAGTAAAGTATTACAGAACATGTATTAATTCTATGTAATATTCTATCTATTGTGCACCATGTTATGTATATAAATTATCACATTTATACTTTATGTATTTAGCTTGTGAATGCTGGCATCTGTACAGGCCAGCGCGTAGTAATACATAGATAGATGTAAAGAGAGAAGACTGAGTCCTCTGTGGCGTGACCACGGGCTTCTGCGTCCTACTGTTTGTATATATATCTCCCGTACGAGAATAGAACCTACTTTTAAGACAACAAGTGTTTGTGTATACCCTCAGTAGTATAGAACATTCTTTGGGTATCCCTAGCAACACGCTAGAACAGTGTCGAGAATATCCCATTCAGCACTGGTATTGGGGTCGTTTCTTTTCGGGTTGTTTACCAGCCCATATTCGAGCTGCTCTCCAAACGCTTAGTGTTAAAACCTCTTCTGGAGGCTTGCTGCCTTCACCATTTTGGGGTGACGTGAATTGAGAGCTGGCAATGAGAGGATGAATAGTGTCGCAGTGGTCTGAGCCACACATGGCATGGGTGATAAAGACATCTCGGCAATCTCTTTCTCTGACTATGATGTAGTCAATGAGATGCCAGTGTTTGGATCGTGGGTGTTACCACAATCCCTTGAACTTGTCAGCCTGCCTAAACAAGGTATTGGTGATAGTGCGGTTGTGTGCAGCACACTTGTTGAGGAGAAGTAGGCCATTGGGATTACACTTGCCTAGTCCATTTCTCCCTATGGTTCCCTGCCAAATGTCATTATCTTTGCCAACTCTGGTACTGAAGTCACCAAAGAGCACAACCTTATCTTCTCTGGGGATAGAGGTTAGCACTCTGTCAAGGTCAGCATAAAAGGCCTCCTTGATGTCATTCTCTGCATCCAGTGTTGGGGAGTATGCACTGATGAAAAAGGCATGACGTGAGTGATTCAGTGGGACTCGGAGTGTCATGAGGAGCTCGTTGATCTCAATAGACATTTCAGTTAGCCTGTGTAGGATGCGTTGGCGGTTGGCAAAGCCAACTCCATAAATGTGGTTTCTCTCCGCAGCAGGCTTACCCTTCCAGAAGTAATGTAGTCAGACTCCCATTCTGTGAGTTGACCCTCGCCTGGGAGCCGGGACTCACTGATGGCTGCTATGTTGATGTTATACCTAGCCAGTTCTTTTGCCACACGTGCAGTTCTTCTTTCAGGACGCTCATTTGTCCCAGTATCCAGAAAGGTCCTGACATTCCATGCAGCAACCCTAAGAGGTTGTACAGTTTGTTTTTGCTTGAATCTGTGATTTTGATTGTGTTTGCAATAGCATAAGGATGACCTTACTGGGTGCGGTTGCCCAGTCAGGTTATGTTTAGGGCACTTTTTCTAGCCCCCCTCCCCATGTAGGGTGAGTAGAGTGGCTCCTCAAAAGGGCTGCTCAGTCACACAGACAGAACTGGATTGTACTACTGCCTAGATCCCAGTGCATAAACGACCATCTTATCTGTGCCGCCCATGTGCAGAGTTGTGACTTGATTCCCGGCAGTCACCTCTGCCCGCCCCCGTCTCCACTCGTCCGCCGCCATAGGACTTTTGGGGGTATAGTGGTTTTGATGATGATGAGAGGTATGATGAGCTGGATGATGGCTGCGCATGAGTTGACTAATATGGTGAGGAAAGGAGCGCAGGCTGCAACCACACATCATGGCTCTCCCTTTTCCTGATCCAGTGGTGCAATGACTGGGGAGAGGGAGAATTGCAATGAACTGCCGATAGCCCAGTTTGTTGGGTTTCGTCTTAGTAGTCTGTCCATCACGCACTGCCTTCGTCCGCCGGTGTAGTCCTTGGGTTTCCATGTTGGTCACCTCTTCCGCCTATACTGCCGTTGGGGTCTTGTTGGAGCTCTGCCAGCATGTCAGCCCAGTGCGGGGCTCCACCGCAGATTTTTCATTCGGGGTTTACTCCCGTAGCCTTATACCTGCCAAGGTTAATCTGCAAGGCAGCGGGGCAGTGGTTGGTTGGCGCCAGGACATGTCCACATGTCAGTGGGCCTATGCACCATCCCTCTGAGGCCCACTGCTACTCCGAGATCCCCTGCTGGTCTAGCCTGGGCTCACGAGGCACCCAGTTACCGTGTAACAAATTAGCTGTTTGGTTCCTTTTTAATTCTTTATATTTAATTACTAATTTATATTTCTTACATTTCTAAATTTATCTCATTCTCTTTTTTTCTCTGTTCATTATACTTGCAAGACTAGTGAGATGAGGGAGGTTATGGAGGAGTGGAGTGGAGGGGACGAGGAGACTGAGGGAAGATGTGAGGATGGGGGGTTGCGGTCAGTCGGTTTTTATTTTTACACCATGGGGAGGCTGAGATGGTGGATAGCTGTGTACTACGATGCAACACTTCAGAGGGGAAATATGAAATACTTATTATTTAGAATTCACTGTATCACTGCATAATACCACAGACACTTATAACACATCACTCTTTCTCAATAAGGGAGGGATGAATTAGGACTCTTATCAACGGTTACTGTATTTATTGAATACAGTACTTTCTATTAGGGTTTGACAATTATACTTCAAAACAATAAACCTATTTTCCTAGCAAGTTGACAAGGGGGTCATCTGACTCACAATACATTTGGGAAACGGATCAAACCTAATAGGTACTCACATTATAGCCGCCATATGAGGAGGTGACACCCACGGCACAATCAAACTTAACTCTGACCAAACACAAACTGGCTTTTTCAAACTGTGTGGCACAAAAGAACAGCTTCATGGCGTCGTGCCTCCTAGGCCTCCTCATTGACTGAAGACAGGCTAAAGCATTTCTATTGGCTCGAACTTTGCGGGAACTCCTGACATTGTTACAACATAGTGATGCCACGAGGAGGCACAACAGCAGTCTTGATGGTGAGGAGGCTGTGTACTGGCAGGGGAAGACTTGTGCAAGTTGCTTCCCTGTTCACTACGAGGGCTAGCCAGCGGCGGCAGGTGAAAGTGAGAGCACGCACGCACACACACACACACACACACACACACAAAAAAAAGAGGGGGGAATTCAGACGGCAAGCAAGAGTGAGGATCGTATTGTATGATAAATTTACATGTGTGTGACTGTGGTAGTGAGTTAAATATCAGCTGTTAAGGAGTGCTTGGCAACACTCCTTTCCACTCCATCCCTCTAATTACCCACACCTTTCTGCTTTCTCACTCCATATTTTAAAATGTTATTTAACATAATGTTGAAGGGATACAACCTTGCTCATTTATACCAATACTTACCACAATCTCCGTCAACATACATTAGGTTTCATGTTTATTCAAGACATCTTCAGGTCATGAGACCCACTAATCCCCCACAGCTCCATGGGAGTGGATAATAACAGTCTTTGCTGTAACACACAGCTTCATTCATGCTCGTATCATATAGATTTTTAATTTTTAAATATATTTACTGTAACTAAACTTTTAGATAAACTATTTTGGACTAGTATAGTAAAGAAATGAAGTTTCTAAGTTCAGTAGAATTGAATTTATGGATTCCGGTAATTTAAAACAAAGGTGGGCAGTTGCGCCACAAAAAGTTGCGGCACAACTTGTGCAACAACTTTTTTGGTTGCGGCGCACATTTTTCCAGACAGTTGCAGAACTGGTCGCGCCACAACTTTTACAAGCAATTTTAAGCAACGCGCAAAATTTTTTGTCAATAATTGAAAATTGGAATACAACCGCATAAACAAACGGGCATCCCTAGAGCCGCGCATTACGAAAATTTCTGTTTCTGACGGAATGATTCAGCATACACATGATACAGGTGGGGCAGCATATTTCTGAACTGTAAACCAGATGTGACTCCCCCCCCCTTCGTTGCTCCCTCACTGTAGTTGCCAGATTTCATCTTTCACATAAACTCTAGATACTAGAGTTAATGTGAAAGATGAAATCTGGCATCTACAGCGAGGGAAGGGGAGGGAGGAATGATTCATATCATAACCAGTCAGGCAGTCAGTAGCACTGCAGTTAAGGCGTCAGTTTCTTGTTGTTTTGTTTCTTGTTAGTACTAGTATTATGGATCGTTTTGTGACGAGGAGGAGTCTGCGGCCGGCAGCAGTGATCCTGCCGCTGCCGACCAGGACATGGACACAGAAGTTGAAGTGACTGAGACTGTTGACAGCCAGTCCACTGAGACTGAGGCCAGTGGCAGTGAGGCATTTTTTTGTAATTTTGTAAAAAAATATTGATAATATTAACTTTTTTGTATCAATTTTATTTAGTTTTACTTGGAAATAGGCAAATTTTTAAATTTTAGTATTTGTTAATTATTATTTTTTTTAAAGTCGCGATTGTGCTTGCGGCGAAACTTTTTGAAAATGGTTGCGGTTGCAGCGCAACTATTTCAGCAGAGTTATGGTTGCGGCACAAAAAACAAAAGTTGCGCATGCTCACCTTTGGTTTAGACTCAAGGAAAACATCCCCAGCACCCAGAAATGTTTTGGGGAAGTACTGTAGGCTAGTTATCTGTCTGTGCAAAATATCTAGTTTAAACACCTGGAAACTTTTCCCAGTAATCGGAAAAGATTCCGGGGATAAGGAATTTTTCCGGGTTTGAGAAAGTAGTCTGGTTACCCGGAAATCTATCATCCAAGGAAGTATTCTGCACCAATTATTTTGGCTAACAAGGATATCACTGTATTTTTCTAATATATAATACTTGGTAATGCAAAGTGGCAGTTGAGGGGATGTTGGTTTACAGGATACAATATACCTGTCCAGTACTGAATTTCGAAAAATATGTTGTGAAAGTTGTCGGTTATTTACTACATTAATTCTTCGCACTGACATTTAGGAATGCAATAACCTTTGGATATTCCAATAATTCATTACCCCTGCTATTTTTTATGTAGATAGAGGGGAGTATGGTGATGAACATGCATATAATGTTATTCAATAATTCATTATCCACTTTCTGTGGAGAACTCCCAATGGCACTGATATAGCTGGTAGGAATTTAACAGCAAGTCACTTGATCAAAGTGTTTTATGTTTGTGAAGTATGATGGTTAAAATATCATTAACAAATTGATAAACACATACCTTGCTTCTTTCCTTTCATAATTAAAAAGTGCTTTTGCACAGGGCTGGTGAGTTGAAGTCTGAAATTAAAAGATAAAATTAAGCCTGAAGTGTTTCGCTATTTAACTGAAGAGAGAAGAATATTTTATCAGTGATATACTGAAGCACTTAACAAGATTACATCTGTATGTCCATATAAGTAGTGTGACAGTAGTAATGCTGTCATTAGGTGTCAACTACATCAAAATGAAATGTACGAACTACAGATTTGAACTTGTTGCATGGACAAAACATGCACCTACTGGCCATTGGGACAAAATCCTTGTGAATAATTGCAGAAATGTTGAAAACATTAGACTATATTGACATGTGGATGGTGGCTAAATTGATTAATGCAATTATGATGGAGTGTACTCTTCCAGTAACTTCCTGCTGACTGGCTGAAGAGCATAAATATAATACATTTAAGGGTAAAGGTGATGCACTTGGACATGAGCACTACAGGAGCCTGGAGCTGTCAAATCAGGTTATGAAAATTATGGAAAGAATTATCAGGAAATTGATAAGGAAAAGACTGGACATAAACGAAATGAAGTTTTGTTCACGCCAGGTAAAACTAAAGATACAATATTTATGGTCAGGTAACTGTAAGAGAAATATCTAGAGAAAGAAAGAAAGCTGTACAGTACTTTGTATTTGTAGACCTAGAGAAGGCATATGATTGGGGACCATATGGCAGTGCAGTGGGCAATGAGAATGTTAGGGTGTCAAGAAGTGTCTTCTTTGAGTGGTTATGATATTGTATGAGGGCTCAAGAACCACTGAGAGACTAAATGGTGAGGAAAGTGAGGAATTAGCAGCAAAAGTAGGGATTCATCAAGGGTATGCTTAAGCCACCTTCTGTTTACCAAGGTGCTGGAGATATCATCATGGGACTTAAGGACTGGTCTGTCCTGGGAGTTGTATTTTGAAGACTTAGTACTGATAGTATTGAAAAGGCAGTGAAGAAATTTACAAAATAAAACGAAGGAATGGATTCAAATGGTATGCGTGAATGTGGCAAAAATAAAAGTATTGAATAGTGGCATGAATGAAAGACACAAGGAAGAAAAATGGCCATATGTTGTCTGTAAGAAATGCATTACAGTAACTCAATTATGTTCTGTGAGTGTGGAAGGTGGGAACACACTGCAGATGTTACTAATTTTAAGTGTCCTGCATGTACAGATATTGGAAAGCATGTGGTTATAGTAAGGTTGGAGAAACTCAACATTGGGGATGGTGCTGAAGCAAGTTAAGCTACAAGGGTTAGAAGTGGCTGGAAGATGTAAAGTACAGTATAAGGACTTGCTGCCTTTATTGATGGCAAGAAGACCTTCCATTCACATGAAAGGAAAAATATATTCCAATGGCAAGAGAAGTGTGATGTTGTGTTGCTCATGAATGTGAAACAAAGGCAGTTCAAGAGGATAACATATCCAAGGTAGATCGAACTAAAATGAGAATGGTGAGGTGGATGTGTAATGTGATTCTGAAATTTAGGTGGCCCTGTTCAGAGCTAAGATGGTGGATAGGTACTGAGTGTAATGGAAAGGTTTTGCATGGAAGTAAGTTGAAATGGTTTGACCATAAGGGGAAAAATGAAGGAAACCCAAGGGGGTCAAGAGATACTGTACATAAGTCTGACTGTGGAAGGGAGGAAAGTTAGAGGTAAGGCAAAAATTACTTGGAGAAAGGTTATAAAAAATTAACCCAAAGTTAGGAGCATAAAAGGAGAGGCTACAAGAGACTGTTATCATGAAGAGGTGCCACCTCATTATCACAGACAATTCATTCTATAGCAAAAATTGGCTGTAAAAATTATTTCAGAGAGAATCTATGACATATAAATATTACAACAGACAACCTCCTTGTACAAGCCCTGAAGGATGTTCATATATGCAGTAGTGAACCTTTATAACAGTTCAATATTGAGCGTACAGGTATCCCACATTATCGAGCGTCTTGGGGCACACATCATGGGATGCTGACCGAGAAACTCTGCTACGCCTTTACCATATGCTAGTTAGACCCAAACTGGATTAGAGGTTGAGAGTACTTCTCAGCCACTGAGGCTAGACTCAATACAGGGGGTCCCTGACTTACGAACGTCTGACTTATGAATGCCAGCTGATACGCATGAGGTTAAACTCTAAATTTACAGTACCGTGATATCTCCGTTTGCCGGAACAGTTGGTGCAGCACACATCTGGGAATGAGAGATTTTCGGGTAAAGACAACTCTCTCAAAGCCAGAAAAAATTCCCTCATCCCCAGAATTTTGTGGGTAACGGATAAATATTCTCGGAAGTTCCAGAAATGACTCATTACATCATCTTTTGAGCCCACACACACACACACACTCCAACAACCACCACCCACACACACACACACACCCCAACAACCACCACCCACACACACACACACTCCAACAGCCACCACCCACACACACACTCCAACAACCACCACCCACACACACTCCAACAACCACCACACACACTCCAACAACCACCACCCACACACACACACACACACCTCCCAACCACCACCCCACACACTCCAACAGCCAACACACACACACACTCCAACACCACCACACACACACACACACACACACTCCAACAACCACCACCCACACACACACACACACACACTCCATCAAACCACCACACACACACTCCATCAAACCACCACCCACATACACTACATCCTTGACCACCGAAGGGTCAAGACGTACCTGGCGCTCCTCTCGGAGCAGCCAGGTCAACTGTTAAGTTGGCCCATACCAACTCCCTCCCCACCGGAATATCAACAAGTTCTCGCCAGAAGTTACAATTTCATTTAGGAAAGGAATGGAACCAGTGTTAAACAGAGGTGAACAGTGGTGAACAGCGCTTAAGTCAGTGAGAACAACTCAACAGTAACAGTCGTACCCAAGTTAACCTTCACACAGTGAGGCCCCAGGTACCCAGTGATAACGGCCAAAGACCCAACAACAACCAGCGAAGTGTTAATCCGTCTACGATAGGAAGGATTGAGACCACACCTCACTCATATAACACCATCTGTGAGGGAATTACTATACCACGTCAGGTCCCTCATAACACCATCTGTGAGGGAGTTACTACACCACGTGAGGCCCCTCATAACACCATCTGTGAGGGAATTACTACACCACGTGGTCCCTCATAACACCGTCTGTGAGGGAATTACTACACCACGTCAGGTCCTTCATAACACCATCTGTGAGGGAACTACTACACCACGTGAGGTCCCTCCTAACACCATCTGTGAGGGAGTTACTACACTACATGTTTCCTGTTCAACACCTACATTAATCTGTATGCTCACTGTATGTTCCTTTACCTTTCTCTAATGAAGGCTTTTATGTCCAATGTATATTTTCAGCGCGTGAACTGGCAGAGATTCCTGTGGTCGAACTGGCATTTGTCAAAGCACAGAGAAGACTGGCAGTATAGGGGCTCTCGGCGTTTTGCCAAGATGTTCAGTCCAAGAGACAGAGGCTGCCACAGAGACAGAAGGAGAAAAGTTGCGAGACTTGAGAAGGCCCAGGGTGAGGGTAAAAAGACACGATGGTTGGAGTCAAGCCGGTTAGGATTTAATAATGACTTCCCAAATAAACGATCCGAGTGCTGACCAGGAGAATGGTGACATCCCAGAAAATAATGATCCCCAGACCTTCCAGGCATAAGATTCCGAGAGCGGAAGAATATCCGAGCATAGCTCTGGCAACATGCGACACCCACCACACTGGTCTCAGAGAAACTGCAGAGAGATAGCAACAGCTGCCTGGGTTAGCCGATTGGTTTGATAACACCTGATGTTCACCTGTGGTGATAGATCATAACAAAATGGGAGGCTCAGGGCTTGTCAGTAACCTAGAGGTTGTCTGGAGATGAAAGTGAGACTCAATTGTTTGAATTTCTTTGATACGGGAGAAGGGATGACACTAAAGTGTTCATGAAGGTTAGCGGAGATTCTGACAAGTTGTTCCTGCCATGGTGAAGGGAGGAACACTACTCCTGCTGCAGTGAACCAGGAAATATTTGTGGCATTTCACTCATAGAAAAGATGACAACCAGCAGCTGAGATAGCAGATAACATTGTGAACTGGCTCAGAGAGGCGTAGACCAGACCCTGCAGGCCATTGGAGGACCTTTTTCCAGCCTACGAACACAGGGTGGCAGAAGTGCCATGCCCAGTGAATGAAGCGGTGGGAGAGAGCTGTGGTCTGGATTGTTTTGCGGCCTCCACACCAGCGAGTTGCCACTCAGACATCTGATCCAGGAGCTGGATGAACTCTCAAACAACAGGTCTGGTCCTCTTGTGGCAAGATGCTGGACTCACACTGAGTTAAAGGCAATCGAGCTTTGAAAAAATCACAGTTGGCCCTCCGTTGCGCTTGCACATACTGTCATTATTGGCGACCTGAGTACTGACCAATACTATGGTTACATGATTTTTGGTGTAAAACTGGGGTCATGCCTGATAGACTTTGCTTACCTGCAGATAGGTCCAGTCTCACATTCTAGGTGGCTCTAGCGGCTCTCAGGTTATAGCGAATTTGGGTGCGCTCATCATGTAAACTGAAGAGGAACCAACTTCACAACCTGAGACTTATTGTCAATTCATAAATTGAGTGTCTGCTTGCCAAATTGGACAGCGCAAAGGTTAAGTCATAATACGTTCTCCGAAGGTCGAAGGCATCGATTTCTCTTCAGCAGGCTCCTGAGGTAGCCAAGGAAGGTTGTTCGGGTGGCGGGCAGGGCTGGGAGTCGCTACAGTATATGCTCATCCCGAGGCAGTTCTGCGAAGACAATGTTCTGCGGTAAGGATGAGGAGAGAAGTGGCAGTCAAAAGATCTTGGATATGAGACTATATGAGGGATTGGGCATGTGAATCAGTTGGTGGCGATTCCTTCAGGGTCAGGAAGACTCTGAAGTCAATCTAGATTCTTGAGCCCTCTACGTCTGCGATCTAGGATAACATCAGGCTGGCAGTGAGCCCCCCTCTTACTACACAGCCTCACCAATGTTCAATCAGAGCTTTCCTGGACAACCCATGCATGTCCCTGCCTGGCCTCGCGCACACCCAGGTATAGAAGCGTTGTGTACGCTTAAGTGGCGGGCGGCAGTCGCGATGTACAGGAGGAGGTAAAAGGCATCAAAACCGGTGGTCAGCAGGGAGGTGATGAGTAGAAACAGAAGCAAGAAGACATGTTCTCTATGGTGATACCTTAACACCTGGTATTAGTAGTAAACGGTTTTGTATTTGATGATTTTGTTTTCTAAAAGGAATATTAGAAGATTTAATAAATGTGTGTCAAGATCATTGGTTTCTAACTATTCTGGATCATTTTCATCCTAATAAATTAACCGATACATTTACTTTACTTTAAATACGGCTATTTGGTGGTAATTTAGGCAGGGTTGGAATACTAATTACTATAAGATTTCAAGTTAAATTTACCCTAGCAAAAAAATGAAAACTTTTCAAATCTGAAGTATACATGATTCTGCACATAGAACTACGTATTAAGCCACCGCGCGGGCCGATTACAAACTCAAAAAAATTAAGCCTCCATTATGACTACCTACTCCAACAACCACCACCCACACTCCAACAACCACCACCCACATACACACCACATTCCAACAACCACCACCCACATACACACATTCCAACAACCACCACCCACACACACTCCCTTCAGGCCACGACCCACACTCCATCAAACCACCACCCCCA
>NW_024730668.1:9744252-9756769 GCF_018991925.1 Homarus americanus | reverse complement strand
CCTCCTAATAAATATATTAAAAAATAATTCTTTGTTATACAGGCATGAATGAAGCGGTGTATTACAGCAAAGGCAATCAAATTTTCCACTTCTCACAGGAAAATTTTCCTGAGTTTAAACAGCGCATTTCACACAGAGCCAGATTTATTTACATTAACACCACTGTACGCATACAATAAAAGTGATATCCCCGTTAGCCGGAACAATTAGTGCAAAGCACTCCCAGGGATGAGATTTCCGGGTAACCAGACAACTTTCTCAAACGCATAAAAATTCCTTATCCCCGGAATCTTTTCCGGTTACTGGGAAAAGTTTCTGAGTGTCTAAATTACATATCTTGCACAGACAGACACTAGCCCACTTCCCCAGAACGTTTCTGGGTGGTAGAGAATATTTTCCTCGAGTCTAAACTACCAGAGTCCATAAATGCAGTTCTAATTATGTTAGAAACTCCATTTCTTTAACAAAAAATTTGGTTTAATAAATACATTTAAAAACTAAAAATCTAATCATGATATACACCATAGTACGGGTCCAGTTGGGTCTGGCTGGATACAGTTCATGCACATCTGGTATGGGATCATCACATGACACTGTTTAGCAGTGAAAATGTATGGTTTTCTCACAAAAAACTTACATGTTGAACCTATAATGAAGTCAAAATGGCTTAAGTTTGGAGGCATTTTTAGTAAAATATCTATACTTATGAAAGTTTCCTGAAAAATGTCTGTTTGTGTCAGAATTGCAGTAGGTACATGTGCAGTACTATGAAACAGAAAAAAATAAATATATTACTTACAAAGTGGTTGATGTCACTTGTGGTGCAGATGATGAGAATCCTAACGAGTTTGAAGACCCTGTGGCAGACCGTAGTCTAGGTGATCCTTGAATTTCTGTTGAGGCTGTCTGTTCTTCACTACCAGTGACTTCCTGAGTATCATCTGCTGTAGGTCTTGAGCCACCCACACTAAGGCTAGAGGAGTCTAAACTACCCACATGGGTAGTAGCCTCCTCAGTAGGGCTCACAATTTCTAAGGAATGTCTGTTAAGAAGAAAGGAAATACTGTAACACAATTGATAAAATTAAAATTATTGATATCATGGAAGGATGTTTTTCATTTTTAGCTTCCAACTCATACCATGTGTTTTCTTCCTTCTCATACCATGTGTTTTCTTCCTTCTCATACCATGTGTTTTCTTCCAACTCATACCATGTGTTTTCTTCCAACTCATACCATGTGTTTTCTTCCTTCTCATACCATGTGTTTTCTTCCTTCTCATACCATGTGTTTTCTTCCAACTCATACCATGTGTTTTCTTCCAACTCATACCATGTGTTTTCTTCCTTCTCATACCATGTGTTTCTTCTTCCAATGTTTTTCTTCCAACTCATACCATGTGTTTTCCCAACTCATACCATGTGTGTTTTCTTCCTTCTCATACCATGTGTTTTCTTCCAACTCATACCATGTGTTTTCTTCCTTCTCATACCATGTGTTTTCTTCCAACTCATACCATGTGTTTTCTTCCTTCTCATACCATGTGTTTTCTTCCAACTCATACCATGTGTTTTCTTCCTTCTCATACCATGTGTTTTCTTCCAACTCATACCATGTGTTTTCTTCCTTCTCATACCATGTGTTTTCTTCCAACTCATACCATGTGTTTTCTTTCCCACTCATACCATGTGTTTTCTTCTCATACCATGTGTTTTCTTCCTTCTCATACCATGTGTTTTCTTCCTTCTCATACCATGTGTTTTCTTCCAACTCATACCATGTGTTTTCTTCCTTCTCATACCATGTGTTTTCTTCCCAACTCATACCATGTGTTTTCTTCCTACTCATACCATGTGTTTTCTTCCCACTCATACCATGTGTTTTCTTCCTTCTCATACCATGTGTTTTCTTCCAACTCATACCATGTGTTTTCTTCCTTCTCATACCATGTGTTTTCTTCCAACTCATACCATGTGTTTTCTTCCAACTCATACCATGTGTTTTCTTCCCACTCATACCATGTGTTTAATTCCAACTCATACCATGTGTTTAATTCCAACTCATACCATGTGTTTTCTTCCTTCTCATACCATGTGTTTTCTTCCAACTCATACCATGTGTTTTCTTCCTTCTCATACCATGTGTTTTCTTCCAACTCATACCATGTGTTTTCTACCTACTCATACCATGTGTTTTCTTCCAACTCATACCATGTGTTTTCTTCCCACTCATACCATGTGTTTAATTCCAACTCATACCATGTGTTTTCTTCCTTCTCATACCATGTGTTTTCTTCCAACTCATACCATGTGTTTTCTTCCTTCTCATACCATGTGTTTTCTTCCAACTCATACCATGTGTTTTCTACCTACTCATACCATGTGTTTTCTTCCAACTCATACCATGTGTTTTCTTCCCACTCATACCATGTGTTTAATTCCAACTCATACCATGTGTTTTCTTCCTTCTCATACCATGTGTTTTCTTCCAACTCATACCATGTGTTTTCTTCCTTCTCATACCATGTGTTTTCTTCCAACTCATACCATGTGTTTTCTTCCCACTCATACTCATGTGTTTTCTTCCAACTCATACCATGTGTTTTCTTCCAACTCATACCATGCTTCTTTCTTCCTTCTCATACTATGGGCTTTTTCCAACTCATACCATGTGTTTTCTTCCAACTCATACCATGTGTTTTCTTCCTTCTCATACCATGTGTTTTCTTCCCACTCATACCATGTGTTTTCTTCCAACTCATACCATGTGTTTTCTTCCAACTCATACCATGTGTTTTCTTCCTTCTCATACCATGTGTTTTCTTCCAACTCATACCATGTGTTTTCTTCCCACTCATACCATGTGTTTTCTACCCACTCATACCATGTGTTTTCTTCCAACTCATACCATGTGTTTTCTTCCCACTCATACCATGTGTTTAATTCCAACTCATACCATGTGTTTTCTTCCTTCTCATACCATGTGTTTTCTTCCAACTCATACCATGTGTTTTCGCCACTATGTTTTCTTCCCACTCATATACCATGTGTTTTCTTCCTTCTCACCATGTGTTTTTCTTCCCACTCATACCATGTGTTTTTCTTTCCAATCCAATACTATGTGTTTTCTTCCCACCATAACATGTGTTTTCCTTAACCTATACCATGTGTTTTTCTTCCTTCTCATACCATGTTTTCTTCCCCACTCATACCATGTGTTTTCTTCCCCACTCATACCATGTGTTTTTCTTCCTTCTCATACTCATGTTTCTTCCCTTCTCATACCTATGTGGGTTTTCTTCCTTAACTCATACCATGTGTTTTTCTTTCCCTTCCTATACCATGTTTTCTTCCAACTCATACCATGTGTTTCTTTCCTTCTCATACTATGTGTTTTTCCAACTCATACTGTGTTTTCTTCCTTCTCATACCATGTTTTCCAACTCATACCATGTGTTTTCTTCCAACTCATACCATGTGTTTTCTTCCTTCTCATACCATGTGCTTTCTTTCCTCTCATACCATGTGTTTTCTTCCAACTCCATACCATGTGTTTTTCTTCCTTCTCATACCATGTGGTTTTCTTCCAACTCATACCATGTTTTCTTCCCTTTCTCATACCATGTGTTTTTCCCCACTCATACTATGTGTTTTCTTCCCAACTCATACTCATGTGTTTTCTTCCTCTCATACCATGTGTTTTCTTCCAACTCCATACTATGTGTTTTCTTCCAACTCTTATACCATGTGTTTTTCTTCCTTCTCATACCATATGTGTTTTCTTCCAACTCATACCATGTGTTTTCTTCCCACTCATACCATGTGTTTAATTCCAACTCATACCATGTGTTTTCTTCCTTCTCATACCATGTGTTTTCTTCCAACTCATACCATGTGTTTTCTTCCTTCTCATACCATGTGTTTTCTTCCAACTCATACCATGTGTTTTCTACCTACTCATACCATGTGTTTTCTTCCAACTCATACCATGTGTTTTCTTCCCACTCATACCATGTGTTTAATTCCAACTCATACCATGTGTTTTCTTCCTTCTCATACCATGTGTTTTCTTCCAACTCATACCATGTGTTTTCTTCCTTCTCATACCATGTGTTTTCTTCCAACTCATACCATGTGTTTTCTACCTACTCATACCATGTGTTTTCTTCCAACTCATACCATGTGTTTTCTTCCCACTCATACCATGTGTTTAATTCCAACTCATACCATGTGTTTTCTTCCTTCTCATACCATGTGTTTTCTTCCAACTCATACCATGTGTTTTCTTCCTTCTCATACCATGTGTTTTCTTCCAACTCATACCATGTGTTTTACCTTCCAACTCATACCATGTGTTTTCTTCCTTCTCATACCATGTGTTTTCTTCCTTCTCATACCATGTGTTTTCTTCCAACTCATACCATGTGTTTTCTTCCTTCTCATACCATGTGTTTTCTTCCAACTCATACCATGTGTTTTCTTCCAACTCATACCATGTGTTTTCTTCCAACTAATACCATGTGTTTTCTTCCAACTAATACCATGTGTTTTCTTCCTACTCATACCATGTGTTTTCTTCCCACTCATACCATGTGTTTTCTTCCTTCTCATACCATGTGTTTTCTTCCAACTCATACCATGTGTTTTCTTCCCACTCATACCATGTGTTTTCTTCCAACTCATACCATGTGTTTTCTTCCAACTAATACCATGTGTTTTCTTCCTACTCATACCATGTGTATTTTTTTAACAAGTGTATAGAGAAAATTCATAAAGGCTTCATATAATAAAGGTCTGAAAATTGTAACCATGTACAAGATGTCTCAGTCCCCTGGGGAACTTCTCTAATAGGAGACACACACTCCCATGTACAAGGTGTCTCAGTTCCCAGGGGAACTTCTCTCAGAGGAGGTACACACTACCATGTACAGTAGACCCTTGCCATTCATGGGTTTGTGATTCGCAAATTCGACAATTCGCGGTAAGCAAATGGCAGATATTTTGGCTAGCTTGCGAGCCTTTTCCTACAGCACAACAAGCCACCCCATGTGCCTGCAGCCTTTCAACTCCCTCTGTTCGCACTCACCCATTGCCTGTGACCTAGCATCTTGTGTTGTACTCTCAAAACTTTAGTGTTTCTTTGTAAAAATAGCCCCGAAAACACTGCCTAGTGTCAGTGCTGGTGATGTTAGTGGAGTGAAACATAAAAGGCATAAGTCAGTGGTGACCCTGACAAAGAAAGTTGACTTATTAGACAAGTTAATGGAGTGGATGAGTGCTGCCGCAGTTGGTCAGTTGTTTGGTGTGAAAGAATCCTCAGTGTGGTTTATAAAGAAGAATGAACAAGCAATTGCTGCTGCAAGTGCTAAAGTGGCGCATTTTGTTCGTGACAAGAACATAGTGAAATCTGGGAAAGCACTGAACATTTGGGTTGAGGACCAGCAATGCAAAAATGTTCCGATTGACAGCAACGTGATTTGTGAGAAAGCTAAAAGTCTTTATGCCCATTTTTACGAGTCAACAGATGGTGAAGGGGATAGAGCAGCTACTGAACCAACTTTTAGTACCAGAAAAGGTTGGTTTGAGAATATTAAGAAAGAATTATCGCTCCATAAGGTGAAGCTGACTGGGGAGGCCACATCAGCTGATCACATAGCTGCACATGCATTTCCCACTAAGTTAAAGAAAATAAAAGAAGAGAAAGGCTATAGACCTGAGCAAGTGTTTAATGCCGACGAATCCAGTATATATTAAAAAAAAATGCCTGGTACAATGTGCATAAACAACAGGACAGGCATGCCTCTGGGTTCAAGGCAGCCAATGACAGAGTGACACTCATCTTCTGTGGCAGTGCAGCTGGCCACCTGATCAAACCTGGCTTGCTTTACCGCTCAGCAAACCCTACAAATGGTAAGGAATGGAATCTCTGTCTGTACACACTTGCCTTCTATGAAGAGATGGGTCAAGACCTAGACTATGCTCTGCTCAACAAGTCTGAGCATGTCCCAGTGTACCTCATGCACTCACTACTAAACCAAGGGAGGCATATGGTACTAGACAACTGGTACTCCTATCTCCATCTCAGAATATTTACTGAGAAATAACACACTGACTACAGGGACAATTCGGGCCAACAGAAGTGTGACTGAAATTATCACTCGCCAATGAATTGTAAAGACTCAAATGGTACAGGGTATTTGTAAGAAAAACAATACAGTTGACAACCCTTTATCCAAAATTCCAAAAACCGAAAGTTTTTTGTGGGGCTGCTTTTTTATTTTTTTTATTTTTTACAGGGATTATTAGCCCACCCAGGCACAGATCACTGACCCACATCGGGGCCTGGGGGGCGAAAATGTAATAGTAATAATAATTATAATAATAATAATTATTCATAGTAAATAAAAATTTTATTAAAAATACACCAAAATAAAATAATAATGATAACAATAATAATAATAATAATAATAATAATAATAATAAATATAATAATAAAATTAATAATAATAATAATAACAATAATACTGTAATAATAAAATAATAATACAGTAAAGAAATACAAGAATGAAAAAAAGAACAAATGTGAAAAACACGACCTAGACCAATGAATTATTATTATTATTATTATTATTATTATTATTATTATTATTATTATTATTATTATAATTTTCATTATATTTTCGACTCCCAGGCCCCAATGTGGGTCAGTGATCTATGCCCGGGTGGGCTAATACACACAAAAAAAAAAAAAAAAAAAAAATCTGAAAACCGAAAAATTCCGAAAACCGAAATGCGTCTGGTCCCAAGGATTTCGGATAAAGGATTGTCAACCTGTATACTTGTTATAAAATACTGTGATCGTAAGATGGTCTATGTCATTACAAGCAAGTATGAAGCTGGATTTACAGAGCAGACACATCATCTCAAAGGAGGAAGGAGAGAGATGGTCAAGAAACCCCTGCCTATTCAATGCTACAATGAGCAAATGGGAGCTGTAGATATGGTAGACCAGCATCTTGAACCTCATGAGCCAAGTAGAAAATCTATGCTAGGGTTATATACCAAAACCTCCATGGATGTAATAAAAGCATAGAATTCAATGAGTTCATAAAACTTTTGGTTTATTAAATGTTGTTTGAACACAGTCTGGGTAACGTCACCTTAGTCACAGCAGGAGAAGAAAAACAACCTTTTAAGACAGCATCCAGAAGGATCACCAAGGCTAGCAGCCTCGCTAAAGTTCGCCTGGAAAGGCTGAACCCACTACTGAGGACATCAATAAAATAGAGTTATGAAGAGAAAACTAAACTCTGGCCTTCATGCTGAGAGTATTTAGAAAACCCAAGGCGGAAGCCTGAAAAGTTTTGCAAAGGAACATAAGAGGAGGGAGAGAGATGACCACATAACTCATGGTATTCATACTAGCACATGTATAACTTACATTGATGGGATTCTTACAATATGATGATCATTTTGAATATAAATATCATGGATTTTGCATTAGACATACAAATTTTAGATCTAATGTAGGAATTTTGTTTACACAGAGCAAATATGTTATCTTTTGTGCAAAATACATGATGAGTATTATTCAAAATATTCCTGGTCTTGCAAGGAATCCAGCAATGTCATTATATTATCGTAACTTTAGTCTGAGGTATTATTTATTACTAAAAAGTAAATACAGTAATACCCAGCTTAACGCGGTTTCGCTTAGTGCAATTTACCGTATACGCGGTGCCTCGCCAGAGCCGAACTTTCACTTAACGCGGGTTTTTTCCACGTATACGCGGCAAGTGTCCGGCTCGAGACGCTATTTTTAGATTCGCCCCACCCGCCTGCTCCCGCCTCCCTCCGCTTGGGCAAGCCGCGCTGTAAGGTTGCGTAGTGCATGTCTCTGTTGCGTTATCACTGACGTCATATGCCGTATCGGACTGTGATTGGCCATGCATCCCTACCCCCCCTCTGCTGCTAGCTGTAATTGGCTTAAAGTATTATGACGTGTCCACCCGGGGGAGGGAGGGAGGGAGGGAGGGAGGAAAGACGACGCTTGACCTAGCCGCGGCAGTTTCATCCCTCCAGGCCACTCTGTATATACATGAACCCATTGTTCTGTGAAATGGCTTCCGCCGGACCACCACCGCCACCAGAGAGAGACCTTTCCTTACCTGGACCCAGCCACCCTTAGCCCAAGAAGACACGCCGTGGTCTAAGCTACGAAGTGAAGTACCAGATCATTCAAGATTTGGAGAAAGGAACACGGCAAGTTGATCTCGCGCGCCAGCATGGCGTCCACGAATCTACGATTCGCACTATCAAGAAGGATGCAGCCAAGATCAAAGAGCACATGAAAATCACAAAGTCTGCAGGTGCTTCAACGATCAGGTATTGCCAGAACAGGGTGCTGGCAAAAGTGGAAAATTTGCTGGTGAGTTATTTGATTCGTCAGGCGCGACGCAACATGGCGGTGGACACGCGCTCAGTGCAGGAGTACGCACGTGAGGTATACGCAGCAGTGTCACGTAAGCTGGGAATTGCAGAGCCCAAACCCTTCAATGCTTCCTCTGGTTGGCTGCTTAGGTTTAAGAAGAGGAACAAGATCACCAACATCAACATTGGTGGTGAGGAAGCGAGTGCTGACCGTGTGGCGGCTAGAGATTTTCCTCCGTTCTTACGTGAGATTATGGAGGAAGGACAGTACACCGACGACCAGGTGTTTAACATGGACGAATCTGGTCTTTTCTGGAAAAAGCTACCGTCCAAGACCTTCGTTGTAAAGAATGCCAGCAAGATTCGGGGCCGGAAGATGCAGAAGGAGCGCATCACCGTCCTGTTTACCACCAATGCCTGCGGTACCTGTAAACCAAAGTTATCGGTGATTCACACAGCCCGCAAGCCGCACGCCTACAAGAATATGGACATGAACAAGCTTAATGTCCACTGGCTAACCGCACGTAAGGCGTGGATGTCCTCTTCTCTGTCCCTCTTCTGGTTTGACGACTGTTTTGTTCCTGACGTGCAGAAATTATGCGAGCAACAGAATGTTCCATTCAACATTTTGTTGCTCCTTGACAACGCACCTGGACACTCGCCCCTACTTATGGATTGTCACCTCAACGTAAAAGTGGTCTTCCTTCCTCCCAACACTACGTCATTAATCCAGCCCATGGACCAGGAGTTGATCTGCAATGTGAAAGCTGCATACTCTGCAAAGAAGTTCAAGCTCCTGAACGACTCTACCAACACCAAGGATGAGTTGCGTAAGCTGGATGACACCGACAGCGAGAGTAAAAGCGACGAGGACAAGGAACAAGAGGTGACGACTCAAGAAGTTCTCGTCAAACAATTTTGGAAGAAGTTTAACGTCAAACAAGCTGTAGACTTCTTGGTGGAGGCATGGGATCAGCTGTCTATTGCTACGATTCGTCACGCATGGAGACATGTGTTGCATGGCATACCAGGTGAGAGGAGGAGTGAACCTGTGACTGGTGAGGTTCAGACTGTTGCAGTAGCAGTGGACCTTGCCAGAGAAGCTGCGCTCAATATTACAGCTGAAGGCTTCTCCGAGACCACCAACGAAGACATCCTGGAGGTGATCAGAGATCCTGAAGTGACTGCCGACGAGATGTTGGAAGAAGATCACGTCAGTGAAGAGGAGGAAGAAGGTGCGTCATTCTCCGAAGAACACAGTTTAAGTCATAGTGATAGTAAGGGTGCCATGGAGTGTGCAGAGAAAATGAAGTCCTTCCTTTCCCGCGACAATGACGATGACCGCTATGAAGTCTTCCATACCCGGCTGGTGCAGGCTATGAAGCCGTACATCACGGTGTATCAAGACAACATAAACACCAGCCGTCAAAAAAGCATAACCGAGTTCTTCGCCCGCAACCCACCACAGCCAGGCCAAGCCAGTGATAGTGACAGAGGTAGAGACAGTGAAGATGACTTTGAGGGATTTGTCAGGGAGGCCATAACAAGTGTGGGTGACAGTGATGGTGACTCACCTGAGGGCCAGTAGCCTGCCCTCTGGCTCGGAACCAGCCTCCATCCCGGTACGCCGACCCATCTCTTCTACTAACGTAAGTGTTCAACATAACTTTTAGTTTTCCTAACTTAACCTTTATTTTTCCTAACCTAACCTCTTCTATATTACTTGTTTTTTCATACCATCATAAAGTCAAAATAAAATTTTTACTACAACATAGTTATGTGTCGTCAAAAAGTGGAGTTTGGGGGTAGGGCCAGTTTCTATTGGAATTAATCCCATATGTTCTGTTGTTCACTTAGCGCGGTTTTCACTTAACACGGTACCCTGTGGGTTTTATTGACCGTGTTAAGCGGGGTACTACTGTATACTGTTTTAACCCAAACATTTCTCTGGTAGGGAGGGAAGGTGGGGGGTGAGGGGTAGGGAGGGACCCAGCGAGCATGGGAAGAGGGGGGAGCCAGAGGTGGGGTATTTTGATTGACAGATAGTGTCTGGATGAAGTAAAAAAATTTTATTTACCGAAGATATTTGTTTTAGCTCATAAAATTCATACAAATTACCCAGCCAGATTAAAATTTACATTGCTGAAATTCTTACAATATGATGATCATTTTAAATATAAACATCATGTATTTTGCATTAGACATACAAATTTTAGATCTAATGTAAGAATTTTGTTTACACAGAGCAAATATGCTATCTTTTGTGCAAAATATATGACGTGTATATTCAAAATATTCCTAGCCTTGCAAGGAATCCAGCAATGTCAATTATATTATCCTAACTTTAGTCTGAGGTATTATTTATTACTATACAGTGAGTTCGGCTATAACACGTGTTTTGACAACGCGAATTGGCTCTAACGCAATTTATGAATAGAGGAACGATATTTGTAAAAAGCGAACGCTTATTTGCTGTAACGCGATTTTTGCTTACTATTTCTCCAATTTTGTGGTATTAACTGTGAATATGGTAAAGAAGAATATCTCCAAGAAGTGTTCTGGTGATCGCATTCCTGGTGATGATTGTAAAAGAAAGGCTATAACACTTAAAGAGAAGCTCGATGTCATCAACCTCAAAATCACCCTTCTCCCCCATCAAGTTACATTCATATTTTTTCAAGGTAAAGTGTTACATTTACTGTATGATTTCATTATTAGATATGAATGTAACATTTATTTAGACTGTGCTATCCTTTGTGTTAGGCTAACTACTAATTTTTTTTCGATTTCGAGTAATCTGCACCTAACCCTATTTTCTCCATAATCCCTGTTATTTCTATTGCGCGAATTTCTATAACAAGATGTTTTACAAGAACACAACTATCACGTTATAGCAGAACTGACTGTACCTTAAAATCTAGTGTTTTCAACCAAACATTTCTTAGAGAGGGAGAAGCCAGCGAGCGTGGGAAGAAGGGGGGGGGGGGAGTTGAGTATATTTAAGCCTCTCTCTGTCCATGTAATCCAGTTGCCTCTGAAGATGTCTTGAATAAAGACGAAAGCTAAGGTGCTCCGTTGTTTCCCTTTTCCCGTGTGATTTTTAATTTTTATCAAGATTTATCTTATCCACGTTTTCATTGTGGATCTACATGATATATATATATATATATATATATATATATATATATATATATATATATATATATATATATATATATATATATATATATATATATATATATATATATATATATATATATATATATATATATATATATATATATATATATATATATATATATATATATATATATATATATATATATATATATATATATATATATATATATATATATATATATATATATATATATATATATATATATATATATATATATATATATATATATATATATATATATATATATATATATATATATATATATACATATTACCCGCTAGCGGGTTTTTCATAGCGTTTTATCATATCTGTGATGCCTCGCCAGATGAACTTTCACTTAACAGTTTTTCCACATATCGCGGTGAGTGTCGGCTCGAGCAGCTATTTTTGGTGCCCACCCTGCCACCCTGCCTGATTTAGCTCATAAAATTCATACAAATTACCCGGCCAGAATATAATTTACATTGCTGGAATTCTTATAATTTGGTGATCATTTTGAATAAACATCATATTTTTGCATTAGACATACAAATTTTAGATAAAAATTTTTCTCAAATTAACTATGTTATCTTTTGTGCAAAATATATGACATTATTCAAAATATTCCTAGTCTTACAAAGGAATCCAGCAATGTCAATTATATTATCCTAACTTTAGTTTGAGGTATTATTTATTAAAATTTAGTGGTATCCCACATCTCCTTGGGGCGGTTGGTGGGGGTGGGGAGAGGGAGGACCGACCGACCATCTGTTACCCTGTGAAGAATTATTTTTTTTTATTAACTGAAGATATTTGTTTTAGCTCATAAAATTCATACAAATTATCGGTCTGAATATAATTTACATTGCTGGAATTCTTATAATTTGATGATCATTTTGAATATAAACATCATATTTTTGCATTAGACA
>NW_024730668.1:9713497-9744152 GCF_018991925.1 Homarus americanus | reverse complement strand
AAAAAGAATACTTTATAGTTTTACATATCCTGTGCATACCATACCATGCATTTTGCCATTTTGGGCTTATATGATGACGAAGAGATATGCCCTGGCAACTGTACCGACAGTCACAGCAGGCAGTGCGCTGAGGCCGTTTCCATTGTTTACTGGTAGTTACTGGTAAATATTTTCAACCTAATCTAAACTATTACCCGTGATAGAGGTTAACTTCAACTTTTGCCAAAAAATATATATATATATATATATATATATATATATATATATATATATATATATATATATATATATATATATATATATATATATATATATATATATATATATATATATACACACAGTATTACCCCGCTTTACGCGGTTTCACTTAACGCGATTTCTCATATCTGCGGTGCCTCGCCAAACCGAACTTTCATACGCGGTTCATCTACTCATATACGCAGTGAAGTATAATTTTTTTTTTTTTCATTTAGCTCATAAAATTCATGCAAATTACCCGGCCAGAATATAATTTACATTGCTGGAATTCTTACAATATGATGATCATTTAGAATATAAACATCATAGATTTTGCATTAGACATACAAATTTTAGATATAATGTTTACTCTGAGTAAATATGTTATCTTTTGTGCAAAATATATGACATTTATATTCAAAATATTCCTGGTCTTACAAGGAATCCAGCAATGTCAATTATATTATCCTAACTTTAGTTTGAGTATTATTTATTACTAAAAAGGTAAATATTCTGGTTTTCCCACACATCTGGTAGGGAGGGTTGGTGGGGGGTGGGGGGGAGGGAGGGACCGACCGACCATCTGGCACGGTGTGAACAATATTTTTTTTTATTAATTGAAGATATTTGTTTTAGCTCATAAAATTCATACAAATTACCTGGCCAGAATATAATTTACATTGCTGGAATTCTTACAATTTGATGATCATTTTGAATATAAACATCATAGATTTTGCATTAGACATACAAATTTTTTATATAATGTTTACTCTGAGTAAATATGTTATCTTTTGTGCAAAATATATGACATTTATATTCAAAATATTCCTGGTCTTACAAGGAATCCAGCAATGTCAATTATATTATCCTAACTTTAGTTTGAGGTATTATTTATTAAAATCTAGTGGTTTTCCCCCCAAAATTTCCCAGAGAGGGAAGAGCAAGCAGTGTAGTGTGAGAAGAGGGGGAGGGAGTTGAGTCCATTATTTGAATGGACATTAACTTGGCGACTGTATTTCTCTATTTCTCTTAAGTATTAATTGTGTGCATGTACCATCATAAAATTAAGATGTCATTTTTACTAGAACATAGTTATTGTGTCGGAAAAAGTAGAGTTTGGGGGTCGGGCCAGTCTCTATTGGAATTATTCCCATATGTTCTGTTGTTCACTTAACGCGGTTTTCACTTAACGCGGTACCCTGTGGGTTCAATTGACCGCGTAAAGCAGGGTACAACTGTATATAAATATATATATTCACAATATTTTATAATCGCAGTCATGTACTGAATATTCTATGTAAAAAATATAAATTTTAAATGAATTATTTCTAGTGTGGTCGACTTCCTACACAAAGACAGGCTATAAATAGCCGTCTTATCTCCCCTCCCCCTCCATCCCTCTGTTCTCAGAGAGGTCTTGGTAAATAACTTTTGTTTGTTTATTTTCATTGTTTGTCTAATTTATCATGTTGTATCAAAGTAATATTACTAAAAGTTTTAGGCAGCTACCAAACAGGAAGATTCTACTGCTTGGGAAGATATTGGAAGCACAATGTACAGTATTGTCTAATGGTAGACCCTACTTCCATATGGCATCACGAAAATTGTGACCAAGTCTTAGGTTGCTAATTTATCTTTCTGCCTCATTTACACACAATTGCAGAGTTTCAATTGTTTCTCTTCCTTTGACAACACAACATACATACAATATGATGTTTCTCACCTCTGATCTTTTTTCCATTTATTTATGGTTGGTTATTTAAAATAATGCCAATTCACTCCAAGTATTGGCATCAAATTTTACCGACTGGTGTACACTAGTGACTCACTGAAGCGTCAGTTATTTAACTGGAACTAATGTTGGTGTGAGTAAAATATTTCCATTTACTTGAAATAGATTTGCCGATTTATTTGTTTATTTATTTATTTATAATATACTGTAATACATTAAACACACTGCAAGTATTTTCTTTAATTTATATACTTGTTTCGCGAAAAAGGGAGGCGACCATTATAACTGGTAGGTGATCATTAAGGACCAAACTCCGAATCCATGACGTGACTTCTGTTCATCATTCTCATCCTAAATTTACCACTGTCGGTAGTTTCAAGAATTAACGCAATCATTTACTGAATATTCTTTGTAAAAAAATAAAATTTAAATTAATTATTTATAGGAGATAAGTATTATGATCAGTAAATATACAGATATGCATTACTGACCACCTCCGAACACAAGGACGGCTAAAAATAGCCACAGGCGGTCACAGTCAAGGTCACTTTCCCTTTCTTGTCACTGGCAAATGGGGGTGGGGGGGGATGATAATAGCAGCTGTGTTTATTACGGTATGTTAGACTGGTTTATAATACATTTTTATTATTTTAATATACCGGTAATCTTCATTTTAATCCAGCTTCCCAAACGTAAGTTTCAGTATAAAATAATTAGTGGTAGGACCTTGTGAGTGGTTTACCATGTTTCCATCACCACTCTTGACACGCTAAACCGCAATATTTAAGAGGCAAGAATTTTATCTCTGGTGCTTAAGACGACCCCCTAACTTTGGGCTGATTTTTTTTTTTTAAATTTCGTCTTGTAGGCCGAGATATACGGTAGTTTTGAGGATCTGATCAAAGACTTTGCAATTAAAAAAAGTAGGAGAAAACTTTTCAACTATAAATAAAGTGGACGTATACAAAAATAAACATTATTTTCCATCTTACTGTAAATTTTGTTTAATTTCAAAAAATAACATTTTATTTTATGGTTTATTATTGTTTATATTTTGAATTACATATATATGGGGGGGGGGCACCAAAATCTTTAAGTGCTTAGGGCCTCTAAGGGTCTTAATCCAGCCCTGTCCACCACCCCCGAGAAGCCCTGAACTACCTGGCCCAAGCCGCCCCAAGCCCAAGGTGCGACACTCCTTAAGCTATGAGGTAAAGTACAAGGTCGTCCAGGAGTTAGAAAAGGGCACGAGACAGGTGGATCTGACCAGACAATATGGAGTGAATGAATCAACGATCCGCACTATCAAGAAGGATGCTGCTGAAGAGCGAGAGTTTGTTGGTAAGCTTCATTATTCGTCAGTCAAGATGGAACATGGTGGTCGACACTCAGGCACTGCAGGACTACGCCCGAGAACTTTATGCAGCAGTAGCAAGAAAAATGGGGGTTGCAGGGAACAAGCCCTTCAGTGCTTCCGCTGGGTGGCTGCAAGGTTTTAAACGACGCAACAAGATCACAAATATTGAGATAGTCGGAGAAGGAGCAAGTGCCGACCGGGCTGCTGCCAGGTACTTTCCCCCATTTTTACGGGAAATTATGGAGGAAGGACAGTACACCGTCGACCAAGTGTTCAATATGGATGAATCAGGGTTGTACTGGAAGAAATTGCCATCCAAGACCTTCGTAGTCAAGTCTGCTAGCATGTGTCGGGGACGCAAAATGCAGAAGGAGCTCATCACCATACTGTTCACCAACAATGCCTCCGGTACTGCTAAGCTGAAGTTGTCTGTGATCCACAAAGCCCGCAAGCCGCATGCCTACATGAATATGGACATGAGCAAGTTAAATGTCCACTGGCTAACCTTAGGGAAGGCGTGGATGTTCTCTGGTCTGTCCCTCTCCTGGTTTGACAACTGTCTCGTTCCTGATATCAAGAAACTCTGCGTGGAAAATAATGTGCCATTCAACATTTTGTTGCTCCTCCACAACGCACCAGGACACTCGCCCCTTTTGCTGGATCGTCACCCCAACGTAAAAGTGGTCTTCCTTCCCGCTAACACTACGTCGTTAATCCGGCCCATGGATCAGGAGTTGATTTGCAACGTGAAGGCTGCTTTCTCCGTAAAGAAGTTTCGGCTCCTGAACGACTTCACCAACACCAAGGACGAACTGTAGAACCAAGAGAGTGGCACCGATAGCGAGAGCAAGGACAAGGAACACGAACAAGATTTGGAGGACCATGAAGTGCGGGTCAAGCAGTTCTGAAAGCTGTTTAACGTGAAGAAGGCTGTTGATTTCTTGGTGGAGGCATGGGGGCAGCTATCTGTGGCAACGATTCGGCACGCGTGGCGGCATGTGTTGGAGGGTATCCCAGGTGGGAGGCAGAAGCAAGCGGTGGCTGATGAGGCTCAGTCTGTTGCTGTGGCATTGGAGAATGCAAGAGAGGTTGCACAAAGTGTTAGAGTTGCAGGCTTCTCCGAGACCACCAACGACGACATCCTGGAGGTAATCAGGCAACTTGAGGTGAATGCAGACGAGATGTTGGAAGATGATGACATCGGTGAGCAGCGTGGTGGAACAGAACAACAAGAACAGAAACTAACACATGCTGATGTGAAGGATGTCATCGAGTTAGCTGAGAATATGAAGCTCATCCTTGCTAAAGACCCAGTCAATCATCGCTACGAAGTATCTAATAACCATCTGTTGAAATCCCTGGAGCCCTATGTTCAGCAGTATCACTACCACAGCAATGATAGCCGTCAACAAAACATCACCGAGTTCTTCTCCCGCCACCCACCACAGCCAGCCCAGGTCAGTGATAGTGAGGATATGGACTTGAGGGGTTTGACAAGGAGGCCCTGCAAGCCTCTGTGGTGGATAGTGATACAGATGATACAAGTGATACAGGTGAGGGCCAATAATCTGCAACTCTGCCTCGGAACCAACCCCCCATCCCCGTGTGCCCAGCCATCTCTTCTACTAATGTAAGTGTTAAAAAACCTAATATTATTGATACAGTATTACCCCGCTTAACGCGGTTTCGCTTAGCGCATTTTACCGTATACGCGGTGCCTCGCCAGAGCCGAACTTTCACTTCACGCGGGTTTTTTCCACATATACGCGGTGAGTGTCCGCTCGAGAGCTATTTTTAGATTCGCCCCACCCGCCACCCTGCCTGACTGCCTGTTTTAGCTCATAAAATTCATACAAATTACCCGGCCAGAATATAATTTACATTGCTGGAATTCTTACAATATGATGATCATTTTGAACATAAACATCATAGATTTTGCATTAGACATACAAATTTTAGATATAATGTTTACTCTGAGTAAATGTTATTTTTTGTGCAAAATATATGACATTTGTATCCAAAATATTCCTGGGCTTACAAGGAATCCAGCAATGTCAATTATATTATCATAACTTTAGTTTGAGGTATTATTTATTACTAAAAAGGTAAATATTCTGGTTTTCCCACACATCTGGTAGGGACGGTTGGTGGGGGGTAGGGGGGAGGGAGGGACCGACCGACCATCTGTTACCATGTGAAGAATATTTTTTTTTTTTATTCACTGAAGATATTTGTTTTAGCTCATAAAATTCATACAAATTACCCGGTCAGAATATAATTTACATTGCTAGATTTCTTATAATTTGATGATCATTTTGAATATAAACATCATAGATTTTGCATTAGACATACAAATTTTAGATGTAATGTTTACTCTGAGTAAATATGTTATCTTTTGTGCAAAATATATGACATTTATATTCAAAATATTCCTAGTCTTACAAGGAATCCAGCAATGTCAATTATATTATCCTAACTTTAATCTGAGGTATTATTTAATACTAAATGTTAAAATTTAGTTTTTTCACTCAACATCTCTTGAAGGGAGGATTGGTGGGGGGTGGGGGGAGGGTTGGGACTGACCGCGCAGTTGGAAGAGGGGGGAGGCAAGGTGGGGTACTTTGATTGACAGATAGTGTCGTGAAGAATATTTTTTTTTTTTATTAACTGAAGATATTTGTTTTAGCTCATAAAATTCATTCAAATTACCCGGCCAGAATATAATTTACATAGCTGGAATTCTTACAAATTGGTGATCATTTTGAATATAAACATCATAGATTTTGCATTAGACATACAAATTTTAGATATAATGTTTACTCTGAGTAAATATGTTATCTTTTGTGCAAAATATATGACATTTATATTCAAAATATTCCTGATCTTACAAGGAATCCAGCAATGTCAATTGTATTATCCTAAATTTAGTTTGATGTATTATTTATTAAAATTTAGTGGTTTTCCCCAAAAAATTTCTTAGAGACGGAAGAGCCAGCAGTGTAGTGTGAGAAGAGGGGGAGGGAGTCGAGTCCATTATTTGAATGGACATTAACTTGGCGACTGTATTTCTCTATTTCTCTTAAGTATTAATTGTGTGCATGTACCATCATAAAATTAAGATGTTATTTTTACTAGAACATAGGTATTGTGTTGGAAAAAGTGGAGTTTGGGGATCGGGCCAGTTTCTATTGGAATTAATCCCATATGTTCTGTTGTTCACTTAGTGCGGTTTTCACTTAACACAGTACCCTGTGGGTTTTATTGACCGCGTTAAGTGGGGTATTACTGTATTTCTTAAATATTAATTGTGTGTCCATACCATCATAAAATTAAGATGTTATTTTTACTACAACGTATGTATTGTGTCGGAAAAAGGGTAGTCTGGGGGTCGGCCCAGTCTCTATGTCAATTAATCCCATATGTTCTGTTATTTTATTTACACGTTTCGCTTTATACGCGGACCTCCATGGGTTTAATTAACAGAGTAAAACCAAACTATTCTGTATTTTTTTTTTTTTTTTTATTCATTTTATTATGATAACTATTATTTTATTGTTTTTTAATTTTCATTATAAGTTTTATTTATTTATTTATTATTAATATTATATTTTCACCCCCAAGGCCCTGATGTAGGTCAGTCACCTGTGTCCAGGAGGGCTAATGCCCGTAAAAAAATATATATACTGTATATATACAGTATAAATAAATAAAAAAAATAAAATAAATAAATAAATAAATAAAAATACCGTAATTAAATAAAATAAAAATCTGAAGGAAACCGTTATGTGGTAACTGATGCCAACGGGAACTAGGTGTTCCAGGTTGGCCACCATACCCTCATTTGTTATGATGAGGTTCAGCGGGTTGGGTACTTGCTCCCCTCTGTAATGAGTCGGGTCTTTAACAAGTTGGAACAGAAAATTATCTCTCAGTTTCTACAGGGAGGTAATATTACCTGGAAAGATATTGGAAGCATAATTTGTTGTCTAGTGGTAGACCCTGCTGCTATATGGCATCACAAAAATTGTGACCAAGTCCCAGGTTGCTAATCTGACTTTCTGCCTCATTTACACACAATTGCAGGGTCTCAATTGTCTCTCTTACTTTTGACAACACAACATAAATAACCTTTCTCACTCTTGATCTGTTCTATTCTTTCTATTATTTTATTCTCCTATGACCTATGATATCAGTTGAGAATAATATTAAAGCGGCACCTTCTCGGATGGGCCCACTGGTCGGGAAGGTTGTGGACCCCAGGGCCGACCTGATCATCATCAAACTACTGGGGCCTCAACTGACGTCACAGCGGTTGCTGGAGGATCGGCATTTTTCACACTTCATTTCTCCAACATTCACTGCCTGAGATCAAAATTCCATTCTGTGGAGCACCATCTATTAACGTCTTCCCCGAAATCTTACTACTATCTTAACTTCAACTGACCAAAGCAGCTTCACCCAAACCTTTTCAAGTCTCCAACTACAACCTTTATACCTCTATCCGTTCTAAGGGAGGTGTACGCGACCTACTGCAACACACTTACACCTATAGCTCGACCCACGGATCTTGAATTTTCTCTTTATGATGTCATCTGGCTGAAAATATCTCTACCAACTATGACCACTTTTCTTTGTCTCCTATACAGTGATCCTTCGGTTAACGAACGCCTCGGTTAACGAACTGCCTTCCATACGAATCTTCAATTCGGTTAATGAATTTCTTACGAACCGACCTCAACATGTTTTCGCTTGCACTGGCCGGGCAACCAGCTTTAGTATCAGTCCGCCAATACATTAATCGGTAATAGGCCTTAAATTCCTTACTATTTTAGTAAATATCAAGAAGTTTATACTATTCAATAATTTTAAAAGTTTAATATTCAATTTTTTAGTCATTTTAACAATTATTGAACATAATTGAAGGTAAAGTGACTAGTTTAATGCGTGGCATCCAGCCTTTTAACACAGCAAACAGGCGTTAGTCGCTCTCTGTTTTCACTGGAGGTAACATCATGCTTGAGACTCTCTTCAACAAAATGCTTTTTTTCTGTGTTTCCAAGCAAATTATTGGTCATTTTGAAATATATTTTACATATTGACAATATATAATGCAGTGAAGTGTTGATTTAAAGAAAATAATCTTGAAATACACCAAGAGAACTAAAATTTTATGGGTGAAATGGTGCCATGGGGTGACTTCTCTTCCACCCCAATGCCTTCTCTTCTTCCTTCTCCTCCACCCCCATTCTAATTCCCATCATCATCATCATCATCATCCAGGAGCCTTCTACATACACACCTCAAAGTAAGTGAACTTTTCTACCATTTTTGTTGAATTTAGGCAATTTTCGGTGAGCTGGAACCAATTACCCAAAAACCCATTGAAACAATAGTTTCGGTTAACGAACTTTTCGGTTAACGAACAACCTGCTGGAACGGATTGAGTTCGTTAACCGAGGAACCACTGTACTGTTCTCCCAACTCTACCAACTATTTGGAACCCTTTGACTATCTCACATCTTGCCATGAGTCATTGCTATCCACACACCCTAACACCGAGATCCTCTACCTAGGGGATTTCAATGTACATCACAGAGAGTGGATTGGCTCTGCAAGAGGTGACCCAGGTGGAGTTGAGGCACTCTCTTTTTCCTTATTTGATGATCTGGAACACATAATTAAACACCCTACACGTGCTCCAGATCGACATGATCATCTTACTAACATTCTTAATCTTTGTGTTACCTCTAACCCCTCACACTATTCATACTCAATTTCTGCCTCCTTAGGGTCTTCTGATCACAATCTTATTTCTATTAAATCAAACTGGACTTGACCACCTCCCCCCACCCCCCTCTAAATGCCAACTATGGCACTATCAGAGGGCAAACTGGCAATCCTTGTGAGAATTCTTCTCCAACTTTCCCTGGGATGAATGTTGTTTTTCCACTCGGGACGCCTCGTTATATGCTGGCAGCATTGCTGCGGTTATACAAGGTGGTATGAGTGCATTTATCCCATCTTCTACGAATATTTTCACTTTACAATCATGGTTTGATCGCTCCTGTTCTTTTGCATGTAGGGAGAGAGATAAGGCATATCAAGTTATGAAACTATCTCCTTCTCCTGTTACCCACTCCTCTTTCATTACTGCTAGGAATTATTGTAAGGTTATTCTTCATAGGGCCAAGCGGATTTTTATAAAAAGAAAGACCGCTAACTTGACAAACATTTCTTCTAGCAAATCCTTCTCGTTCTTAACCAAAAACATTTGTAATAAGTTCTGCACTCCCTCTCTTCTGACCTGATAACTCTATAGCCAACTCTCCCCCTGATAAAGCCATTATCTTTGGCACCTTATTCTCCTCTAACTCCACCTTAAATGACTCCAACTCTGCCCTTCCTACTTCTGCTCCTCCTACTGAACCTATGCACTTTCCTATAATCTCCACTCGTAGGGATGCTGGTGTGTTATCCAGTTTGGAGATAAGGTGCATGGACCAGACAGAATACCCCCTCGTGTTCTGAGGGAGTGTGCTGAAATTCTGGCCTCTGTGCTTGCTCGCCTCTTTCGCCTTTGCCCAAACTTTTCCTTCTTCTTGGAAGCATGCCTCGGTTCAGCCCATCCCAAAGAAGGGTAACCATTCCAATCCCTCTAACTATCGCCCCATTGCCCTAACTTCATCCCTGTTTAAGATTTTCGAAACTATATCTTAAACTCTCATTTTCTCCGTCACCTTGAACGCCTTTCTCTTTTGTCCGATCACCAGTATGGCTTTCGACAGGCAAAATCTATTGGTGATCTGCTCTCTTACTGCACCAATTTTTGGTCAACCTCTCTTAGGGATTATGGGGAAACTCTCGGCGTGGCCCTCGACATCTCCAAAGCATTTGACAGGGTATGGCACAAGTCTTTGCTTTCTAAACTTCCCTCTTATGGTTTCTCTCCCCCACTTTGTTCTCTAATTTCTAGCTTCCTTGAGAACCGATCCAAGGCAGTTGTTGTCAAGGGATCAATCTCTCGCTCTTTCTCTACCAATAGTGGTGTCCCACGGGGTTCTGTTCTTTCACCTAGACTCTTCCTTCTTTTTATCAATGATATGCTTCACACAATGACTAATTCTATCCATTCTTACGCTGATGATTCTACTCTTCACTCTTCTTCACATTTTCCCCTTCCTCCTAACTCTCAAACTAGATTTGTTTCTAGAGCTGATATCATTACTTCTATCAATGCGAATCTGTGCAGCATCTCTAGATGGGGAGGTACAGACTTGGTTAAATTCAATAGTAATAAAACTCAGTATTTACCAATTACACTCCATAAATTAGATGATCTCCCACAAATTACATTTCAGGATGCTATCATTCTGCCAAATTCTGAAATAAATATGCTAGGCCTCACCATTTCCTCCATTATGTCCTGGAAATCACACATCCTTAATATAGCTAAAGCTGCCTCCCGAAGTTGGAAATGCTGTACATATGCCGTAGCTACTTCACTCCTGAGTAGTTGCTCCAGGTATATAAGGGATTCATTCGTCTTAACTTGGAGTACTGCTCTCATATCTGGGGTGCGTCTTCTTCTGTCCAACTGTTAGATAGGGTGGAATCAAAGGCATTTCGTCTTATTAACTCTCCTCCTTTAGTTGACAATCTCTCTTCCCTTTCTCTTCGCCGCAATGTTGCTTCATTCTCTCTCTTTTACAGGTACTTTAACGGGCAATGTTCGGTGGATTTGACATCCTGTGTACCACCGGCAAGGCCGCGGGCTCGTAACATCTTGCCCGCAGTGCCCACCGTTTCTGTGTGGATGTCGGTCAAACTAGAATAACCCTTTATAGTACATCCTTCTTTCCTCACACAGCCAAACTGTGGAATGTTCTGGCTTCTTCTGTGTTTCCATACTTTTACAATCTGTCTCGCTTCAAAAAGCTGGTTTTTCGGCATCTTCGTGGCGTAAATTAATATTGTATTTTCCGCTTCTATTTTTCATTTCTTTTTACTCTTATTTTTTTTGCCCCCTAGGCCCCGTTGTGGGTCAATGACCCGTGCCCGGGTGGGTTATTTCCCCCCCCCCCCTTCAAAAAATGCCGTGGTCTCATTTAGGCCACCTAATGGTTGTTCCACGATTAGCCAGTGCACCCACTAGTGTATTGTACAGTGGTCCCTCGGTTTACGAACACAATTCGTTCCACAGAGTCGTTTGTTAACCGAATCTATTATTTCAATGGGATATTGAGTAATTGGTTCCAACTCACATAAAAAGGTCATAAAAAGTACTGTATACCGGGAAAGGTTGTACCTCTCTAGTCCAGGAACCTCGGGACCTGACCGGTGCCGTACCATGGAAATTCACACTTTTCCTGGATAGATAGTGACTTGTGCTTATGCTTGGAAGCACTGGCACCACTTTCTCTGCATCATGGTCTCTTTGAAGACATATTGAAGGGTTAAATGTTGTATAGTAGCTTCTCAAATTTCGCGAGTTTTAAATTCTTAACGTATGTTATTGGAACACACAAAAAAATAAATAAATAAAAATTTTGACGGCGGAAACTTGAATTTCGACGGGTTTGAATGGCCCGCCAACGTGCAGACAACGTGCATAATCGTGTAAACAGCGTCATTTCTCTTATGTACAAAAGATTCATTATTGTTTATTACTGAATGTCTTTTTTATTGAATTAATGTTTATGTGTGCAAAATGAGCAATACAATTCATTAATAATACAGTCAACCCTCGCTTTACGCGGTCCCATTCGCTTGGTACCCTGCGAAAACCGAATGCTCCTACCGGAATGCGGTACTCCCTTTTCTGTGAGTGTCTGGCACCGACGCTATTTTTAGATTCCCCTCCCGCCCCGCCTCAAGCCGCGGTAGATGTTGCCAGTGCATGTCTCTGTTCGCGTTATAGTGACATATAGTATCGGACTGTGATTGCGTATGCCATGCACAGCTCCGCGAAGTCAGACTGAGACTGCCTTGCCATATGGCAGCCTCGGGGCAATGTTGCCACATAACACGTGCAGTGTTGCCCGTGTTATATACATAGATACTGCACCGGCACAGTAGCTTATATACAAGGTTGCTAACTCTAGTAATAGATACATAACCTACAGGAAGTTGCAGAAGGGCGCATCACGTCTGTTTACCAATGCCTCCGGTACCTGTAGCTCAAGTTATCGGTGATCCACAGCACACAAGCCGCATGCCTAAAAGAACATGGACATGACCAAGCTAAATGTCCACTGGCTGACCATACGTAAAGCGTGGATGTTCTCTACACTGTCCCTCTCTGGTTTGATGACTGTTTACGTTCCCAATGTGAAGAAATTCTGGGCAACAGAATGTGCCATTCAAGATTTTGTTGCTGCTGGACAACGCGCAGGACACTCGCCCTACTGTTAGATTCGTCACCAACGTAAAAGTGGTTTTCCTTCCTCCCAACACTACGTCTATTACAGCCCATGGACCAGAGTTAATGCAATGTAAAGCTGCATTTCTATAAAAATTCACGCTCCTGAACGACTACACCAACACCACCAGGAAGAGTTACGTAACCTGAGTGACACCAACACGATAACAGCAGATGGCGAGGATCAACAGTTGGCAAGCAACAAGTACTTTTAAATCAATTCTGGAGAATATTCCAGCGTCAAAAGCTGTAGACTTCTTGGTGGAGGCATGGGATCAGCTGCTCTGTAGCAGCTGTTCGTCACGCATGGAGACATGTGTTGCAAGGCATTCCGGCGTTAAGCAGAGAGTCAATCTGTGACTGGTGAGGTTCAGACTGTTGCAGTAGCAGTGGACCTTGCCAAGAAGCTGCAGTGTTACAGCTGCAGGCTTCTCGAGACCACCAACAGCGATATCCTGGAGGTGATAGGATCCTGATGTGACTACCGACGACATGGTAGATGATGATGACGTCAGTGAAGAGCAGGTGGTGCGTCATCCCCAAGAAGAATACCGCTTATCCCATAGTAATGTTAGGGGTGCCATCGAATGTATCGAAAGCTCCTCCTTTCCGACGACTGACGCAAACAGGTATAAATCTTCACTACCCAGCTTTTGCAAACTATAGACCCCCATCAGGTTTATCACGACAACATAAACACCAGCCGTCAGCCAAAGCATAACAGAGTTCTTACCGCCCGCCAACCCACCACAGCCAGCCCAAGCCAGTGATAGTGACAGAGGTAAGAACAGTGATGATGACTTTGAGGTTGTCAGGGAGGCCCTGACAAGTGTTGATGACAGTGATGGTGACTCACCTGGGGCCAGTAGCCTGCCCTCTGCCTCGGAACCAGCCTCCATTCCCGTCGCCGACCCATCTCTTCGACTAACGTAAGTGTTACACCCAACCTTTAGTTTTCCTAACCTAACCTTTATTTTCCCTAACTAACCTTTATTTTCCTAACCTAACCTCTTCTATATTAATTGTGTGTGCATACCATCATAAAAGTTAAGATAATATTTTTACTACATAGTTGTGTGTCTTCAAAAGTGGAGTTTGGGAATCGGCCGGTCTCTATTCAATTAATCCCATATGTTATGTTGTTCACTTTTCTGCGTTTCTCACTTCTGGCGGGCGCTGTCAAGTTGAATTAACCGTGTAAAGTGAGGGTTCACGCAGTATAAACTTCTTGATATATACTAAAGTAATGGAATTTAAGCCTAGAACCAATTAATGTATTGGCGGACTAATACTACAGCTGGTTGACCGCCCAGTGCAAGCCAAAACTTGTTGAGGTCACTTCGTGAAACTTCAATCGCAATTTAAGAATGTTATGGGAGGTAACTTCGTTAACGAAATCTCGTTAACAGTTCGTTTACCGAGGACCATTGTAATGCATTTATGGGGCAAAGGAGGCTGAGAGCGTAACTCCCGTATTTTATCTATTTCTTATGGGGAAATTAATTCCATGCGTTGTCTCCGTTAATGTCGCAGTTTTCAGGAATGGAACCACGACGTTGAGCAAGGACTTACTGTATTTTTATTTATTCCTCACATTTACTGGTACTGTAGATATTATTTTAAGAGAACTATGGCTACTGGAGGATAATACACACAAAAGTTGTTTTTCCGAAATACTCCCTGCTGAAATGTGGGGTGCGTCTTATATGAGGCTATCAGTAGCACAGTCAGCCAAGCACCAAAATAAAAATGCAGTTAAAGTTTTTAAATTTTCAAAATGCCACATCTTTTGAACCATTAAAGATATCTTGGTGATTTTTTGTTATGCATCTTAAACCATCTTCTTCCATGCTATGATAGTTTCAGGAAAAATCAATGGCATTTTGTAAGAAAAAATATAAATTTTTCTCCACTTACATAAACCAAACCACTACTACATAACTCTCAAACAAATTGTTATAATTTTCCCATCATTAAAGATATTGCAAAGATTTTTGTGTGCAGGAAGTTATATGAATGTACAGGTACTTTCATGTTGCGACAGATCAGCAGCATTAAACGATTTTTTTTTTTGAAGTGCCAGCAGAGAAATGTTTACAAGGTACTAAGCGTGCCAGGCTCTGATAGAAAGTGTGGTGCGCTGTGATTGACGTCGAGAGGCCATGTGGTATGGAGCGCTGAGTGTCATTGGCCTGCTTCACCAGTGAGATATAGTCGGGTGTGTTACTGAAACTGAAGATTATTCTCTCCCGTCGACTTTAAACTCTGATGCTCCTCTCAAACAATACGACTTTCGAGCCTATTGCTATTTGCACTCCCAGACCCGAGATGCTCTCCATGAAAAAGAAGCTTGGGGAATAAATGCTATAATAAAACAGTTTTGAGCTAACGTGGCCAGCCCATTGTTACTGATAGCCCTCAATGCAGCATCTTACAGTGGGGTATGCTATAATGAACGGATCCTACTACTAATATTCCTATAACGAACGGTTTTCATATATAAATTGAGAATGCTATATCAAACGAAACCCTACAACGAACATTATTTAAAAAAAAAAAAAAATTATTTTTTTATTACGGTATTAATGATATTCTTTATTTCAGGGTTTAGATGCACCTGTATGCACTTTCTTACAATTTTTACAATTTTATATTATATTTTCAGTGTTAAGTGGTTGTATTTGGGGCCCAGGAACGGATTAATCCTAGGATCTAATCTAATGCTAACTAACAAGGTTCTAGAACCAATTAGATTCATATAGCATTCTTCACTGTTGCTTGACTGGGATTGATCAGTCAGCTAGTCGGAAAGTTGGTTACTTCTCTGTTGGCAGTTACTGGCATGTACTGTACAGGCTCTTGAATGTACCAGAACATGCACCAGTGTTGGTTACGACTGGTCTAAAATGAACTCACAATAGGTACTGTTACAACATTTTCTGGCAGGATAATTCCAAGAATTTACAATTCTTATTCAAATAAAGTTATCTCTAGTAGTTTTCTGTACCTTTGGCTTCTTTCATTGAATCTGTAACCCTCTAATGTAAAAAGGCCAATATGTTTTGAAAGTTTCATTTCTTTGAAAAGCATTAAATAATTTTATACTGTTCAATCAAATGTTTATTAAGGTCAGCTGACAAAAACCTTAAGTTTCCTTCACTCTCACTATAGCGCATTTTTTCCCCAGCAGAGAAAAGATGCCCCGCCCCCTCCTCAAAATTTACAGCCGATTGGTTGTTGCAAACCTGTCCGATTTTGTCCTGAAGTAATGATGTACAGGTGGCCTATCAAAAATCCGGCAACCGATAGACCGGAACCTTCAGTTTTCCGGCATGGATTTCAGAGCGACAAATATTTCTTTGTTTATTTAATGAAGATATTTGTTTTAGCTCATAAAATTCATACAAATTACTGCTGAAATATAATTTACATTGCAATCTTACAATTTGATGATCATTTTGAATATAAACATCATAGATTTTGCATGACATACAAATTTTAGATATAATGTTTACTCGAGTAAATATGTTATCTTTGTGCAAAATATATGACATTTATATTCAAAATATTCCTGGTCTTACAAGGAATCCAGCAATGTCAATTATATTATCCTAACTTTAGTTTGAGGTATTATTTATTAAAATTTAGTGGTTTTCCCCCAAAAATTTCTCAAGAGGAAGAGCCAGGAGTGTAGTGTGAGAAGAGGGGAGGGAGTCGAGTCCATTATTTGAATGGACATTAACTTCACGACTGTATTTCTTATATCTCTTTAAGTATTAATTGTGCATGTACCATCATAAAATTAAGATGTTATTTTTACTAGAACATAGGTATTGTGTCGGGAAAAGTAGAGTTTGGGGTCCGGCCAGTCTCTATTGGAATTAATCCCATATGTCCTGTTGTTCACTTAACGCGGTTTTCACTTAACACGAATGTGGGTTCAATTAACCGCGGCGGTACTACTGTAGTCTGGGTTTTCCCCACACATTTATCTGGTAGTGAGGCTGGTGGAGGGTGGGGGAGGGTTGGGACGACCCCACCATTCGTGAAGTTGGAAGAGGGGGAGGCAAGGTGGGCACTTTGATTGACAGATAGTGTCTGAAGAATATATTTTTTTATTAACTGAAGATATTTTTTTACTCATAAAATTACCATAAAATCTATGATGTTTATATTCAAAATGATCATCATATTGTAAGAATTCCAGCAATGTAAATTATATTCTGGCCGGGTAATTTGTATGAATTTTATGAGCTAAAAAAAAATATATATTATACTTCACCGCAGATATGAGAGATGAACTGCTAAGGAAAGTTCAGTTCTGGCGAGGCACTGCATGATATGAGAAATCGCTTTAAGTGAAACACACGAAAGCGGGGTAATGTTCTTAAAATTATTGGTCATTCTAAAATTTAGCCATCCAAGCTCTGTCTACATAAAGTTTTTCAAGTATTTTTGGCTCATATATGTAACTTTATTCATTTATTGAAACTCATTTACGGCAACACACTGTCCTAAGGGCAAAGCTGAACTGTATATGTAATCAGAATAATGTACAAAATGATTACTAAAATTTTTGTCTAGTGCAAACTATGGCATGTTTACATTCAAATTAATCACAATCTTATAAGAATTACAGCAATGTAAATTAAATTCACCCAGATCATTTCTATTAAATTTTATAAGCAAAAAACAAAAACTCAATCTAAAGGACATAAATTAACAATTAAATACTTCACACCACAGGCACCTTCAAACATGTCACTGTCACCCTCCCTCCCTCCCTCCCCACCCTTCCCGAGAAATGTTTGGGGAAAAGCACTAGGCTTACAGATTTAATCATACAGTATATAATATCTCAGACTAAGTTAGAGAATATAATTTGTATTGCTGAATCAGCAAGACAGCAAATAATTTGAATATAAACATCATATATATTGCACAAAAGATAAAATTTTTGCTCTCTAATAAAATTCTTAAATTAGATCTAAAATTTGTATGTCTAATGCAAATTATAGCTTGTTTATATTCAAATTAATCACTATCTTATAAGAATTCCAGCAATGTAAATTATATTCTGCCCTGGTAATTTCTATGAATTTTCTGAGCTAAAAACAAAAACTCAAGTAAATAAACAAATTATACTTCACCAGACGCACTATCTGTCAATCATGATACACCTCACCTCCCGCTCCCCACGCTGCTCGCTCCCTCCCTCCCCCTGCCTTCCCAGACAAAAGTTTGGCGTTTTCGTTAGGCTTTAAAGTGTTTATCTTATATAATATCTCAGACTAAAGTTAGAATATAATTTGCATTGCTGAATCATTGCAAGACAGCCAATAATTGTAATATAAACATCATATATTTTGCAAATAAGAGATAAATTAATCACCTGTATCACATTACAGTGATTTAAGAGTTCTAGTGTATACGTATGTACGATATATATGGTGATTTAAGGGCGATATAGGGAATTTTAGAATGTTTCTGACTTTATGCATTTTGGGCTTTACTTTATATATACTTTTCTGTGAGCTGGAACCAATTACCCAAGATTCCATTGAAACAATGGTCGTTAACTAAATTTTCGTTAATCTAACGCACCCTCTGAACGCAATTGAGTTCGTTAACCGAGGGACCACTGTACTGTACATTCATTATTTCAAACATTAGCGCGTAGGAAGTTTACCAGAAGCATTATACATGAATTAAATGTTAAACTCTGGTAGCAAATTCACGCTTTCGGAAGATGCATTTGGTATACAGTCTCTCCTCGACTTACGACGGGGTTCCATCCCTACGACCAGGTCTTAAGTCGAAAATAATACATAGAAATTCTAAAATGGGTGTCTCTTTTTCAGTACCACGAGAACTCTCACTTTTACACTTGCCAGCCATTTTAAAGGAATTACAAACGAAAATTTTGTCAGTACACAGCGCGATCACTAACGTCAGGACTAAAACAATGAATGTGAAAAATAATTTATACGCCCAATGCTGTCGATGTCCGGTTGTCGTGAAGTCAAGCATGTTTAAGTCGAGAGTACCTATACAGTGGTCTGGTCCTCGATTAACTAACGTCCAATTAACAAAATTTTTGGTTGACAAATAGCTCCCATAAGGATTTTCAATTCCATTAATCTAACAAAAACTTGATTAATAAAAATTAACGGTTTATTGAAAGAGCTTGCGAGCCAGAAGGCTGAAAATATACATACATATTTGGGGAATGGGTTTCAATTACAAATAATACAAGTAAACATAAGTGACACAAATAAGACATATAATAACTAGATGGGGAAAAGCTCAAACCACGTTCATTTCCAACATAGTGACAGTGCAAGGAGCCGTTTACTGGGATTGAATACACTGGTTTATTATGTTATTGATAATTTTACAATGGTTGGGACTGGGCTGTTCTTATAGCAATCAGTTCGTGCAACGTATGGGCTGGATGCGGTTGTGGTGTCGAACAGCAACTCTGGACTAGGGACTCAGGTGGTAGTAGGAGCTGTGTCGAGGATGGTGGAGCTTTACCAAATTTGCAGATGAGGTCGGTGACTGAGAGAGTCTAAAGGGTCAGTGTGTTGAGCTTGATATGTGGAGAGGAAGAGAGAATAATCTTGCATGCCTTGCACTTTTTTCTAGGTGTTTACGCGTAGTGGCATTTAGGAGAAGACCAGGTGGGGAAGGCATAGGTGAGCTTGGGAAGTATGAATTGGTAAACACTGAGGAGCTCAAGTGCAGGAACTCCGGAGGGACTTGAGTCGGCGGAGGAGGTGGAGACGAAACTGAGGATTTGACAACTCTCACTGGACGTGGTTTCCATTTAGTTTGTTGTCTATGTAGACGCCGAGAGCCTGTGGAATCTACAACCTGGAGTGTGTTCGACCTAGAGTAATGGAAGGAGGTGGGACAATGTCGAGGAGAGGTTGATGTGCATAACCATGGTCTTGGTATGGTTGATGGTGGTATGGTTGATGGTGACATGGTTGTTGGTGGCCCAGTTTTGGAGACTGTTCAATAAATCCTGAAGGCGGTATAGTTGGGAGCAGAATTGTTAACGCTGATCCCAATGGTGGAGTCGCTCTACATATTTCCAGCGAAAGAGGGGTTTCTCTTAAGGCATCATTGATGAGCATAAGGAAGCAGAGTGGTCCCATCTTGGTGCCTTGGGGACGCCACAGGTGAGTGACTGAAAGGGTGCACGGCCAGCTGATCGGAAGTCCGCCAATACAGTAATTGGTTCTATGTTTACATTCGTTTCCAGTGGAGTAAATATCAAGAAAGTTGTGCTTTTGAATATTTTTGCATTTTTTATTAAAATTATTGGTCATTCTAATTTAAACAATTTATTGATTATATATACAGTACAAAAGTTTTTGTGCCAATCACTGATCAATCACCCAACTAACCTTCTCAGTTTAACTTTGTTTACAGTGAGTGAACATCCAGTGTGTTGGTCTCTTGAATATTTTTGCATTTTTACATTAAAATTATTGGTCATTCTGAAACTTAGTTCACATATTGATAATATACAGTAGCAAAATTATTATGAAACATGAAGAAAGCTTTAGAGCCAATGCACTCTGTAAAAGAATATGGCATGTCATCATCAACTGCCTCTACAATCAGCCGTTGATATGTAAACAAAGCTGCCGAACACGTATACACACCTCAAAGTAAGTTAAAATACAGTATTCTATTGTTTTTTATTTATTATTATACAGTATACTGTACAGTACAGTACTGTATTGTATTTAGTTTATATTTAATGTTTTGTTAATTTTATTAATGTATACAGTACAGTATACAGTTTTGTAATGTATTTCTGTGAGTTGGAACCAATTACCCAATATCCCATTGAAATAATAGATTCAGTTAACAAAATTTGGGTTTGCAAACGACTCTGTGGAGCCAATTGTGTTCTAATCGAGACCACTGTATATTTATTTACCCACAATAAAGCATAGACAAATTACATATTAGTAATACTACATTATGCAAAAACAACATTTTAAAAGATCAGAATCACATTGAAATATTACACGGTTGCTTACAGAGGTGGGAAATATGATCATAACTTCATATTTTTCCTCACTTACTTTTGCACTTAGACAAATGATCAATGAATAAACCAGAGCATATGGAGCCACATTAGTGATTTCACAAAGCTTTGAAATGCAACCACATAAATTACCAACCTGTACTCAAATGTACTAAGTTAATTAATAAATTATTATGTATGGGGCAAAAAGAAGGGTTGTTTTACTCAAATTAATCATCATCTTACATGAATTTAGAAATGCAAGTTATAGTCTCCTAAGTTAATTCAGCGACATATTATAAACAAAAAATAAAGTCCTCTGCCCTTTCATAATCCAGGTACTGCTAATCTCTCTTCCCACCCAAAGAGAGAAGGTCTATTGGGGGTGAAGTGACGGCGACCCCCAAACGGCTAATTTCTCTGTGTGTGTGTGTGTGTGTGTGTGTGTGTGTGTGTGTGTGGGGTGTGTGTGTGTGTGTGTGTGTGTGTGTGTGTGTGTGTGTGTGTGTGTGTGTGTGTGTGTGTGTGTGTGTGTGTGTGTGTGTGTGTGTGTGTGTGTGTGGTGTGTGGTGTGTGTGTGTGTGTATGTGTGTGTATGTGTGTGTGTGTGTGTGGGGAGGGGGTGTTGTGGTGGTGGTGGATGTATGTGTGTAATTATAATACTAATATTAATAATTAACCATTTATTGAAAGAGCATAGCACCAGATTGCTGAAAATATACAGTTACATAATTGGGAATGGGTCTCAAATTACAAATAATATACAAGTAACATAAGTGATACAAATATGATATATAATAACTTGGTGGGGAGAAGCTCAAACTACAGGGCCTTTCAACATAGTGACAGTGCAAAAGTAAGATTGACTGGGAGGAATACACTCGTTGGTTACAAGTTATTGATAATTTTACAATGGTTGGGACTGGCTGTTCTTATAGCCACTGCCAGGTTTCATATGGGCTGGATGCGGTTAGGTGTCAACAGCAATTCTCGGGCTAGGGATCTCAGGTGGTAGTAGGATTGCAAGATGGTGCAGAAGATTCTTACCAAATTTACAGATGAGGTCGTGGTGATGGTCAGTGAGAGTCGAAAGGGTCAGTGTGTTTTGGCGCTTCTTGATATGTGGAGTAGGAAAGGAGAGAATAATCTTGCATGCTCTCTTTGCATTTTTTCGAGGTGTTTACATTGTGTGGCATTTAGGGAAGAAGACCAGGTAGGAAGCATAGGTGAGCTTGGAAGTTTGAATGTTGAGTAAACACTGAGGGCTCGGGCGCAGGAACTCTGAGGGACTTGAGAGTCGGAGGAGAGAGACGAAACTGGAGGATTTGACAACTTTACTGACGTGGTTTCAATCTATGGTGACACTGAAGAGATTATGTGTGTGTGTGTGTGTGTGTGTGTGTGTGTGTGTGTGTGTGTGTGTGTGTGTGTGTGTGTGTGTGTGTGTGCAATAATAATAATAATAATAATAATAATAATAATAATAATAATAATAATAATAATAATAATAATAATAAATAAATAATAATAATTAACAGTTTATTGAAAAAGTTCTGCAGCCCAAAGGTTGAAAATATACATTAGACAAAAATGACTTATTGCATACAAAGACATGGGTGGCCTGCTTAACAAAAGCTTTCATTACTGAAAAAGAACTTGAACTGAAACAAACAAATTATTATAGTTTACAGTTGATGGCCCGGTGGTCTTTGTCAGACAGTGAGGTCAAGACAGCTATGTGGTGTGTAACTTGTCCGTAGGTGTTGATATGAAGGACCTTCGGGGTCATGGAGACACCTAGTGGGAGGGTGTCACGCCGATGCAGTAACTTCGTCCGTAGGGTGTTAAGATGAAGGACCTCACGTGGTCTTAGGGACACCGGTGGTGTGGTGTCAGCATTCACTCTCTGTGGGTGGTGATGTGTTATTTCGTAGTCAGTGAAACCAACCCACTGTTGTTCCCAGAGTGGACTGATTAGCACCGCCTGGTCAGAAGATGGCAGTCAGTTCCCAGGGTGCTTATCTCACTGGTGGGTCAATGCTTTCTGGTATTGTCCAGTGCTGAATTCACTGCCTAAAGCACTGTTCATCACTGATCCCACGTCTTTTCCAAACAAATTGTCACTTTTGATTACTGTATGTTGATATCCTGGTGGTGAAGATGGGTCGGGGAGAGGGACTTAAGGAATGGACCGAACAGGGCTTTAGGAATGGGCCATGCACAGCAGCACCTGATAGGTCTTGACTCTCGGTGTGTGTGTGTGTGTTGCAAAAGAAGGGATGTTTATATCAACATCATTTGAGTGAGGAGGGGGACTGACCACACGACCTCTGTCGCCACCAAAAAGGTTGACTCACACCTTCAGCCAAACATTATACACAAACTTCATGAATCTAGGCTGATTGCCAATTAACCAGGCCGTTCACATATATTTATTATTTGTTTAATAACGTAAACCCAACTGTAGTTCCTTGTTTATTATGTGCTGTACATCTATAATTCCTGAGTGTAGATCGACCGTAAGTTCCACTATATATGAGGAATGAAAGGGACGGCGCTTATGAATATAAACGTGCTGGTCACGCCCTTACGATATAAATTGCTTGGAATGACTGAGGAGTAAGGGCCTCGAGTAGGCTAACATAGATATGCTGACGATGGGCTTTTTCCCTTCTTGGGAGAGTTGCCCTCACGTGTACAACCTTTGCTCCATTCATGACAGTGGAAAGTTACAGGTGGTGAATCTGAATAATATCAGATGTATTGACCCATTTATATAATATGTTCTGTTGATGAGACAGGGGCCCATTTCCATACACACACACACACACACACACACCCAACAACCACACACACACACACAAACTCCAACAACCACACACATACACACAACAACCACACACACACACACCTCCAACAACCACACACACAACACTCCAACAACCACACACACACACACAACCACACACACACCAACAACCACACACACACCCAACAACCACACACACACACACCAACACACACTCCAACAAACCACACACACACACACTCCAACAACCACACACACACACACACAACCACCAACCACACACACACACATGCACTCCAACAACAAGGACACACACCCACTCCAACAACCACACACACACACACACCCAACAACCACACACACACACACACATGCCCCAACAACACACACACACACACACTCCAACAACCACACACACACACACACACACACTCCAACAAACACACACACTCAACACACACACACACACAATTCGAACAACCACACACACACACACACACTCCAACAACCACACACACACACACCTCCAACAACCACACACACACACACACCTAACAACCACACACACACATTCCAACAACCACACACACACCTCCAACAACCACACACACACACACACTCCAACAACCACACACACACCCCAACAACCACACACACACTCCAACAACCACACACACAACCCCCACACACACACACACACTCCAACAACCACACACACACACCATCAACCACACACACACTCAACAACCACACACACACACCCAACAACCACACACACCTCCAACAACCACACACACCTCCAACAACCACACACACACACCTCCAACAACCACACACACACCCCCATCAACCACACACACACCCCCAACCACATAACCACACCCCAAACAACCACACACACACCCTCAAACAACCATTAACACGCACACCCTCCAACAACCACACACACACCCTCCAACAACCACACACATTAATACACCCTCCAACAACCACATACACACACCCAAATAACCACACACACACACCCTCCAACAACCACACACACACACCCACAACCACACACACACACCTCCAACAACCACACACACCCTCCAACAACCATCATTACACCCTCCAACAACCACACACACACACCTCCAACAACCACACACACACACCCCAACAACCACACACACACCAACAACCACACACACACACACACACACCTCCAACAACCACACACACACACACCTCCAACAACCACACACACACACCCTCCAACAACCATGCACACACACACACACACATGCACCTCCAACAACCATTAGACACTTGTATACACCCTCCAACAACCACACACACACACACACCCTCCAACAACCACACACAATAATACACACATCCCTCCAACAACCACACACACACACACACACACCCAACAACCATACATAATAATATCTCCAACAACCACACACACACACACACACACACCAACCATACACACACACACCCTCCAACAACCACACACACACAGCCCCAACAACCCACACACACCCTCCAACAACCACACATACCCTCCAACAACCACACACACACACCTCCAACAACCATACACACCCTCCAACAAACACACACACACACCTCCAACAACCACACACACCCAACAACCACACACACACACAATTTAACAACCACATACACACACCCTCCACAACCATGCACACACCTCCAACAACCACACACACACACACCCTCCAACACCACACACACACCCATAACAACCACAGCCACACCTCCAACAACCAAAGCCATAATTCTCCAACAACCACACACACCATCCAAGAACCACACACACACCTTCCAACAACCACACACACACACCTCCAACAACCACACACACACACACCCAACAACCACACACACACACCCAACAACCACACACACCTCCAACAACCACACACACACACACCTCCAACAACTACACACACACACACAATCTCCAACAACCACACACACACACCCTCCAACAACAACGACACACACACACACACACCTCCAACAACGACACACATTCAACAACCATACACACACACACACACCTCCAACACACACACACACACCCTCCAACAACCACACACACACACACCTCCAACCACACACACACCTCCAACAACCACACACACTAACACACACCTCCAACAACCACACACACACACACCTCCAACAACCACACACACACACACCCAACAACCACACACACACACCCTCCAACAACCACACACACACACCCAACAACCACACACACACCTCCAACAACCACACACACACACACACACCTCCAACAACCACACACACACACACACACCTCCAACAACCACACAATACATTACCCTCCAACAACCACACACACACCTCCAATAACCACACACACACACACCCTCCAACAAACCACACACACATTACCTCCAATAATCCACACACACACATTCTGAATAACCACACACACACACTTCCAATAACACACACACCCTCCAACAACCACACACCCAATATGGTTAGAGTATGAAACCCAATTGTCTGTTTCATTGAAAAACTATTGTTTATAGTATAATACCTGAGTGCAAATCAACTCGTAATCTCCCACTCAATTAAGTGAGTGGGGTGTGAAGGGAGAGGATTTAAGGGCGTAGGAATAGGACTGAACGTCCTTTCTATGTGAATTTATGAGACTGTAGTTATACCCGCCAACGGCGATACAGTCAATGGGTCAATTTGAGAGGCTACTAATCACGGATAAGAGCATGACAACCTTATAGCCAGTGGAAGTTATAGGTGAATCAGCGTATAAACCAAATGAAATGAACCCATTATATAATATTTCTGTTGATGAGACGCAATATTACATACAGAAAGATAAATCCTGTAAGTATGGTGCTGAAAGACAGCTGGGGTCCAGGTGGGTGGGAGGTGGTGGTGCTGGTGAAAGACAGTCCAGGTGGGAGAGGGGAAGCAGAAAGATAGCTGGGTCCTAGGAGGTACAGGCAAGACAGCTGGGGTCCAGGTGGGCAGAGGTAGCGGCAAAGACAGTCAGTCCGGGGGTAAGTGTACAGATGCAGAAAGACAGCTGGGGTCCTAGTGGGCTGAGGTAGGATCAGGGCAGGGCTGCAACGACCTGTTCCAAGAACGTGTAGGAGAGGAGAAAGGTAAGTGGTAGGAGAGGAGATTGATGTTCTGATGTGTCATGATGGTTGTAACTCTTCCAAAACTTTCGTAAAGTCTACCAGTTTCTAGGCCATTGTTGCAGCAAAGTCCTTAGATTTATTATCTTAAATTGGTAACAACTCTGGTCCATGGGTTGGAGGATTGATGTTGTGTTGAGGAGAAACACAAACTTGACATGGTGAAATTATCTAAGTGTGCTGGTTGGACTCCTGGAGCATTATTAATGATAAGCAGAGTTTTAGGGATGTCTTTATCTCTGCAATAATTTTCCACTTCAGGAATAAAACAGTGGAGAAATCAATCTTCAAAAAGAGCCTATGTGATCCATGCCTTTCGATTGCTCTAAAAGTCCAAACATAAAGAGGAAGGGTCGCCTTACTGATGTCCTTAAAGGCTCGGGGATTTTCTGAATGGTAAAACCAGAGGTTTAAATTTGTAACTCTAACTGCATGCCTATTTTGGCATTTTATTCCGAACAATCCAGTTTCAATAACATTAAACACATGTTCTGCCATAACCACCTTCTTCAATTATTTTACACTTCAGAATGTTTTAAATCTATCGAACCATCCATGATTTGCAAATAAAATCTGGGTCTGTGTATCGTCATTGACGGTCTCCCAACCATCTTGAAGAGAAGGTTTTCCATTTCACAAAGAACACCGGTTCTTGCTTTTATATACGTAGATTTTAAAGGTGTTGACGACTTCACATGTTCTTTATATGTTACTATCCTGATTTAGCAGCGGCCAGCTGAAGTAGAGTACTAAGATCGATGCAATTCAGCGTGAGAGAGTTTCCCGCTCATAATTGCTTTAATTATATTCATTTTCAGTTCTGTCAATCACTTATGTTTGGTGTTAATTTTCCTTTCACTCTGGAGCATTTTCCAGTCATTTTCAAATTACGCACTTAGTTCTGATTTTCTCTAAAGAAAATTCTGAGATGGAGTAGTACAGAAGCGTAGATAATAATGCGAAAGAACTACGATGATGGATCTCACATAGATATGTTTTAACTGCCTCACGTATATATAAGTATCCTCCCGCAATAATGTTGTATGGCGGTATTTGTAATAACTTAACTTTGGTAAACTGTTTATGCAGTGTCCTCAGACATAACGCCGCCCCGCCATGTTGTTTCGGCATCACATCACTACTTTAGATACCAATATCTGGCTAACGCCCCAATGACTCCAATTTAACGCTGTTTTAGTTCTGCCACGGACTTTTACGCACACCTGCCGCGCCAATTTTTCACTCGGCATACCCAACTAGCGGAACGCTACAGCGACCCAGTTTGACGCCTGGCCAGTCTCTGTTACGCCCACGCCATTTGTGCTTGGGCGCTTTTTATCTAAATACTGCACTCTAACCATTCAAATGGTCACACCCATCACATTGATGCCAGGTTAGAAGAGCAACATAAGGCCATTAGCTCATGGAGGTTTTAAAGCGAGGGGAGGAGCCACCAAAGTCTCAGTGACTCACACCACCCCCTCCGGCCTCCACTACCACCACCACACACTCTAATCCACCACTGGCCCATCAGTGAGCACACATATTTAGTTTATTTATATATATTAGGTCCTTTCTGCTAATCTAACACAATTGCCCTAGTTGGGTCAAATGTTTCTAACTGGTAGTACTCTTTTATTAACCGAATCCATTATTTCAATGGATATTGCAATTGTCCCAGCTCACAGAAAAGTACATACAAAGTAAAAAATGCAGAAGTACACTTACTTTGAGGTGTGGTATGAGAAGGCCCTGGTTGATGATGATGATGATGATGGGAATGGAAGTGGGGCTGAGGAGAAATCACCTTCAGGGGACCCATGCTTGTTGCTGTTATTTCCACCAATAAAATTTAAGTTCACTAGGTGTAATTCAAGATTATTTTTAAATCAACACTGCATCATGCGCCATATATTATCAATATGTTAACTTAATTCAATGACCAATAACACTCAATGAAAATGAAAAATATTCAAGACACACCAACAAATAGATGCTCCACTGTTTTCAAAGTCAACTTGACGCCTTAGGCCGACGATCTACATGTATGACAAAAATCAGTTCCTGTACCGCATATATATCAGCACAGGGTGTCCTCGCTAACGGAAAGCACAACCGCTCCAGCAGGTTGCTCGTTAACCAAAAACAACCAAACCATTGTTTCCAAATGGCTTTTGGGTAATTGTCTGCGCTCAATCAAAAATTGTTCAACCAACACAAAGGTAGAAAGTACACCATTTTGAGGTATGGTGAAGGCCCTGGATGATGATGATGATGATGATGATGATGAGATGATGATGATGATGGTGTTCTTTAGAATGGGTGAGAGGAAGTGATAAAGAGCATTGAGGAAGAGAAGTCACCCTATTGCCATTTCACCCATAAAATTTCAGTTCTTTGGTAATTCAAGATTAAATCAACATCAAGACTGCATATATATTGTCAATATAAATAAATTGAGTAAATGACTAAATAATTTGCTTCTGCAAACACAGGAAAACGTTTAGTTGAAGAGAGTCTCGCTAAAGATGTTTCCACTGAAAAGACAGAGATTGGTTGTTTGCGTGTTGCCATGTTGATGGTAGCATGAAACTAGTTTCATTTTGACTATTATTTAATAATTGTTAAAATGACTAAAAATTATTATTAAATTTTTAAAATTATTGAATAGTATAAACTTTGATATTTACTAAAAATAGTAAGGAATTTAAGGTTCTAAAACCTATTACTTTATTAAGTGGATTAATATTGCTGGTGGACTTACTAAATGCAAGTTTAAAAACATGTTGAGTCGGCTCGTGAAAACTCATAATCGAGGGATTGCTCACACCGAAGTTAAGAATCTATGGAATAACTGCTAACCTAAATCTTGTTAATCAGGATCGTATGTTAAATAAATGTTATCTAATAATTTTAATATAAAAACTGCAAAATATTAAAGAGCACGACTTTGATATTTACCCACTGGAAATGAATGTAAACATATAGAAATGACAGGATCATGGGCAATGCTCGCGTCTATGAAAGTTTGGTGCTCGCTTGGCCATGACACAGCGAATGAGGTGCGCCAAGTCCCTGGATCATGGTTAATTAGGGGTGCGCCAAGTCTGTAGATTTAAACATCATCAAATAAAATGGTTAATTAATGCCTGCTTGAAGAACCATCGACATGGGACCAGGTTTGTTCCACTCTACGGATTTTTATGATTTCCACCAAGTTTGATGAAAACGACAGCTGCTGGCTGTCGGAGAACAGGCAGAGACAGATGGGGTTTACTTGGTCCTAGAGTATATTAGGATTAATAACTGGCAGACTAGCTTTGATCATTGCTGATGTTCACAACAAAACGGATGTTCGTGGCGATTTCGTTAATCAAATTTTTGTTCAAGTAATCCTAATTGAAGATTTATGGATTTTACCCGTTAATCAACTGCCTTGCTTAAATTAAGGGACCACTGTATACTATTTTCTATAAAAATGCCATTTAATTTCTGTATATGTAATGAATTTCATTAGACAAAGGGAGGCCTAGGAATGTAACTCCTGTATTATATATATATTTCCTATGGGGAAATTGATCCATGACTTGAGCTTTGTATAACATCGCATTTCAGGAACGTGAACTCCTCGACGCAGTAGGACTTTCTTGTAATGGGACGATGGGTGTATTTCATCCTCACCAGAACCTAGTGTTCTGTAAATTCGAGTTTGTAAACAGTTGACCTCAGAAACAAAATGCACGATCTCACACCTGACTCTGGTCAAGAATTTTTGATTTTACAACTCATCCCAATCAGCCCTGCACCAGCAATACGTAACTGGAACGAAGTACTGAG
>NW_024730668.1:9682948-9713397 GCF_018991925.1 Homarus americanus | reverse complement strand
ATCAGTATTACTTCGTTCAGTTACGTATTGCTGTCTGTCTATCTGTATGTATATATATATATATATATATATATATATATATATATATATATATATATATATATATATATATATATATATATATATATATATATATATATATATATATATATATATATATATATATATATATATATATATATATATATATATATATATATATATATATATATATATATATATATATATATGATTAACGTCAACAGGCTGATCGATCGCCACGTCCGTCCCACCTCCCCTCTCAAAAAAAAAAAATCTTTGGTGGCGCCTGCTGGACCACCACTCCCGACCCCTAGCGGAGACATGATGATCCTTATACTGGCCAGATATTATGTGTTAAAGGAATATCCTTCCATAGGCTTTAGTAAGCATTTGCCTCCAGGTGTAATGTTAACCCACATCTATTGAGGATAAAATTTTTCACCTACAAATTGACAATAACATTTGCTGTAATCAGACATATCTAGTTGCCTCAACAATTGCAGCAGTTGAAATTGGGGTTGCAATTCAAATTCTGTGTCATTCCTAAGAATACTTGAGGTCTCTGGTGCACTGCACTCTAAGATTAAGAAAAGGACTCAGGGTCTGGGCGAGAAAACGGACTCCTATGATGGGACACAAGCACGCCTGCGTGCCACTCATACTGACAGAGTTGACACTCACTTATGACAAGTTTTACCAACCATTAATTGTGTCGTTATCTAGTGAATTTAGTCAATATTGTACAGTACAAGTACACTGCAATACAGTGGTCCTCCAGTTATCAATGGACCTAAGTGCCAACCTGTACTGTACATGTACTAAAATTATGTCTTTGCAAATATAGGTTCTTTATACAGGTATTCAAATAAATCACTATCTTAAGAATCCCAGCAATGTAAGTTATATTCGCCCAGGTCATTTGGGTGGCAAATTATGAGAAAGCTTAGTCACTCTTAAGGAATGATAAATAAACATGCAGGCCTTCAGCGCCAACTGTCAAATCTTATCTCAAATAAATAAACAAACACCAGACACTCTGTCACCTCTCCCACACACCCCCATCCCCCCACCCTCTTTGCACCCAGCCAGGGTTTGAGGCTTACAGATTTTATCTTATATAATATCTCAGACTAAAGTTAGGAGATTATAATTTGCATTGCTGGAATCCTTGAAAGACAGCCAATAATTTGAATATAAACATCATATATTTTGCTCAAGAGATAAAAAAATTTGTACATTATTGTACAGAACTGTTGTACATTTATAATATAAATTTTTTCAACTGTATTTTGGGTAGATTTACATAAATTTCTTCATTTATTTTCATCCATTTCCATGCACACACCATACTAAAAGAAATGTAAAAGAAATAAATGACCTTAGTGCAAAGCTGGAGTGTACATGTACTAATTTGATTACGGTACAAAAATTGTTATGTCTAGTGCAAATTATAGCATGTTTATATTCAAATTAATCAGTATCTTACAAGAATCCCAACAATGTTAATTATATTCACCCAGGTCAAAAGCTTAGTCAAGAACTGATAAATATACACGCATTAGACCTGGGCCTGTGCCGACTGTCAAACGTACTACCTCCTCCTCCTTCCCCCTCCCTCCCTCCCTCCTCTCCCCATCTGCCCAGCGTTGCTGGAATTCTTAAAACAGTGAATAATTTTAATATAAATGTCATGTAAAATGCACAAGAGATAAAAATTAATCACCTGTATACATTACAGTAGTGATTTAAGAGTAAAAGTGTACATATATAGTATTCCACATGCATGTAAGTATGAATACAAAGTTTATGTGATGACTGGACAACGTCCATTTCGGTAACGTCATGTTTCCAAGAACGTATTCTCGCACGTTAACCGGCACATGACTGTATATATATATATATATATATATATATATATATATATATATATATATATATATATATATATATATATATATATATATATATATATATATATATATACACACACACATATATACATATATACACATACATACATACATACATACACATACACATATACATATATACATATATATATATACACACAAATATATATATATATATATATATATATATATATATATATATATATATATATATATATATATATATATATATATACATATATACATATATATATATACACACATATATATATATATATATATACACACACACACACACAGTCAACCCTCGCTTTACGCGGTCCCACATTCCACGTTTCCAAGTTTACGCAGTACCCTGCCGAAACCGAGATGCTCACATTCCGCGGTGCGTGTACCCCTTTACGCGGAGAGTGTCCGGCTCGACGCTATTTTTAGATTCGCCCCACCCGCCTGCTCCCGCCTCCGTCTCCACCTGGGCAAGCCGAGCGGTAAGGTTGCGCAGTGCATGTCTCTGTTGCGTTATCAGTGACGTCATATGACGTATCGGACTGTGATTGGCCATGCATCCCTACCTTCCTCCGCTGCTAGCTGTAATTGGTTTAAAGTAAAATGACGTGTCCACCCGGGGGAGGGAGGGAGGGAGGAAAGACGACGCTTGACCTAGCCGCGGCAGTTTCATCCCTCCACGCCACACCGTGTAATCGTGCATCCATTGTTCTGTAAAATGGCTTCTGCCGGACCACCACCCTCAGAGAGAAACCTTGCCTTACCTGGACCCAGCCGCCCTAAGCCAAATAAGACACAACGTTCCTTAAGCTACGAGGTGAAGTACAAGATCATCCAAGAGTTGGAGAAAGGAAAAAGACAGGTTGATTTGGCGCGTCAGCATGGTGTGAACGAATCTACGATCCGGACGATAAAGAAGGATGCAGCCAAGATAAAGGAGCACATGAAGATCACAAAGTCTACAGGTGCTTCTCAAGACGGAAAAATTACTTGTGAGCTACTTGGTGCGTCAGGCGCGACGGAACATGGCAGTGGACACGCGCTCTGTTAAGGAGTACACACGTGAACTGTATGCTGCAGTGTCACGAAAGATGGGAATTACAGAGCCCAAACCCTGTAATGCTTCCTCATGGGAGGTTACAGAGGTTTAAGATGAGGAACAAGATCACCAATATCAACATTGGTGTGAAGAAGCTAGTGCTGACCGTGTTGCGGCTAGGGAATTTCCTCCGTTTTTACGTGAGATTATGGAGGAAGGACAGTACACCGACGACCAGGTGTTTAACATGGACGAATCTGGTCTTTTTTGGAAAAAGCTACCTTCCAAGACCTTCGTTGTGAAGAATGCCAGCAAGATTCGGGGCCGGAAGTTGCAGAAGGAGCGCATCACCGTCCTGTTTACCACCAATGCCTCCGGTAGCTGTAAGCTCAAGTTATCGGTGATTCACACAGCACGCAAGCCGCACGCCTACAAGAGCATGGACATGACCAAGCTAAATGTCCACTGGCTAACCGCACATAAGGCGTGGATGTTCTCTACACTGTCCCTCTCCTGGTTTGATGACTGTTTCGTTCCCGATGTAAAGAAATTCTGTGAGCAACAGAATGTACCATTCAAGATTTAGTTGCTGCTGGACAACGCACCAGGACACTCGCCCCTACTGTTAGATCGTCACCCCAACATAAAAGTGGTCTTCCTTCCTCCCAACACTACGTCCATATTACAGCCCATGGACCAAGAGTTAATCTGTAATGTAAAAGCTGCATTCTCTATTAAAAAATTCAAGCTCCTGAACGACTACACCAACACCAGGGAAGAGTTGCGTAACCTGAGTGACACCACCACCAATAGCAAGAGCGAAGACGACGAGGATCAAAAGTTGGCAGAGCAACAAGTACTTTTAAAACAATTCTGGAGAATATTCAACATCAAGAAAGCTGTGGACTTCTTGGTGGAGGCATGGGAACAGCTGTCTGTAGCAACTGTTCGTCACGCATGGAGACATGTGTTGCAAGGCATTCCGGCCGTTAGGCAGAGTCAATCTGTGACTGGTGAGGTTCAGACTGTTGCAGTAGCAGTGGACCTTGCCAGAGAAGCTGCGCAGAGTGTTACAGCTGCAGGCTTCTCCGAGACTACCAACGACAACATCCTGGAGGTGATAAGGGATCCTGATGTGACTACCGACGAGATGGTAGATGATGATCACGTCAGTGAAGAGGCAGGTGGTGCGTCATCCCAAGAAGAACACCGCTTATCCCATAGTAATGTTAGGGGTGCCATCGTGTGTATCGAGAAAGTCAAGCTCCTCCTTTCCGACGACCCTGACGCAAACAGGTATGAAATCTTCACTACCCAGCTGTTGCAGACTATGGAGCCCTACTTCAAGGTTTATCACGACAACATAAACACCAGCCGTCAGCAAAGCATAACAGAGTTCTTCGCCCGCAACCCACCACAGCCAGCCCAAGCCAGTGATAGTGACAGAGGTAGAAACAGTGATGATGACTTTGAGGGATTTGTCAGGGAGGCCCTGACTAGTGTGGATGACAGTGATGGTGACTCACCTGAGGGCCAGTAGCCTGCCCTCTGCCTCGGAACCAGCCTCCATCCCCATATGCCGACCCATCTCTTCTACTAACGTAAGTGTTAAACCTAACTTTTAGTTTTCCTAACTTAACCTTTATTTTTCCTAACCTAACCTCTTCTATATTAATTGTGTGTGCATACCATCATAAAGTTAAGATAAAATTTTTACTACAACATAGTTGTGTGTCGTCAAAAAGTGGAGTTTGGGGGTCGGCCCGGTCTTTATTTCAATTAATCCCATGTGTTATGTTGTTCACTTTACGCGTTTCTCACTTTCCGCGGTACCCTGTGGGTTGTATTAACCGCGTAAAGTGAGGGTTGTGTGTGTGTATATATATATATATATATATATATATATATATATATATATATATATATATATATATATATATATATATATATATATATATATATATATATATATATATATATATATTATATATATACACACACACACACACACAGTTGGTCCTCATATTACGCGGTCCCGCATTCCGCGTTTCACCGTTAACGCGGTGCCTTGCCAGAACCTAACATTCTTACATTCCGCGGTCGCGAACGCCATTACGCGGAGTGTGTCCGGCACGACGCTATTTTTAGATTTTCCCCACGCGCCACGCGCCACCCGCCCGCCCGCCTGCCTGCCTCTCCCTCCTCCTCCCTCCGCTTGGGCAAGCGGCGCGGTAAGGTTGCGCAGTGTGTGTCTTTGTTGCGTTATCACTGACGTCATATGACGTATCAGACCTGTGATTGGCCATGCATCCCTACCCTCCTCTGCTGCTAGCTGTAATTGGCTTAAAGTATTATGACGTGTCCACCCGGGGGAGGGAGGGAGGGAGGAAAGACGACGCTTGACCTAGCCGCGGCAGTTTCATCCCTCAAGGCCACTCCGTGTAAACGCGCATCCATTGTTCCGTAAAATGGCTTCCGCCGGACCACCACCCCCAGAGAAAAACCTTTCCTTACCTGCAAAGCATAACAGATTTCTTCACCCGCAACCCACCACAGCCAGCCCAAGCCAGTGATAGTGACAGTGAAGTTGACTTTGAGGGATTTGTCAGGGAAGCCCTGACAACTGTAAGTGACAGTGATGATGATTCACCTAGTAATGGTGATTCACCTGAGGGCCAGTAATCTGCCCTCTGCCTCGGAACCAGCCTCCATCCCCGTATGCCGACCCATCTCTTCTACTACCGTGAGTGTTACACAAAATTTTTAGTTTTCTAACCTAACCTTTATTTTTCCTATGTTAACCTTTATCTTTCCTAACCTAACCTCTTCTATATTACTTGTTTTTTCATACCATCATAAAGTTAAGATAAAATTTTTACTACAACATAGTTGTGTGTCGTCAAAAAGTGGAGTTTGGGGATCGGCCTGGACTCCATTTCAATTAATCCCATATGTTATGTTGTTCACTTTACGCGTTCCTCACTTTCCGCGGGACCCTCCGGGTTACATTAACCGCGTAATGTGAGGACCAACTGTGTATGTGTATATATATATATATATATATATATATATATATATATATATATATATATATATATATATATATATATATATATATATATATATATATATATATATATATATATATATATATATATATACATAATACATACATAATACATACATAATACATACATACATACATATAGACACCTTGGTGGGTGAGTGAAGTGACTGTTGGGTGCACCAAAAACTAGTTCCCTGAACTGCAATTATGTTAAATAAGTGTTAAAATGACTAAAAAAAATCTATATAAAACTTGGAAAATAATTGAATAGTACAATCTTCTTGATATTTACTCCAATTTTAACGAATGTAAGCCCTAGAACCGATTTCTGTATTGGCGGACTAATCTTCCAGCTGGTGAGCAAGGCAGAGCATGTCGAAAAGTTTTCGTAAGAATTTCGTTAACCGAATTTTTGTTCGTTAACCGAATTGAATATTCTTATGGAAGGTAATTTGTTAACTGAAATTTCATTTACCGAGGCGTCATTAACCGAGGGACCACTGTATATTATTCTTACTTTTAGCACAGGTATTTTGTTATTATGTTTTTAATTATTATTATGATAATAATAATAATAATAATAATAATAATAATAATAATAATAATAATAATAATAATAATAAATTATTTTTATTGTTATTACTACCGTATATCTCGGCTTATAAGACGAAATTTGAACATTAAAAAAATCTGCCCAAAGTTAGGGGGTCGTCTTAAGCAACAAATATAAAATTCTTACATCTTAAATATTGTGGTTTACTGTGTCAAGAGTGGTGATGGAAACATCGTAAGCCACTCACAAAGTCCTACCAGTAATTATTTTATACTGAAACTTACGTTTGGCAAGCTGGATTCAAATTAAGCTTACCGGTATATTAAAATTATAAAAATGTATTATAAACCTGTCTAACATACCCTGTAATAAACACAGCTGCTATCATCACACACCCCCCCCCCCATTTGCCAGTGAGGAGAGAAGAAAGGGAAAGTGACCACGAGATTGGGCTATTTTTAGCCGTTGAGGTGATCAGTAATGCATACCGGTATCGGTATATTTACTGATAATAATATTTATCTCCTATAAATAATTGATTTAAATTTTATTTTTTTCCAAAGAATATTCAGTAAATGAGTGCGTTAATTCTTGAAACTATCGACGGTTAATTACAGACGCTCAAGTGACGTCACTAGTGTTTACACTACACCAGCCGGTAACATTTGATGCCATTACTTGAAATGAATTGGCCTTATTTTAAGTAACTAACTATAAATAAATACAAAAATTAAAAAAAAGATCAAAAGTGAGAAATAATATACTGTATGTATGTTGTGTTGTCAAAGTAAGAGGAACAATTGAAACTGCAATTGTGTGTAAATGAGGCAGAAAGTCAGGTCAGCAACCTGGGACTTGGTCACAATTTTCGTTATGCCATATAGCAGCAGGGTCTACCATTAGACAACACATTATGCTTCCAATATCTTCCCAGGCAGTAGTACCTCTCTGTTTGGTAGCTGCCTACTACCTACACAATTTTTAGTAATATTAATTTGATACATGATAAATTAGACAATGAAAATAAACATCAAATTTAATTACCAAGACGCTTCCCATTGGCAGCTGTAAGAGGGGGAGATGGGCTATTTTTATCCTGTCTTTGTGTCTGAAGTGGCCAGTAATACCATATATTTATTGATCATAATACTTTTCTCCTATAAATAATTAATTTAAAATTTATTTTTTTACATAGAATATTCAGTAAATGACTTAATTCTTTTAACTACCTACAGTGGTAAATTTAGGATGACAATGATGAAGAAGAAGTCAGGTCATCTGATTCGGAGTTTGATTCTTAATGATTACCATATATGTGTAAGGTGATCACGTCAGGTCATGTTATCTATCCCCAAACGTGATACCCCTTCTCTCATTTGCCTTGTCCAGTTGTTGAGTTATCACTCCATAAGCAATAGCACTCTCTCCGTGTGAACACTACGGTATATTAATACTGTATCCAGCTACCATAATACCTCACCATGGCTCCAATTGTTAAACGCAGGAGATATGAAGCTTGTTTTAAGCTGAAAGTGATAGCATATGCCCAGTCACACAACAATTGTGCTGCTTCAAGAGAATACGGTGTAACTGAGAAGATGGTGCGGGATTGGAGATCAAAGGAACACTTACTACGAAGTATGCCCAGGAATAAATGTGCAATGAGAAGAGGCACTGCACACTGGCCGATTCTAGAGAAGCACGCAGTAGACATGGTCCATGAGCAGCGTCAAAATGGGTATATTGTATCAAGAAACATGATACGTATGTGGGCACTTAAGTGGGCTAAACAAAATCAAGAGCACAGCAAAGACTTCAAAGCCACGGCTTCATGGTGTAGCCGTTTTATGGAAAGAAGCAATCTGGTACTGAGGCAGAAGACAAAAATAGCACAAAAATTACCAGCAGATCTTAACTGTAAAATTGTTAATTTCCATCGCTACATAATACAACAACGTAAGAAACATTGTTATCCATTAAGCAACATCGGGAACATGGATGAAACACCTATGAACTTCGACATGGTCGGTAATCATACTGTTGATACAAAGGGTGCAAAACAGTGTTAGTGAAAACAACAGGACACGAAAAGACACGGTTTACAGTAGTACTTTCATGCATGGCAGACGGAACCAAGTTGAACCCAATGCTAATTCTCAAGAGGAAAACAATGCCCAAAATCAAGTTCCCGGCTGGAGTTTTTGTTCACGTCAACGAGAAAGGGTGGATGGACGAACAAGGAATAAAGTTATGGATTGATCATATATGGTGTAGGCGACCTGGTGGCTTTCGAAAACAGCGTAGCCTCTTAGTATGGGATATGTTCGCGAGTCATTTAACAGAGGGAACAAAAACCAGCATGGCGAGGAACAACAGTGACATTGCAGTTATTCCTGGTGGATTAACTTCAGTTGTACAACCACTTGATGTTTGTCTAAACAAACCATTCAAGGACCGCGTTCGTGAACAATGGAACAAGTGGATGATCAGCGGCAAAAAGTCTTACACGAAAGGTGGGAATATGCGTGCTCCCGAACTGGATGTACTGTGTGATTTTGTTATCAAGGCATGGAATGATATTAATGTGGAAACAGTTATCAAGACTTTTAAAAAGTGCGGAATATCTAATTCAATGGATGGTATGGAGGATGATATGTTGTGGGAGGACGAGGATGAAACAGAAGCCGAAGCCACGTCATCTGATTTGGAGTTTGATCCTTATGATGATGCAGCCATAAATGTATCTCAGGATGTACTTGAAGAACTTATGATATCAGATGTTGATGATGTGGATTTTGAAGGTTTTTAATACATGATGACGTCAGTAATAATCATGTGCTAATAACATTTTTAACTTGTCGGGTAATTTGCTTTTAAAATATTGTGACTTAGTAAATTAAATGTGTGCATGTGTATATATGTATACATACAGTACAGTGGGGTATGCTATAACGAACGGATCCTACTACGAATATTCCTATAACGAACGGTTTTACCTATAAAATTGAGAATGCTATAATGAACGCAACTCCTACAACGAACGCGGATGAATACGGGACTATTTCGCCTGGCGCATGAATATTGTTGTACCACGACCCACAACAAGAGCGTCAGGCGCCATGTTTTTCTCATTGTGTAGCCAGTGCACCACTGTTATTGTTGAAATTTCGTCTTTTAATATGGAAATTCGCGTTATTTGTATAACTATTTTGTTGTACAAGTATACAATTGTAACAATGAATCGTCCAAAGCGAGTGAGAAAGCTAATAACCCTTGAAACTAAGAAAGAAATTATAAAGAAACGTGAGAATGGAAGAAGCATTGCGAAACTTAGTGATGAACATGGGATGGCTAAATCGACTATATGTACGATTTTGAAGAATAAAGGGGAGTTAAAAACAGTGCAAGTGGCTAAGGGAATCTCTAGACTTAGCAAAGCAAGGTGTAATGTGATTGAAGAGATGGAAAATTTACTCTTAGTGTGGATAAAGGAGAAAGAAATGGCAGGTGGTAACATTAGTGAAGCTATAATTTGTGAGAAGGCTAAACAATTGTTTGAGGACCTTAAAGCCAAGACTCCCAGTGGAAGTGATAGTGCTGTGCCAGTGTTTAGGGGTACCTGCATGCTGAATAACACTAAGGTAAGATAAAGTGCCGTATTTTTTACATTTTCCACAGAATTTTTTCAGTGTTAAGTGGTTGTATTTGGGGGCCTGGAACGGATTAATCCTATGAACGAATGCTACAACGAAAGAGGTTCTGGAACCAATTACGTTCGTTATAGCATACCCCACTGTATACATAAATATGTTTGTGTAATAAATGTATGTAGTAAGTACGTAATAATTTTTCACTCAAATCCTAATGAAACACTACTGGAGAACATTCCTTTGTTGCAAAACAAGTTTATAAATTAAAGAAAATAATTACAGTGTGTTTAATATATTACAGTATATTATAAATAAATAAATAAACAAATAATTCGGTAAATCTATTTCAAGTAAATGGAAAATAAGCAAACAAATGTTATTTACCAAGACGCTTCCCTCTGGCTCAGGGTGAGATGTAGGGGTAGATAACAAGGCTATTTATAGCCCGTCTTTGTGTCTGAAGTGGCCAGTACCCTAATGCACCATAAATAATTCATTGAACATTCATTTTTGTACATAGTATATTCAGTATATATATATATATATATATATATATATATATATATATATATATATATATATATATATATATATATATATATATATATATATATACACACACAGACAGACAGACCCCGACTTACGACTGCTTCGACTTACGACCGCCTCAGATTTTTTATTATTATTATTTTTATTTTTTTTATTTTTTTATTTTTTTCAAATGACACGCATTTTCTATACCGAAACGTTTCCAGTTAATGTAGTCTCCATGTATAATTAGAAAATTATGGGGGCCCCATGTGCATTCAGCTGACTACATTAAAGGTAAGTGCTCAGTCACACTGTAACCATTCCTTATTAGTTATTACTTTCACTGTACTGTATCCATTCCTCATTATTCATTACTTTTACTGTACTGTATTTCATTGTAGATTTTTATTTAAATTTTTTTTATTTTTTTTTATTTATTTTTTTTAATCTGTCGGACTTACGACCTGGATTTGGGTCCCTAACCCCGTCGTAAGTCGGGGTCTAGCTGTATATAAATATGTTTGTGTAATAAATGTATGTAGTAAGTACATACCGGTAACCTTTTCCACTCAAATCCTAATGAAACACCACAATTAGAATACGGTGGTTGCTGTTGAACCACCTGTTGTATAAACAGTTGGAACACAGTCCCACCACTGAGACAAGGGAACACTCCCACCACCGATCGTCTCGTGCGAAGCAAGCGTATAAATGAAAGAAAATACTTGCAGTGTGTTTAATATGTTACAGTATATTATAAATAAATAAATAAACAAATAAATCGGTAAATCCATTTCAAGTAAATGGAAAAATTTTACTCGACACCGACATTAGTTTCAGTTACCGGTAAATAGCAGACGCTTCAGTGACGTCACTAGTGTTTACACTACACCAGCGGGTAATATTTGATGACATTACTTGAAGTGAATTGGCCTTATTTTAAAAAACCAAGGATGGTTGGTAAAGGACTACTGAGTCAGTGGGTAAGTGTCACACTTGGGGTACTGGTCTTATACAGCAAATAGAGCTCAAAAGCTACTTTTTAAATGGAAATTTGGGGGGGCCGTCTTATGCACCCCGACGCCTTATAGGCCGCGATATACAGTATAATCATTATCATATTTTCGCCCCCCAGGCCCTGATGTGGGTCAGTGACCTGTGCCCGGGTGGGCTAATCCCCGTAAAAAAAAAATAAAATAAAATAAAATAAATAAATAAAAAATAACGGTTTTGTATATGTATTATTAATGCAAAAAAAGTTGATTGCTTGATTAATATAGATTAATAGTAACATATAGAGCTTACTATAACTTACGTGTGGTGTGGTGGAGTGGATGAAAAGGAATACACTAAGGTGGTATGGACATGTGCCGAGGATGCATGAAAACGGGCTGACAAAAAAAGTTTATGATAGCAAGAGAGAGGGGAATGTTGGGAGGGGTAGACATTTTGCCACCTGGGAGAAAAAAGTTAGAGAGCTTGTTGAAGAGAGAGCGGGAAGGGGAGGAAGAGTGTTTCGAGAGCAAGTGAGGTGTGCAAGGATAAAATGGCCTGGAGATAATTCTGCCATGGCCAACCCCTGTTGGGGAGTTCCCGGGAGGAAACAAGGAGTCGGCGATATTGATTGATTGATTGATCAAAACAAAGGTGCCGGAGCGGTGCTCCGGTGAGCTCAGGCAGCACTGCACCCCTGAAACCACCAGGTGACTGGGTCACTGTAACCACCAGACTACTGGCCAAGCTATGAGGTGTTATGGTTATTTTCAACTCATATTTTTGGGTAGATATATGTAACTTCATTTATTTTTACTCATATACATGCACACACCATTGTCCTCAGAGCATATACATAAAGGGAACATACATTTCTTTGCATATGAGTTAGCTGGCTCAGTGAGGAAGGGGAGGAGGGTGCAGAGTGTAGTATGGGGGGGGGAGAAGGGGTGTTGCTAGGGAGATGGAGGAGGTACCTCCTAGCTGGTCTCTGTTACTATGGAGAACTAGGGAGTGTATCCAAATGACAACTTTGTTAAACTTTCATTTGGCTTTTATTTACTGATTTGGCAACACAGTATTTTTGTTGTTGTACAACATTGTACTACGATCATGAATGACAGTCATAGTAGAATGAGTGAGAGAGGTTGAGTGTCGGTGAGAGCAGTGGGTGGGAGGGAGGGAGGACGGTGAAATTATGATTTAGGTGGTGATAATAGAGGTAGTGGTGGTGTTCATGGAGTTGGTGGCGAGAAAGCAGAAAGGTGACGGTGATTTACCTTTTGTAATAGTAGAAAGGTTTCTCGTTAATCAGCAAATGGGTAGTAAAACTTGCTTTCCTTATATTTGGGATTCGTTCAAATGATTAACATTCAATGGGGACTTACTGTATTTGTATTAGCTGCTCGTTATATAATTTTTTTCTCCTAGGAGCGACCCCAACCGTGCTTAGGGCTTAACCATGCAAGTGAACTGCCCCCCCCCCCAAGAAAGGTAAAAAAAAAAGTTACAGCATCACAACATACTACAACCTATAAAGTCACATTAAAAATAATCATAGTAATTAAATACTGAGACAATCCTCATGGTTATGTCACATGAGCTTTAAATACCTAAGATGGAAGAAATATATCACCGCCAATAAAAGAAAATCTATATCATTCCACCCACAACTTACCATAGATGGAGCAATATAGTAATCAAATGCAGGCTTCACAAACTTGAAATACTGCTTAAGGACACCATCAAGCTCTCTCTCTCGTTCAGCAATATCTCTCTGCAGTCGCCGCACCAATCTTTCATCCGAATCAGTGTCAACAAATACTTTCATATCTAACAACTGGAAATGCAATAAATGGTTTCATATAAATAGAAAAGACATATATAATCAAAAGTACTAATCACATTAATATCCACAATTGTATTCAGTACAATATGTATAAAAGACAAGGTATCCAAAACCAACCTTCAACACATCTGGGGAGTAGAAAGCTAAAATCCCTTCAAATATAATGACATTGGCACCATACATAGTTTTCTGAAAAGAATGTTGACAGTACAATTAAATTGAATGGCCTTATTTTTATACATCATCATTATTATCTTATCCAGATCCTTTTTACTTTTTTTTCTTAAAAGATGGATCAAAAACTTTTTTTTCATATCATTATTTTGTTAAACATTTACAGCTTTGTTGTATAAACACAATTTGTTAGTTGATCTGATTATTGAAACCCATTTTTTTTCCTGGACTTTGCAGAAATCCTCTTCAATCCAAGAATTTTGTTTACCATCATCTAGAAAAGTTTTTAAATAAGAAAATAATGTATAATAGTTATAATAGCACAAAGATGTGTTGTTAGATACTGCTACAGTAGTACTTTGAGACTACAATAATGATCATGTGATTCCCAGCAAAATATAACATACCTTTCGCTTCCAGCACCTTGTTCCTTGCTTGTGCACACTATCGAATAGTGAAACTATTACTGTACATAATATACATTACGGCAATTTTCTTTGGAACAATAAAATCATTTTATGTTAAATCAAAAACTTTAATCTACCTTTCCAATAATGTTTAAAAGTCTGCAATACAGTACAAGTCAATGGTCATCATAACAGGATAAACCAGCATTACCACTTACAGTTCTCACTTCTCGGGAGTGTGTGACAAAGTTGTATATCGGAACTTCAACCTTCTTCCCTTCCTTTAATCTTACTAGTGTCTTTGCAACCAACTCAAAGTCGAAGGCATCAGGATGATCAAAGTTGTATTCATTTCTTGCTGCTTCTTCATGTTGCTTTTCTGTTAACACCTTTAACAATAAGATCACATTACTCATTTTATTATAAAAAATGAAGGGTTGGGGCTTTAATATAGGAATAAAACAAGTAACATGCAAGATACTTAATATGTACCATCATTATGCAACTCTAGGCAGAGCTTGCCACTGCCCAGAAACAATGCTGTACATTATAATGCAGTTACACTTTGCACACAATGTTAATGCTGCAATCCATATGCAAGCAGCCTTCTCTCACACTCAAATCTGGAGTCATGATGTGGATCCAGTTGAGATCGTAAGAACCAGTGAGGATGCAGATCAGTAGTCCTCAAAATCCCGTTCAACACTCAAGCCATGACTCAACCCCTATCAGTACCCAATTAAACTAGAACCCTGCTTTATGGAGAAAGCAGAGGAATTCATGTTACAGACTTTACTTCCTTAATCCAAATTTCTATGAACTGGAAACTCCCGTGGCACAGAATTTTTGGGGGAAATAATGCTTAAAAATTGTGATATTTTTTCTACAATAATGAACATGTCACATGAGAGATATTGCCAACTCATAAGTATGCTAATTAAATCAGAAAATAAATCATGCATATTATTGGTTCAGAAATTTTTATATTAAAAAATATTTTCTTAACCACTTTCAGTGTAATACATACATAAAATTGAAGAAAATGGTATTAGTGGTACAGTAAACCTTTGATAACTTGTCATTTGATATCTCAGAATTTCATATAATTCGGCACATATATGGTCTAGGAATTTATTACAAAATAACTCGGCAAATGCCAAGTTATATAAAATTATCTGGGAAAATCTCGGCATATTTGGGCACATGGGCAACACTTGACGAGCTGCACGCCATGCTTGGTCAGTCTGGTGTTTTTTATTGTTGTGGTCGGGTGTGTGCTGGCTCACTCCACCCAGTACATGGCCGTGGGAAAGGAGGGTACTGTAGCACCCCAATATTTTGGGTATAAAGGACAATACATTGCATCATATCTTGGGCATCAGAATTAATATTCAGCACTCCCTAGTAAAATTTGGTTTCTGCAGTGCTAACCCATTAACACCCAACAACCTTCCCCTTCATGTCAGGCCAGCCACTGTATGCAGAACGTCTCCATTGTTATGGTAAATCCAATATCTTACCCTTTATACAGTCTGCGAGGAAAGTTAGGTCGTGATAGGGCCGACAAACAAACTTCTCACGTAAATAAGTTCATAAGTTGTGAAGGCTGTCCCGGGACGCGAGATGTTAGTACACTTGGTTGGTTGGCAAGTGGTGACACTTGGCAACTAAGCACACGTCACGGCTTGCTTTCAGTGCGCCTCTGGCAATCGTGAGGGGAAGATTAACTCTGCGGGTTTGCGCGGCCCGTGGCCATTTTTTGCCTCATTTACATTGCTTTACCCCGACATAGTGGCCATCAGAGATGTCCAGGAGGATTACTACAAGGGACGACATTGCAGCAGTGATTGCATTGTACAAAGCAAACCATGAACTGAGAGATATTTCTGCTCAGACTGGTGTGGGGTTGCGTGTTGTGCAGAAACTTGTGAAGCATCACCGTGAGTTTGGAGAGGACGTGTTGCCAGCTCCCCTACCCATGTCTGGTAGGCCTAAATTATTTTCTCCACAGAAACTTGAGGTTATTTCATGCCAAGATAAGTCCAATCCCGCCCTCACAGCACGCGAAGTGAAAGAGAGAAACCCCCGTCTTCTCAGCCATGTCTCCTTACGCTGTGTTCGGCAATCCTTATATGATGCCCTTGGATTTAAAAGCTTCCGTGCACTGTTGTAAACCTCTACTGACGAAGAGACAGAAGGAAAATCGGGTGAAATTTTGCAAGAAATATGTAGTGTGGGGTTTAGAGTCATGGAGGAGTGTTTTGTGGTCTGACGAGGCTGTTTTTTTTTGTGACTGGCAGTGGTGGAGGGAGGGTGTACCACCCTCCTCACTCGGATGCATATCACCCACAGTACACAGTGAAGACTGTTAAGCACCCTACCTCGCTTATGGTTTGGGCTTGCTTTACGTATTATGGTGTTGGAGAACTAGTAATTCTCCCTAAGAACCAGATGATGAATCAGTACAACTATCTTGAGCTGCCCAGTGATTTCTTACCTGAATCATTTGATAAAGCTAAGGCAAGCCTTTTCATGCAGGACGGTGCCCCATGCCACACTGCTAAAAGTATGGCATGCACTGGCACCTGAATGTATCTGAACCTCCTGCACTGCACGTCAAATCTTGTCTTGAAAGAGCTCACACTCAATGCCATCACAACACTCCTCTGGCTGGTTTTTCCACAAGTTCACAACTCTTACTCTAAAAAAGTTTGCCCTCACAGTTTTCTGAACTTACAGCTTCTTCAACCTAGAGCTGTGACCCCATGTGGGGCAAGCGTCCGCCAGCTCCAGGTATGGACACTCGACAGAGTCGTGCCCTTTGAGATATTTATACACCTCAATTAGGTCACCCCTTGCCTGTTTGTAGTATAAGCTATGCAATTGAAGGTACTCTAATCTCTCTGGGTAGCTGAGGTGCCAAAGTGCAGGCACCAGTCTGGTGGCCCCCCCTTGGACATTTTCAATCAACTGACAGTCCCTAGCATATCTGGGGGACCAGGCAGGGTGACAGTACTCCAGGAGGGGAAGCACCTCACTCTTGAAGATTGTTACAAGGGACAAACCGTCTAGATATCTGAACACCCTTCTTATAAGACCTAATAATTTAGTTGCTTGATCCACCTTCTTCTCACAATGGCACGAGAACTTCAGTTAATTATTAACATACACCCCCAGGTCCTTTCACATTCAGTCTCAATTAAGCAGTTTCTCCAGTCCGTTGCGACGTATGATACGCCTCCTTACCATTGGTACGCCCCAGGTGCACTCTCTTACACTTCGTGACATTGAATCTTAGCAGCCATTTCTTCGACCATTCTTGAAGCTCACAGACATCTTTCTGCAGCTCTTCACAGTCTGCTTGGTTCTTAATTTCCCTAAATAACTTGGCATTGTCCACAAACATTTGCATGGAGGAATGTATAGCTTCTGCCATGACATTTACGAAGCAAACAAGCAACAGCAGGCCCTATATACTGCCCTGTGGTACCCCATTTGTGATGGGTACACCTGATGATTTTGTACCATAAATCACCACACACTGCTTAAAATCCTAGAGAAAGTCTCCGATCCACGCTAGGGCACTTCTCCGAATCCCATACACCTTCCAGTTTAATTTTCAGCCTTTCATGGGGTACGCTGTCGATGCTGAAGGCCTTGGAAAAATCTAGGTATATATTGTCGATATTGCCACCCTATTCCAGAATTTGAGTCCAAACGTTCAGTACCTTGAGTATTTGTGTCAAGCAGGAGTGTCCCGGTATAAAACAGAGTTAGAAGTCCTTTACAAGGTTATTTTGTAGTTGTTCCATCATGGCATCTCTTATAATGCTCTCAAAGTACTTTACATACTATGTTGGTCAGGCTCACTAGTCTATAGTTATTCGTGGAGTGTAAATCGCCCTTCTTAACAATAGAACTTGCATAACAAACTTTCCACTTACTGGGGACCTTTTGCTCATCCAGGCATTTACATAACAGGATCTTAAGGGCTCAGCAAGCTCGTTGCACAGCTCTCTTAGCACTCTGGGATGCACCATGTCAGGGCCGGAACTCTTATGAAGCTTAAGCTTTAACAATTTATGAGAAAACAATGGGTCAGCTCTGTGTCATACCATCTGTCCTCGAACGCATGAAGATTGTTAGCATCCTCTCTTGTGAACACTGAGGAAAAGAAACTGTTCAACACCTCCGCTTTGTGCTGGTCAGAATCTGTGTAACTACCATCTTCATGCCTCAGGTCCAATACTCCAACTCGCATTTTTAATTTCAACTTTGCATAGCGGTAAAACGACTTTGGGTTTGACTTGACCTCGCTTGCAATCTGCTTCTGGAACTCCTTCTCAGCCCTTCTACACTCTGAATTTGCTTGGTTCCTGGATCTGGCATACATCCTCTTGTCCTGCTCATCGTTTGTCCTAACCCACATCTCGAATTTCTAGGTTTTCTTCTTAATTTTGTTGAACGCTGCATGGTTCGTGTGTAGCGGTCTCCTTGTTTTCCGAAAGGCACTGGGTTTGGTCTTGGGTATATATTTATTGATCAAATGGGTCACTGTACTGGCTATGATATTCAGCGTAGAGTCTGCGTTCTTATGCCTTAGTGAGTCAGGCCAGTGGATACCCCTCATCTCCTCCCTCATCCCTTCATAATTTCCAATGAAATATTTGAACCTTGGCCTGGGTCAAATAGGTAGTAGGAAGCTACCAAACAAGGAGGTACTACCACCTGGGAAGATAATGTGTTGGCTAATGGTAGTGTAGTGGATACTCTCCCCTCCAACTGCTGATTGGTCACTTGCCTTCCGCTTCCCAGCCAACCAGCGGCGAGTTCCACAAATCAGCCCTCGCGTTCGAACTGGGTGGTTATTGGCCAGTTGGCGCCTTCACCTCAGCAAATCAGCAGCGTTTCTCATCTTTGCACTTCGACTCTTCATCCGGCAGAATCATATAAATACCCCCCTGCCTCGCTGTGAAGGTCAGACAACACCATGCTCTTAAGCAGAGAAGACCTCCTATAAAGAAGCTCCTCCACAGCAACTCCTCTACCAAGCAGGAACTTGCCAGCACCAGACTGTTCTGTACATATAATATATATATATGAAAAACACCATTGTGAGTTTCGTTTCTCACCTCCATCTTTAGTGCGAGATCTCCTACATGTACATAAGCATGTGAGCCTAACACAGAGAAAATAGACAAACACAAAGAGAAATTAGACAACTGGCCACATACACTATGCTACAGTAGACCCTGCTGCCATATGTGACCAAGGCCCATATTGCTGATCTGACTTTCTGCCTCAATTACACACAATTGCAGGGTTTCAATTGTTTCTCCTACTTTGACAACGCAACATACAAACTGTATATCATTTCTCAATCACAATTTATTCATTTTTGTATTTATTTATGGTTATTATTATTTATATATTTGTATTATTATATATATACAGTATACAGTCAGTTCTGCTATAACGCGATAGTTGTGTTCTTGTAAAACATCGTGTTATAGAAATTCGCGTAATAGAAATAACAGGGCTTATGAAGAAAATAGGGTTAGGTGCAGATTACTACTCAAAATCGAAAAAATTTAGTAGTTAGCCTAACACAAAGGATAGCACAGTCTAAATAAATAGTACATTCATATCTAATAATGAAATCATACAGTAAACGTAACACTTTACCTTGAAAAAATATGAATATAACTTGATGGGGGAGAAGGGTGATTTTGAGGTTGATAACATCGAGCTTCTCTTCAAGGGTTATAGCCTTTCTTTTACGATCATCACCGGGAACGCGATCACCAGAACGCTTCTTGGAGATATTCTTCTTTGCCATATTCACAGTTAATACCACAAAATTGGAGAAATAGTGAGCAAAAATCGCGTTACAGCAAACAAGCGTTCGCGTTATACAAATATTGTTCCTCTATTCATAAATCGCGTTAGAGCCAATTCGCGTTGTCAAAACACGCGTTATCCCAGAACTCACTGTAGTCTGGCTTTATGCGGATATTCTATACACAAACGGCCATTTACGCGGCACCTGTCCAGAAGCAATAATTATTATTTATGCGGTAAATGCCATCATATACGCGCCAAGCGGCGGGGCAAGGTACTGGGTGCTGACATCACCACTGACGTCAGACTCGCGCCGATGATGTCGCGGACTGTGATTGGGTAACGTATCCTTACCACCCACGCACCCCCTCTGCTGCATGCTGTGATTGGTCTAGTTATCCTTGCCACCCCCGCCACCAACGCTCTCCACCGCCGCATCAGTCTCACTGTCCCCGCGTATTTTCACTCATGCCCAGGAACCGGTCTTGTTTTTTTCTTTCTACACAATGGCTTCCGCTGGACCTCCACCACCAGGGCTGGATTAACCATTAAGCAAAATAAGCACGTGCTTAGGGCATCAAGGGAAGGGGGGCACCACAGAAATTTTCCATAGCCAGATTTACCATGGACCAAGGACCATATGGTGCAAAACTGCAAATGGTGCAGCTGAACCAGGGTTCACAAAAAGAGGCCCACACATTACAGTGACCCCTCGGTTAATGAACTCAATCCATTCCAGAAGGTCGTTCGTTAACCGAAAAGTTCGTTAACCGAAACCATTCTTTCAATGGGTTTTTGGGTAATTGGTTCCAGCTCACCGAAAATTTCCTAAATTCAACAAAAATGGTAGAAAAGTTCACTTACTTTGAGATGTGTATGTAGAAGGCTCCTGGATGATGATGATGATGTGCATTTGAAGTGGGAGGTGGAGGAGGAGAAGGGAGAAGAGAAGGAAGTGGAGGTGGAGGAGAAGCATTTTACTGCTTCTTGGAAGGTGAGTCAACTTCCATGAAAATGTCAGGAACCTCTGGACTGACAGATTCTCCACCATGAACATCCTCTCTCCTTCTTGAAGTGGAAGGCTGAGGGATAGCATCTTGTTCCCTCTGCCTTTTACTGAAGAAAGTGTCAATTGTGGTCTGTGGGGCACCTGTCCTACTCACCATTAACTTATGTTTAAAGAAGGAGACCAATGAGTCCTCAACATGACACAAAGTTAGTTCAGTTTCTTCCACTTCTGGGTGCTTTGAAGCCAGTTCCCTGAACTTCTCCCAGTAGTAAATCACATCTTTCAACTGTTTAGCTGACATATGGTCATCACTTTCAATTTCCTCCTCACCACTGTCAGCCTCTACCTGTAACATCTCATCCAGTTGCTTCAAGTCATCAGGAGTAAGTTCCTCCTCATGAGACACCACAAGCTCTTCCACATCCTCCTCCTCCACTTCAAGGCCCAATGACTGACCAATGGACACAATCTCCTTGTCCAACTCTGTTTCTTCCTCAAATCCCTCAAAATCATGGACTACTGATGGCCACAGTGCTTTCCATGAAGAATTGAGGGATCTAGTGGAGACTTCTTGCCATGATGACACAATCAATTATACAGCCTCCAGGATGTTGAATTGTGTCTTCCAGAACTGTTTCAGTGTTAGTTCAGGATCATTGGAAGTTGCCTGATGACACCTCCTAAACATTTTTTTCATGTATAACTTCTTGAAGTTGCTAATCACATTCTGGTCCATTGGCTGTATGATTGATGTAGTGTTTGGAGCAAAAACAACACTTTCACAAAGTCAAATTGATACTCCAAATTGCTGGCAAAGTCAGGGTCATGACCAGGAGCATTATCCATGCGCAGAAGAACCTTTAAAGGGAGTTTATTGGTGGTTAGGTAGCTCTTGACAGAAAGGCAAAACACATCAACAGCCCATTCATTGAAGAGTTGTCTTGTCACCCATGCCTTACGGTTGGACTTCCAACAAACTCCAAGTTTTGTTCTTAACTCTTTCTGTTGCTTGAACACCCTGGGGTTTACAGAGTGGTAGACAAGCATATGCTTCAGTCGGAAATCCCCTGAAGCATTGGCACCAAGCAATAGAGTGAGACGGTCTTTCATGGGTTTATGCCCAGGTAAAGAGGCTTCATCTTTGTTGATGAATGTTCTTTTGGGCATCTTTTTCCAGAACAGCCCAGTTTCGTCAACATTGAACACTTGCTGTGGAAGATAATTTTCTTCTTCCATCAGTTTTTTAAATTCAACTAAAAACTTTGCTGCCCCTTCCTTATCAGCACTAGCAGCTTCACCATGCCTAACAACACTTAAAATGTCACTTCTTTTCTTAAATTTTTCGAACCAGCCTTTGCTGGCCCGAAAATCTTCAAATTCTGTGCCTGAAGAACCAGGTTGATCTGCCTTTAAATGTTCATAAATATCCTGAGGTTGTGTAATTAGTGGGGTTCCCCAGGGGTCAGTACTTGGCCCACTCCTGTTCATAATCTGCATAAACGATCTAGATACTGGGATCAGTGGTGACATAAACAAGTTTGCGGATGACACCAAAATAAGGCGGCAGATTAATTCAGGGCAGGATGCAAATGCACTACATGCACTACTGGATGATTTAAATAAACTGCAGGAGTGGTCAGAAAAATGGCAAATAAAATTCAACACCAGCAAGTACAGCATACTTAATATTGGAAGAACAAATACTGTCAATGTATACAGCCTTGACAACATCAAACTTAGAAAAGTCGACCTGTGAAAGAGACTTAGGGGTACTCGTAAGCCGGGACCTTCAGCCTAGAACACAGTGTGTTAATGTTCGAAATAAGGCAAACTGGGTATTAGGTTTTATATCTAGAAGTGTAAGTAATAAGCGTGCGTAGGTCATATTGCAACTACATCTTGCACTAGTCGGGCTGCATCTCGATTATTCTGTTCAGTTCTGGTGCCTTTATTATAGAATGGATATCAAATCACTGGAGTCGGCGCAGCGAAGAATGACGAAAATGATTCCGGGACTTAGAAACCTTCCCTATCAAGATAGATTAATGAAACTAAACTTGAATTCTGTAGAAAGACGAAGAGTGCGGGATATATGATAGAAGTATTTAAGTGGGTGAAAGGCAGGGCTGGATTAACCATTAAGCAAAATAAGCACGTGCTTAGGACATCAAGGGAAGTGGGGCACCACAGAAATTTTCCATAGCCGGATTTACTATGGACCATGGACCATATGGTGCAAAACTGCAAATGGTGCAGCTGAACCAGAGTTCACAAAAAGAGGCCCACACATTAAATGAAAAAAATACATACATATATATATATATATATACAATAATAATAATAAATAGTAATTATAGAAGTTAATGATATACATTAATCTTGGGGATACAGCACAACAAAATTAGGATCTGGTAACTGCACAGTGCAGATCTGTATGGATCATTAGCTGACCAACTGTGTACTTCACGAGATAAATTTGAAAGATATGAAGCAGCTACAAAGGATATGCCACCAGATGTTGATTACAAGGCAGCTCAAACTCGCAAACGTATCAGAAAGAAGGTACCCAATGACGGAGATGCACCAGGAGTATATCTGAATGCCAGAGATAAATTTCATCACCACCTTTTACACAATTGACAAACTTGAAACTGAGATGAGAAGAAGAGGAGAGAGATATACTGTATAAAGAAATAGCAGAGAGGTTTTTCTAAGTGATGTGCCACATAATGCCACTTCATCATCTACTGAAATTGAAAGTATTCTCAGTGCTGTCAAAAGCTGATTGATGCTTACCCAGAGGATTTCAACACTAATTTCTCAGCTGAGCTTCAGCAGTTTCACTTATATGTGCGCCATAAGTTCAGTGCAACAAAATGTAAAACAAGATTCAGTCATGCTGAACTTTATTAAATGATTGTAGAAGACAATATTGAGTGTGCCTTTCCAAATGTTGATATTGGCTTTCGTATATTTTTAACATTAATGGTCACAAATTGCTCAGCTGAGCGTTCATTTTCTAAGTTGAAGTATATTAAAAATCCCATCAGAACAACTATGCAACAAGGCAGGCTGGATGCCTTATCTCTCCTAAGTATAGAAGCAGATGTGTTACATAAGACTAGTTTGAGGATCTGATCAAAGACTTGCAATTAAAAAAGTAGGAGAAAACTCTTTTCAACTATAAATAAGTGGACGTATACAAAAACATTATTTTCCATCTTACTGTAAATTTTGTTTAATTTCGAAAAATAACATTTTATTTTATGGTTTATGTTTATATTATTTTGAATTACATATATATATGGGGCACCAAAATCTTTATGCTTAGGGCCTCTAAGGGTCTTAATCCGGCCCTGGTGAAAGGAATCAATAAAGGAGATATAGATAAATCTTATAATATCCGAGCACGATAGGATTCGTAGCAACGGATTTAAGTTGGATAAGCTTAGGTTTAGGAGGGAGAAAGGAAGAAACTTGTTAAAAAATAGGGTGGTAGTTGAGTGAAAAGCTTAGCAACTTTGTAGTAAGTGCTGGGATGTTGGAAAGCTGTAAAATGAGGCTAGATAGATTCATGGACGATAGGGAGTGGTTGTAACTCTCGACAGTAGCTGCCATTCACAAGCCAACTGGCGTATTGCAGACTCCTTATTTTCTCATGTTCTTCATGTAAACTCTGTAACTGTGACTGTCCCACTGTCAGGGACCTCTTACCACAGGACGAGTCGCTAACCACTACAGTATATGTCACCACCTACTTATTCATAGTAATTTAGATTTAATTATTGCATACTACCCATATTTTGGTTGGTGCTAATTCCCATTATCCTTAAATCATGCCAATATTGTCTCCATATCACATCATGGCGTGTCCTGCAAGACACAAGTACCAATGTAGTAGTGTTTTTCCACATGATCGTGTGACTAGGCTTGTTGCCCCTTGGCGTGTTATAAATTAATTTAATAGTATGACTAAACAGACGCTCATAAGCAGCAGATGCAGGTAGTGAAGTGTTAAGCTTGAGAGATGGTCACATAGTGTCGGGAAAGGCCTCAGTAGCTCCATTCCATCCCCTGGGCATGCCAAGTAAGCTATCAAGCTCCATCAGTTGAAGAGTATGTGGATGAAAGTTGCCTCCATAGTAATTGAATCTGACTAAGACTCACTGTGAACTGTCCCTCTAATTGGGGTGAGGCTGTGGTGCCGTTACTTTTTTATTCTAATTTATGGTTGGCTGAATTTTTCGCACCACGTAACATCTGGCGGGTATTGGGGGGTCAATGGTACTTAAATATTCAAGCACAATTTCAAATACACTCAGTCTCACACACATGTGTATAGATACAAGCTTTATATCAAAGACGGAATAATGTAAAGCATTTTAGAATCACAGCCTCTTTGAAATTCATTTTAGGTAAAGGGATATATCAAGAGCAACTGACGTTTAACAAGAAGACCAACAACGGTCATATTATTAAACAACATCTACCCCTTCCGACGAAGAATCTTTTCGAAGGTATTGTTCCTTCAAGCAGTATATTTAAATGCTCGAACTTCTTCCACTTCGTGCGGGATGATTTTCTTAGGTCTGGTAATACTGTCTGTAGGTTATGTATCTAAGCTACTGTGCCGAGTAGCAACCTTGTATATAAGCTACTGTGCCGAGTAGCACCTATGTATATAATTACGTGGCAACACTGCACGTGTTATGTGGCAACATTGCCCCGAGGCTGCCATATGGCAAGGCAGTCTCAGTCTGACTTCGTGAGCCGTGCATGGCACACGCTAGTCACCGCTTGTATTTCTCCTATCCGAATAAATGGACTTCAGTGTTACCCGGTGTTTCCCTACCCATCACTGCTTTCTTCAGGGAACACTTGGAACCTTCACTGTCCTCTTCGCTGATGCATTATGGTCGTCTTTTCGCTGATGCATTTTGGGTCCTGTGTGTGCTTTGTTTACCTTCATTGGCGTCAAATTTAGTATTGTAGCAGCTCTCGTCATGGATATGTTTTCCTCCAAAGTCTCCCGGGAAATCTTAGCTTATTTGATTGGGGAGGAGAAAATTTTGCAAAATAAAAGTACTTGTGGGAAGCTTGTTACATTAAAGAAACAAGCATGGTTACGAATTGCAACATGTTTAAATGCTGAGGGACATGGACCTCAACGTCAAATTAGTTGAAGAAGATTTGGGAATGCATGAAAATAAAGAAAAAAAATAAAATAAAAGAAAATAAAAATATATATATATATATATACAGTATTACCCGCTTTACGCGGTTTCACTTTCGCGATTTCTCATTTCGGGGTGCCTGCGCCAGAACCGAACTTTCACTTTCAGCGGTGCATCTACTCTCTCATATACGGTGGCGGCGAGGGCAGGATGCGCACAAGGTCGCCCAGTCATCAAAACATTACCGGTTCTTCACCGCCACCACCCACCACAGCCGGCCTAAGTCAGTGATAGTGATAGTGATAGTGATAGTGAGGATATGGACTTATATGGACTTTGAGGGTTTGACAAAGGCCCTGTAAGCCTATGTGGTGGATAGTGATACAATTAATACAAGTGATACAGGTGAGGCCAATAATCTGCCCTCTGCCTCGAACCAACCCATCCTGTGTGCCCAGCCATCTTTCTCTGAATGTAAGTGTTAAAAAACTAATATTATTGATATTTCTCTTAATTATTAATTGTGTGCATACCATCATAAAATTAAGATGTAATTTTACTACAACGTAGGTATTGTGTCTGAAAAAGTGGAGTTTGGGGGTCGGGCCAGTCTCTGTTGGAATTAATCCCATATGTTCTGTTGTTCACTTTTGCGCGGTTTCACTTTCCGCGGTACCCCATGGTTCAATTGACTGCGTAAATGGGGTACTACTGTGTGTATATATATATATATATATATATATATATATATATATATATATATATATATATATATATATATATATATATATATATATATATATATATATATATATATATATATATATATATATATATATATATATATATATATATATATATATATATATATATATTGTAGGTTAGATTAAAGAGGGTGCAGATGACTATAATCTCTGAGACAACCAACTTAATTCAGTTATATGGGAGGTAGAGACTTCTAATTTGGCTCCCAGCTCACACGTTACATAATATAACCAAATATTGCATTTTTCGTTATTACCGTCTCATTGGTTTATTTTAAGTATAGGTTATGTTTGGTTAGGTCAGATTTTTTTCCGATAGTTTTTTGTTTTGAATTTGTTTCAAATAATCCTGTAGGTGAATGGCCGAAACTATAATGTTACTTTTTACTTTATTGCATTTTTCGTTATTACCGTCTCATTGGTTTATTTAAGTATAGGTTATGTTTGGTTAGGTCAGATTTTTTTCGATAGTTTTTGTTTTGAATTTGTTTTTCCCCAACTTTTACTTCACCACTGATCAGCTCGTTAACCGCTTGGGCGATCGGTCATGTCTCTGTTACTTTTCCTTTCTTTTTATCCTCTTCACCAAATGATCGACTCGTTAGCCGCTTGGGCGATCGGTCACGTCTCTGTTACGCATTGTTGGCAAGTACTGGGCATGCACCAGCCCTGAATGTACCTGAACCTGCTCCAGTGCTGGTAAAGTCTGGTCCTAAAGAGCTCACACTCGGTGCAGTCACAACACTTTCTGGTAGATTGTTCCAAGAGTTCACAACTCTCACCCGAAAAGTCTGCCCTCACAGTTTTCTGGACTTGCGGCTTCTTCAATCTTGAGCTGTGACCCTTGTGCGAGCGTCCACCAGCTCCAAGTAAGGACACTTGACTGAGTAGTGCCCCTTGAGATGCTTATACACCTCAATTAGGTCTCCCCTAGCCCGTCTGTAGTATAAGCTAGGCAAGTTCAGGCGCTCCAATATCTCAGGGTAGCTGAGGTGCCGAAGTGCAGGCACCAGTCTGGTGGCCCTCCTTGAACATTTTCAACCAACTGACAGTCCCTAGGATATCTCGGAGACCAGACGGAGGACAGTACTCCAGATGGGGAAGCACTTCACTCTTGAAGATCGTTACGAACGACGGACCGTCTAGATATCTGAACGACCTTCTTCTCGCAATGGCCTAAGAACTTCCAGCTCATTGTCAATATACACGCCAATCTCAAATAGTGCAGTTTCTTCATCCCGTTGGGACTTATGATACGCCTCCTTACCGTTGCTACGCCCCAGGTGCACCCTCTTACACTTCGTGACATTGAATCTCAGCAGCCATTTCTTCGACCATCCTTGGAGCCCACAGAGGTCCTTCTGCAGCTCTTCACAGTCCTCTTGGTTCTTGATTTTCCGAAATAAATTGGCGTCATCGGCAAACATTTATGGAGGAGGTACAACGTCAGGCATGTCATTTATGAAACAACAACAGCGGGCCCAATACACTGCCCTGTGGTAACCCTCTTGTGACAGGTACGGATGATGATTTCGTGTCATTAATCACTACACACTGCTTGCGGTCATGTAGAAGGTCTTCTCCAAGCTAAGACATTTCCCGAATTCCGTACCCTTCCAGTTTGATTTTCAGCTTCGTGGGAGTACACTGCCGAAAGCCTTGGCAATCTAGGTAAATATTGTCTGCATTACCACCCCGTTCCAGAATATGGGTCCAAATATCCAATAACTTGAGCAATTGTGTTAAACAGGCCTCTCGACATAAAAACGTGTTGGCAAACCCTTACAAGGTTGTTTCAGTAGATGTTCCATTGCCGTATCTCAGATAATACTCTCTGAAGTACTTTGCATATTATGCTGGTCAGGCTCACCGGTCTATAGTTGTTCGTGGAGTGACGGTCGCCCTTCTTGAAGAGAGGACTCACATAAGCCACTTCCCATTCACTGGGGACCTTTTGTTCATCCAGGCATTTACAAAAACAGGATCTTCAGGGGCTCGGCAAGCTCGTTCACAACTCTTTAGCACTCTAGGATGCACTGTGCAGGGCCGGGACTCTTATGGACCTTTTAGCTTTGTTTATTTCATACCCTCTTCTGTGAACACAAGTCATCAGTAGCTGTCAACCGTTTGTCCTCAAACGCAGGTAGGTTAATCGCATCCTCTTGTGAACACCGAGAAAAGATGCTGTTCAATGCCCAGCTTTATCCTGGTTCAGAATCTGCGTAACTACCATCTTCATTATGCTATCCATAAAACCGCGTATAATTTCTGTACCATTTCCTATATATTTTGGTAAACACTTTGTGTCATCCTTGTTTAGTTTCACCTCTTCCTCCTAAATCTCACCTGTTTCTTCCCTAATGGTAACTGAACATACACAAATGATCACTGACTAGCTCCCTTACTATCTCACATTCTACCTGGACCCCTGACTTGGACAGATATCAACTCCATATGGTAATTTCACCTCCATCTGTGTGCGTGTTGGTGGTGGGGTATCAAACAGACACATCTTAATTTGCACTTCTCGAGAGACGTAAAGTGAGGGGCGATATGATAGAGGTAAATGGAAGTCAGGCTAAACAAAGGACATTACAGTACTTAAACTATCCAACCAGGAGCGAACTCGTAGTAATTGTTTTAAATTTGACAAATTTAGATTTAGTCGCGAAATGGGTGAACATTGGTTTGGAAATAGAGTAGTGGATGAATGAACAAGTTACCTGACCTAGCTTTGGAGAAGGACGTGCCCTGTGTGCTCGTATTAGCGACTATAGAAAATCGCAGGGCCATTGTGTTATGGGGAAGAGGGACGGTGTGGTGGAAGAGACGACCCCCATCCACTCTGTTAAGTCAGCTATAACATCTTTATTGTGTCTCCCATCAGCAACTTTCGTTTTCTTACCGCTTCAGTACGCCTGAGTCCTCCATTTTCTCAAGTAGTACCGAGACTCTGTTATTCCTTAGTATCTCATATCATGTTATGAAATTTGAAATTGCAACTGAATGTGCATGTGTTACAATTAGTTAGATATGTCTACTTACAGATGAAATATTCAGCATCCCTTGTGAGTGATGTTGAAAGCCTCAACTGTATTTATTTTAATATAAATGCCAAATAAGTTAGTGTAGAGTCTGCCAGTAAAAGTGACGTATTAGGACCAGGGTGGATCAAATACAATTGTATTTGTATTTTAATTGTATTTAAATACATTTTCAATGAATTTGTATTTGTAATTGTATTTTGGCACCCAGAAGAAAAAGTATTTTGTATTTGTATTTGTATTTCGATACTTATTAGTGTTACAGGCAGTAGGCTAGTTTACTACTGCCTTTGCCTATTCCATAAACAAAGGAAAATTTGATATGTTGTATTGCTACTTACAGACAATTTGTGAGGACGAAAACACTTGAATTTGTTTTATTTTTGTAATTTTGTTTATTTTTATTACTGTTATTGT
>NW_024730668.1:9675732-9682848 GCF_018991925.1 Homarus americanus | reverse complement strand
TTTTGATCTTTTTTTTAATTTTTGTATTTATTTATAGTTAGTTACTTAAAATAAGGCCAATTCATTTCAAGTAATGGCATCAAATGTTACCGGCTGGTGTAGTGTAAACACTAGTGACGTCACTTGAGCGTCTGTAATTAACCGTCGATAGTTTCAAGAATTAACGCACTCATTTACTGAATATTCTTTGGAAAAAAATAAAATTTAAATCAATTATTTATAGGAGATAAATATTATTATCAGTAAATATACCGATACCGGTATGCATTACTGATCACCTCAACGGCTAAAAATAGCCCAATCTCGTGGTCACTTTCCCTTTCTTCTCTCCTCACTGGCAAATGGGGGGGGGGGTGTGTGATGATAGCAGCTGTGTTTATTACAGGGTATGTTAGACAGGTTTATAATACATTTTTATAATTTTAATATACCGGTAAGCTTAATTTGAATCCAGCTTGCCAAACGTAAGTTTCAGTATAAAATAATTACTGGTAGGACTTTGTGAGTGGCTTACGATGTTTCCATCACCACTCTTGACACAGTAAACCACAATATTTAAGATGTAAGAATTTTATATTTGTTGCTTAAGACGACCCCCTAACTTTGGGCAGATTTTTTTAATGTTCAAATTTCGTCTTATAAGCCGAGATATACGGTAGTAATAACAATAAAAATAATTTATTATTATTATTATTATTATTATTATTATTATTATTATTATTATTATTATTATTATTATCATAATAATAATTAAAAACATAATAACAAAATACCTGTGCTAAAAGTAAGAATAATATACAGTGGTCCCTCGGTTAATGACGCCTCGGTAAATGAAATTTCAGTTAACAAATTACCTTCCATAAGAATATTCAATTCGGTTAACGAACAAAAATTCGGTTAACGAAATTCTTACGAAAACTTTTCGACATGCTCTGCCTTGCTCACCAGCTGGAAGATTAGTCCGCCAATACAGAAATCGGTTCTAGGGCTTACATTCGTTAAAATTGGAGTAAATATCAAGAAGATTGTACTATTCAATTATTTTCCAAGTTTTATATAGATTTTTTTTAGTCATTTTAACACTTATTTAACATAATTGCAGTTCAGGGAACTAGTTTTTGGTGCACCCAACAGTCACTTCACTCACCCACCAAGGTGTCTATATGTATGTATGTATGTATTATGTATGTATTATGTATGTATTATGTATATATATATATATATATATATATATATATATATATATATATATATATATATATATATATATATATATATATATATATATATATATATATATATATATATATATATATATATATATGCCTATATATATATATTTATAGGCCTATATATATATATTTATATACAGTTGGTCCTCAAATTAGGCGGTTAATGTAACCCGGAGGGTAACGCGGAAAGTGAGAAACGCGTAAAGTGAATAACATAACATATGGGATTAATTGAAATGGAGTCCGGGCCGATCCCCAAACTCCACTTTTTGACGACACACAACTATGTTGTAGTAAAAATTTTATCTTAACTTTATGATGGTATGAAAAAACAAGTAATATAGAAGAGGTTAGGTTAGGAAAGATAAAGGTTAACATAGGAAAAATAAAGGTTAGGTTAGAAAACTAAAAATTTTGTGTAACACTTACGGTAGTAGAAGAGATGGGTCGGCATACGGGGATGGAGGCTGGTTCCGAGGCAGAGGGCAGATTACTGGTCCTCAGGTGAATCACCATTACTAGGTGAATCATCATCACTGTCACTTACAGTTGTCAGGGCTTCCCTGACAAATCCCTCAAAGTCAACTTCACTGTCACTATCACTGGCTTGGGCTGGCTGTGGTGGGTTGCGGGTGAAGAAATCTGTTATGCTTTGCAGGTAAGGAAAGGTTTTTCTCTGGGGGTGGTGGTCCGGCGGAAGCCATTTTACGGAACAATGGATGCGCGTTTACACGGAGTGGCCTTGAGGGATGAAACTGCCCCGGCTAGGTCAAGCGTCGTCTTTCCTCCCTCCCTCCCTCCCCCTGGGTGGACACGTCATAATACTTTAAGCCAATTACAGCTAGCAGCAGAGGAGGGTAGGGGTGCCTGGCCAATCACAGGTCTGATACGTCATATGACGTCAGTGATAACGCAACAAAGACACACTGCGCAACCTTACCGCGCCGCTTGCCCAAGCGGAGGGAGGAGGAGGAGGGAGGAGGAGGGAGAGGCAGGCAGGCGGGCGGGTGGGTGGCGCGAGGGGAAAATCTAAAAATAGCGTCGCGCCAGACACTCTCCGCGTAATGGCGTTCGTGACCGCGGAATGTAAGAATGTTAGGTTCTGGCAAGGCACCGCGTTATGATCAACGGAATACGGGACATAACATAGAACCAACTGTGTGTGTGTGTGTGTGTATATATATACTATATATATATATATATATATATATATATATATATATATATATATATATATATATATATATATATATATATATATATATATATATATATATATATATATATATATATATATATACACACACACAACCCTCACTTTACGCGGTTAATACAACCCACAGGGTACCGCGGAAAGTGAGAAACGCGTAAAGTGAACAACATAACACATGGGATTAATTGAAATAAAGACCGGGCCGACCCCCAAACTCCACTTTTTGACGACACACAACTATGTTGTAGTAAAAATTTTATCTTAACTTTATGATGGTATGCACACACAATTAATATAGAAGAGGTTAGGTTAGGAAAAATAAAGGTTAAGTTAGGAAAACTAAAAGTTAGGTTTAACACTTACGTTAGTAGAAGAGATGGGTCGGCATATGGGGATGGAGGCTGGTTCCGAGGCAGAGGGCAGGCTACTGGCCCTCAGGTGAGTCACCATCACTGTCATCCACACTAGTCAGGGCCTCCCTGACAAATCCCTCAAAGTCATCATCACTGTTTCTACCTCTGTCACTATCACTGGCTTGGGCTGGCTGTGGTGGGTTGCGGGCGAAGAACTCTGTTATGCTTTGCTGACGGCTGGTGTTTATGTTGTCGTGATAAACCTTGAAGTAGGGCTCCATAGTCTGCAACAGCTGGGTAGTGAAGATTTCATACCTGTTTGCGTCAGGGTCGTCGGAAAGGAGGAGCTTGACTTTCTCGATACACACGATGGCACCCCTAACATTACTATGGGATAAGCGGTGTTCTTCTTGGGATGACGCACCACCTGCCTCTTCACTGACGTGATCATCATCTACCATCTCGTCGGTAGTCACATCAGGATCCCTTATCACCTCCAGGATGTTGTCGTTGGTAGTCTCGGAGAAGCCTGCAGCTGTAACACTCTGCGCAGCTTCTCTGGCAAGGTCCACTGCTACTGCAACAGTCTGAACCTCACCAGTCACAGATTGACTCTGCCTAACGGCCGGAATGCCTTGCAACACATGTCTCCATGCGTGACGAACAGTTGCTACAGACAGCTGTTCCCATGCCTCCACCAAGAAGTCCACAGCTTTCTTGATGTTGAATATTCTCCAGAATTGTTTTAAAAGTACTTGTTGCTCTGCCAACTGTTGATCCTCGTCGTCTTCGCTCTTGCTATTGGTGGTGGTGTCACTCAGGTTACGCAACTCTTCCCTGGTGTTGGTGTAGTCGTTCAGGAGCTTGAATTTTTTAATAGAGAATGCAGCTTTTACATTACAGATTAACTCTTGGTCCATGGGCTGTAATATGGACGTAGTGTTGGGAGGAAGGAAGACCACTTTTATGTTGGGGTGACGATCTAACAGTAGGGGCGAGTGTCCTGGTGCGTTGTCCAGCAGCAACTAAATCTTGAATGGTACATTCTGTTGCTCACAGAATTTCTTTACATCGGGAACGAAACAGTCATCAAACCAGGAGAGGGACAGTGTAGAGAACATCCACGCCTTATGTGCGGTTAGCCAGTGGACATTTAGCTTGGTCATGTCCATGCTCTTGTAGGCGTGCGGCTTGCGTGCTGTGTGAATCACCGATAACTTGAGCTTACAGCTACCGGAGGCATTGGTGGTAAACAGGACGGTGATGCGCTCCTTCTGCAACTTCCGGCCCCGAATCTTGCTGGCATTCTTCACAACGAAGGTCTTGGAAGGTAGCTTTTTCCAAAAAAGACCAGATTCGTCCATGTTAAACACCTGGTCGTCGGTGTACTGTCCTTCCTCCATAATCTCACGTAAAAACGGAGGAAATTCCCTAGCCGCAACACGGTCAGCACTAGCTTCTTCACACCAATGTTGATATTGGTGATCTTGTTCCTCATCTTAAACCTCTGTAACCTCCCATGAGGAAGCATTACAGGGTTTGGGCTCTGTAATTCCCATCTTTCGTGACACTGCAGCATACAGTTCACGTGTGTACTCCTTAACAGAGCGCGTGTCCACTGCCATGTTCCGTCGCGCCTGACGCACCAAGTAGCTCACAAGTAATTTTTCCGTCTTGAGAAGCACCTGTAGACTTTGTGATCTTCATGTGCTCCTTTATCTTGGCTGCATCCTTCTTTATCGTCCGGATCGTAGATTCGTTCACACCATGCTGACGCGCCAAATCAACCTGTCTTTTTCCTTTCTCCAACTCTTGGATGATCTTGTACTTCACCTCGTAGCTTAAGGAACGTTGTGTCTTATTTGGCTTAGGGCGGCTGGGTCCAGGTAAGGCAAGGTTTCTCTCTGAGGGTGGTGGTCCGGCAGAAGCCATTTTACAGAACAATGGATGCACGATTACACGGTGTGGCGTGGAGGGATGAAACTGCCGCGGCTAGGTCAAGCGTCGTCTTTCCTCCCTCCCTCCCTCCCCCGGGTGGACACGTCATTTTACTTTAAACCAATTACAGCTAGCAGCGGAGGAAGGTAGGGATGCATGGCCAATCACAGTCCGATACGTCATATGACGTCACTGATAACGCAACAGAGACATGCACTGCGCAACCTTACCGCTCGGCTTGCCCAGGTGGAGACGGAGGCGGGAGCAGGCGGGTGGGGCGAATCTAAAAATAGCGTCGAGCCGGACACTCTCCGCGTAAAGGGGTACACGCACCGCGGAATGTGAGCATCTCGGTTTCGGCAGGGTACTGCGTAAACTTGGAAACGTGGAATGTGGGACCGCGTAAAGCGAGGGTTGACTGTGTGTGTGTGTGTGTATATATATATATATATATATGTGTGTATATATATATATGTATATATGTATATGTGTATGTGTATGTATGTATGTATGTATGTATGTGTATATATGTATATATGTGTGTGTGTATATATATATATATATATATATATATATATATATATATATATATATATATATATATATATATATATATATATATATATATATATATATATATATATACATACATACATACATACATACATATACATCATGCGCCGGTTAACGTCCTAGATACGTTCTTGGAAACGTGATGTTAACCGAAATGGACGTTGTCCGATCATCACAAACTTTTTATTTATACTTTACGTGTATGTGGAATACTATATACGTACATATACACTTTTACTCTTAAATCACTACTGTAATGTGATACAGGTGATTAATTTTTATCTCGTGCAAAATACATGACGTTTATATTAAAATTATTCACTGTTTTACAAGGATTCCAGCAACGCTGGGCAGTTGGGGGAGGGAGGGAGGGAGGGGGCTTGGGGGGAGGGGAGGTAGTACGTTTGACAGTTGGCACCGGCCCAAGGTCTAACGCGTGAACCTGTATATTTATCAGTTCTTAAGTGACTAAGCTTTTCTCTTATAAAAAGCCAGTGACATGACCTGGGTGAATATAATTAACATTGTTGGGATTCTTGTAAGATACTGATTAATTTGAATATAAACATGCTATAATTTGCACTAGACATAACAATTTTTGTACCGTAATCAAATTAGTACATGTACACTCCAGCTTTGCACTAAGGTCATTTATTTCTTTTACATTTCTTTTAGTATGGTGTGTGCATGGAAATGGATGAAAATAAATGAAGAAATTTATGTAAATCTACCCAAAAATACAGTTGAAAAAATTTATATTATAAATGTACAACAGTTCTGTACACTAATGTACAAATTTTTTTATCTCTTGAGCAAAATATATGATGTTTATATTCAAATTATTGGCTGTCTTTCAAGGATTCCAGCAATGCAAATTATAATCTCCTAACTTTAGTCTGAGATATTATATAAGATAAAATCTGTAAGCCTCAAACCCTGGCTGGGTGCAAAGAGAGGGTGGGGGGGATGGGGGGTTGTGGGAGGTGAGGTGACAGAGTGTCTGGTGTTTGTTTATTTATTTGAGATAAGATTTGACAGTTGGCGCTGAAGGCCTGCATGTTTATTTATCATTCCTTAAGAGTGACTAAGCTCTTCTCATAATTTGCCACCCAAATGACCTGGGCGAATATAACTTACATTGCTGGGATTCTTGTAAGATAGTGATTTATTTGAATACCTGTATAAAGAACCTATATTTGCAATAGACATAATTTTAGTACATGTACAGTACAGGTTGGCACTTAGGTCCATTGATAACCGAGGGACCACTGTATTGCAGTGTACTTGTACTGTACAATATTGACTAAATTCACTAGATAACGTACACAATTAATGGTTGGTAAAACTTGTCAAGTAAGTGAGTGTCAACTCTGTCAGTATGAGTGGCACGTGTGCGTGCTTGTGTCCCCCATCATAGGAGTCCGTTTTCTCTCGCTTCAGGACCCTGAGTCCTTTTTCTCTTAATCTTAGAGTGCAGTGCACCAGAGACCTCGTTATTCCTTAGGAATGACACAGAATTTGAAATTGCAACCCCAATTTCAACTGGGGTTGCAATTGTTGAGGCAACTAGATATGTCTGATTACAGCAAATGTGTTATTGTCAATTTGTAGGTGAAAAATTTTATCCTCAATAGATGTGGGTTAACATTACACCTGGAGGCAAATGCTTACTAAAGCCTATGGAAGGATATTCCTTTAACACATAATATCTGGCCAGTATGGGAAGGATCATCATGTCTCCGTCAGGGGGTCGTGGAGTGGTGGTCCAGCAGGCGTCACCAAAGATTTTTTTTTTTTTTGAGAGGGG
>NW_024730668.1:9570797-9675632 GCF_018991925.1 Homarus americanus | reverse complement strand
ATATATATATATATATATATATATATATATATATATATATATATATATATATATATATATATATATATATATATATATATATATATATATATATATATATATATATATATATATATATATATATATATATATATATATATATATATATATATATATATATATATATACTGTAATATATAATAATAATATATAACCAATAACAATAATAAGCTAACAATAATAATAATAATAACTGTATGTGTAATAATATGTAATAACTATGTAATAATAATAACAACAATGGCAATATATATATATATATATATATATATATATATATATATATATATATATAATAACAACAACATATATATATATATATATATATATATATATATATATATATATATATATATATATATATATATATATATATATATATATATATATATATATATATATATATATATATATATATATATATATATATATATATATATATATATATATATATATATATATATATATATATATATATATATATATATATATACAACATATATATATATATATATATATAACTATATATATATATATATATATATATATATATATATATATATATATATATATATATATATATATATATATATATATATATATATATATATATATATATATATATATATATATATATATATATATATATATATATATATATATATATATATATATATATATATATATATATATATATATATATATATATATATATATATATATATATATATATATATATATATATATATATATATATATATATATATATATATATATATATATATATATATATATATATATATATATATATATATATATATATATATATATATATATATATATATATATATATATATATATATATATATATATATATATATATATTCCTCGGTTAATCTAACTCAACTGCTCCAGAAGGTCTCTGTTAACTAAACGTTCGTTAACCGAAACCATTGTTTCAATGGGTTTTTGGGTAATTGGTTCCAGCTCACCGAAAATTTCCTAAATTCAACAAAAATGGTAGAAAAGTTCACTTACTTTGAGGTGTGTATGTAGAAGGCTCCTGGATGATGATGATGATGATGGGATTTAGAATGGGGGTGGAGGAGAAGGAAGAAGAGAAGGCATTGGGGTGGAAGAGAAGTCACCCCATGGTGCCATTTCACCCATAAAATTTTAGCTCTCTGGTTTAATTCAAGATTATTTTCTTTAAATCAACGCTGCACTGCATTATATATTGTCAATATATAAAATATATTTCAAAATGACCAATAATTTGCTTGGAAACACAGAAAAAAAGCGTTTAGTTGAAGAGAGTCTCAAGCAAGATGTTACCTCCAGTGAAAACAGAGAGAGACTGACGCCTGTTTGCTGTGTTAAGAGGCTGGATGCCGCGCATTAAACTAGTCACTTTACCTTCAATTTTGTTCAATAATTGTTAAAATGACTAAAAAATTGAATATTAAACTTTTAAAATTATTGAATAGTATAAACTTCTTGATATTTACAAAAATAGTAAGGAATTTAAGCCCTAGAACCGATTAATGTATTGGCGGACTGATAATAAAGCTGGTTGCCCTGTCAGTGCAAGCGAAAACATGTTGAGGTCGGTTCGTAAGAAGTTCGTTAAGCGAATTTTTTTTTCGTTAACCGAATTGAAGATCCTTATGGAAGGCAGTTCGTTAATCGAAATTACGTTAACCGAGGTGTTCGTTAAACGAGGGGTCACTGTATACCGTATATCACGGCCTATAAGGCGGCGGGGTGCATAAGACGCCCCCCCCAAATTTCCATTTAAAAAGTAGCTTTTGAGCTCTATTTGCTGTATAAGACCAGTACCCCAAATGTGACACTTACCCACTGACTCAGTAGTCCTTTACCAACCATCCTTGATTTTTTAAAATAAGGCCAATTCACTTCAAGTAATGTCATCAAATTATACCCGCTGGTGTAGTGTAAACACTAGTGACGTCACTGAAGCGTGGTGGGAGTGTTCCCTCGTCTCGGTGGTGTGACTATTTATACAACATGTGGTTCAACAGCAACCACCGTATTCTAATTGTGGTGTTTCATTAGGATTTGAGTGAAAAAGGTTACCAGTATGTACTTACTACATACATTTATTACACATATATATATATATATATATATATATATATATATATATATATATATATATATATATATATATATATATATATATATATATATATATATATATATATATATATATATATATATATATATATATATATATATATTTACTGAATATACTATGTAAAAAAAATGAATGTTCAATGAATTATTTATGGTGCATTAGGGTACTGGTCACTTCAAATGGGCTATAAATAGCTTGTTATCTCCCCTCCATCTCACCCTGAGCCAGATGGAAGGGTCTTGGTAAATAACATGTTTGCTTATTTTCCATTTACTTTAAATAGATTTACCGAATTATTTGTTTTATTTATTTATTTATAATATACTGTAATATATTAAACACACTGTAATTATTTTCTTTAATTTATAAACTGTTTTGCGACAAAGGAATGTTCTCCAGTAGTGTTTCATTAGGATTTGAGTGAAAAAATATTACGTACTTACACAATTGTTCCTCTTACTTTGACAACACAACATACATACAGTATATTATTTCTCAGTTTTGATCTTTTTTTTTAATTTTTGTATTTATTTATAGTTAGTTACTTAAAATAAGGCCAATTCACTTCAAGTAATGGCATCAAATATTACCAGCTGGTGTAGTGTAAACACTAGTGACGTCACTTGAGCGTCTGTAATTAACCGTCGATAGTTTCAAGAATTAATGCACTTTTCCTTTCTTGTCTCCTCACTGGCAAATGGGGGGGGCGTGGGGAGGGGTGTGTGATGATAGCTGTGTTTATTACAGGGGTATAAATCTCTTTTACGGTATGTTAGACAGGTTTATAATACATTTTTATTATTTTAATATACCGGTAATCTTAATTTGAATCCAGCTTGCCAAACGTAAGTTTCAGTATAAAATAATTAGTGGTAAGACCTTGTGAGTGGCTTACGATGTTTTCATCACCACTCTTGACACACTAAACCAAATATTTAAGAGGTAAGAATTTTAAACTTGGTGGTTTAGACGACCCCCTAACTTTGGGCAGATTTTTTTAATGTTCAAATTTCGTCTTATAGGCCGTGATATACGGTATATATATATATATACATTAAAAGTCCAAAAATCCGGATGCCAGGAATCCGGACCACCCGAGAATCCGGACTTTTCGAAAACTCAAACTTTTTAAATTTAGCGGGCTTTTGGGGGTTACATGAATGAATGGAGTTGCTTTAAAAAATTAATTTCCATAATTCTAATAATAAAAGTAATTGTAAATTATATGTAGCTAATTTTGTTAATTTTGTAATTAGCTTGAACTGAAATGTAAAATTTGAGGCACTATAAATCTTTTGTGTATGTGTGCATGCGTGAATGCCACAGCTGCACAGCGACAACAAATGACCACACGATCGCCACTTTAAAACAAGCAATCAAACTGTGACAACGTATGTAATTTTAAGTCCTACTCTTTCCATGTACAGAGTACAAGCCCATAATAATGGCCCCTAAAGTAGATAAACTTCGTTGTGTGAAGAGAAAGAAGAACACATTGAAATTGAGTGACAAACTTGAAATAATTAAGAAACTAGAACGTGGTGTGAGCAATGCTGTTCTAATGGAAACACACGACATTGGAAAGTCTACAATTTATGATATAAAAAAGGCAAAGAATAAAATTATAGAATTCACAGCTTTTTTGAGCCTTACATTAAAATTGCTGAAAGAAAAAGTTTACATCGGTCCAAATTAGAATATCTTGATAAAGTGTTGCATGAATGGTTTTTGTTAAAACGATCAGAAGGTATGGCAATTTCTGGGCCGATGCTTATTGCCAAAGCAAAGTCTTTTAAGGAGCAAATGAACATTGAATCAGAGTGCGCATTTAGTGTTGGATGGCTTAGGAATTTCAAGACTCATCATGGTATTAGACAGTTTGTTTACATTTTTGTCTAGTGTTGACTTTATTTTTCTTTAAAACTGCTCATTTTGATAAATGAAGCATGCTATATTTGCTAATGAATAAACTATCAAAATGTACCTTTTCATCTCTTCTTTATTCCTCCTTAAATTTTAATTTTAAACGTACTGCCTGAGAATCCGAAAATCCGGACCGACCCAATCCCCAAGCAGTCCGGATTTTTGCAGTTTGTGACCCAGCATCAGTTTTGCTGGTGTATATCCAGGTGCCTCGTGGGCAGTTGACCGATATGCCATCAGTAGCACAGGCAGCTTCTGGTCCCATTCTGTCTGCTCCTCAGCACAGTACTTGGCCATTTCTTGTCCCAAGGTACAATTAAACTTTTCTACCACTCGCTGAACATAGCTGACTAAAAATTTCTGCCCTGGTTCAAGTGCAACTCGTGTGGCACACCAAACCGGCAGATATTAACTGGTCCCTTTAGTACTGCGCATTGTCCAGTTATCCCGCACAGCTGCTGCGACGTCTCGGGTAGTTTTTGATGACTAACCATGTCCAGCTTCACAAAAGTCTGCTCCAAGGCTGTGTCAATCACCAACAGACACCTAATGCCATCGATCTCACCTTCAGCCTGAACACTGCTTACAGTGGCTCGATTGCATTTTGTCAACATTGGGGATTGGTGAGACAGGCTGGTTCTTGCCCCTCAGCACCAGCCATCTCTAGTTTCCCCATCATAGCGGGCTGGTCTTCTTTCCCTCTCTTGGAATTCTGTGGGCACTTAGTCTTTAAGTGTCCATCTTCTCCACATGTCCAACATCCTCTCTTCTTCACGTTCTTCTCGGTATTGCCCTTCTCTCGCTCTCGTTCCACTTGTAACAGTCCTCCTGTTTGTGCCCAATCTTTTCACATTACCAGCAGGTTCCTTTAAATCTCTCCGTCTCTTGTACTTGGCCCTTTCGTGCTTTAAACCCAGCGTTAGGCTCCATCCTGAAGCTTGGTAAACTTGACCTCATGTAAGATTCAAACTCTAGGGCTCTATCCAAAGCTTCCTGTAGAGTTGCCGGATGGGACTGCTTCACTTGAATATTGAGCTGTATGCTGTCCAATGCATCCACAAACTGATCCCTCAACAACACGGCTAACAGTTCAGGTGGTGCCCCAGGGTATGCCCTATGAGCCATACTTTCCTGGTTTTGAGGAAGCTGTTGCAATGTTTCACCTCGATTATGGGTACGAGTACTTAATCTAGCTCTAGAAACCTCATTTTGGTGCTTGGTTTCATACCTTTGTTCCAATACCTTTACCAGTGACATGTAATTGCTATGCTCTTCTGTCAACTGGAACCTCCATAGCCACGCCCTTAAGACTCGTGGCTAATTGCACTGCACACTGCTTTGTTCATCCCACCAATTTTGTTCAGCTTGTAACTCAAACTGTGCTTGGTATGCTTCCCATGAGACCTTGCTGTCGAATTCCTGTGGGTTCTTCTACACTGACTCTCTTGGATACCTCACCACTTCACTTGACGTAGGAAGGAGTCTGAACTTAGGTACTCTGTAATTCAGCTCAGCACTTCCCTTTTTCTCGCTCTCATTGTATTTTCCAGAATTTTCAACACTATGCATTCCCCTCGGAGTGTGCACAAACGATGTTTCATGCACACCTCCACAATTATTGGGGTCACTAAATCTTGGCTGATCCCCTTCTGTTAGACAATTCTCCGGAATTTCCATCCTGCTACTGACTTTCTTTAGTTCTTCACGTACCTCTGCCATGTCATCACCCACTTTTTGTTTGTGCTGTTTTAGATTTTCACCCACTTCCTCTTGTTGCTCCTAGTGCAACTTGCACCTCATGAAATGCATCATCCCATTTATTACACATCATTTGCGTAGCCTCATCCCGTTCATGCATTTTCTTGTCAATCTCTTCCTGCAGCTGCTGTAGTTATTGCTTCTGTTCTCTCTGTTCTTGCAGTAATTGTTTATGTTCTGCTCTCTGTTCCTGCAGTTGCTCCTGAATTTTCACTTGCAGATGCACATTTTCATGTTTCTGCTCTTCCCATTGTTCTTGCAGTAATTGTTTCTGTTCTTGTTGTTGTGATTCTAGCTGTTCTTGCAACCTTCTTTGTTGCTCCTTCTATTCTTCTTGTAGTTTTTTCAGTTCTTCTTGTTGTGATTGCAGGAATTGCACCAGATCAGCCATGGAGATCTCCCCTTGCCTGGCCTGGTTTCTGGTCTGGACACCTTCACCTTTCATCTTGCCTAATACAGTATCTCACTGCTAGGCTATCCTACTCCTGACACCAGTGTTATGACCCTCCTACTTCCCGCTTTCCCAGCTTCCACCACTGGTTACCAGCGACTAGGGTCACAAGTACAGAAGCAGTAGATATCTCACAAGTGTCGTCGAATTACCACTGGCTGTCCTGCCAGTCTCCGGTAATTTCCCAACGATCGGTATCAGTGTACAGACAAACAATAGATAGGTAGATTTCCACCAGGTCACAGAAACACACATGTGCACTGTAGTCTTCTTTAATACGCACTGATTCTTCACAACACTGTAAACAGGGTAATGGCTTTACAGCTGGACTTAACACTTCGAATATATTCGGTAGTCAGCACATTACCAGTGTACAATTCTTTAGTCTTCTCACTTAATATTAATCACACCAATTCCACAATATTTGCACAACAATTATCTTCAGTTGTTCTGTTAGGCTTATTCTTTATACTCTGAACAGAAGCGATCGACTGACTCTTAGCCTGCTCGCGAGTACTTGTATACCTGCGAGCAGGTATACAACAGACGCATCTCGAACAGTCTAGCACCACCCAGGGACACCTGGGAGGTTCTAGAATGTTCTACTCTGATCGAGGCTTATAATATTAAGTAAATCCTGAAAAAATGATGCATTACATTCTAGAATATTCTCACATCATTAATACAGCAATATATGCATAAAAATTTCACTAAATTTGCCAAAATAATTCCTGCATGGGACAGAAAATAATCAAGTCACCTAGTTTACAAATAATACCAAATTATGCCTCAGCATAGCACTGCCCTATCTTTAATATTATAGTGTATAGTCTCACCCAAAAGTTTGTTAACTCTCCCAGCCAGCTATTACTGCACTGCCTGCTTCAGATCTTTGAAACTGTCTCAGTACCATCCAGAACATGAAACCCATACGAATGAATCTAAAGGTTCGAAGTAACAGACTCAAGTTCATACATCTGAAGCAAGCAGTGCAGCAATAGCTGGCTGGGAGAGTTAACAAACTTTTGGGTGAGACTATACCATAAATTAGAGACAAAAAATAAATAAATTTAGAATTATTATTATTTTTTATTTAAGCCTTCTAAATACTACGTAGGTATGTATAGTTACTTTATACAGTTGTATTATGTGTTAATAAAAAATAAATTAAATGAGAAGCAAGTAAATGCGGTGTAATGTAGGGAAGTCAACTGGATTGCAGTAGTGGCGACGCATCATCTGCTGCCTGCCTCACACGGCCCATACCGGTAACATCACCTCTGCTCCACACACACACACACACACACACCATTAACTGTTCTTTTCTTTGAAAACATAATTATGGGCTCAAAAGTAAAAACAATGATCACTGCTGCTTTGGATATTTAAAACGTTCCAACTGCCTCCAGCGACTATGCAGAACTAGTACCTGTACTTGAATGACTGGCCAAGCGAGAGCCTGCTGCGTCAGAGTCTTCATGTCTAATACCTGTACTGTACGGAGTGTATACATGAACAGTAGTCAGTCGGCCTTCTCACAACTCGTACAGTGGCACATCCGCAATTAACTGTTAAAACTATCTCTAGTCTTATTGTTCTTTCATTGGTGATGTTGATTGAGTATTTTGTTCTAGGAAACAGCAGACTATTTTATTCAGCTGAGGGATACACTCACTATTTAGTTTTAGCTCCTCAAGGTGAGGCTGGAGCAGCAAATGGGCCGCGGGCCGCATGCAAGAGTGTGTCGGGCCACACGTGGCCCACGGGCCGCATGTTTGACACCCCTGGTCTAAGGCCTCCAGGTACTGTTTGACTTTGGGACAAGTAATAAAGGATATTTCCAAGGAGAATTAGAAGCCTGAATTACCCTTTGTGATAGCATTTCCTCCACATACTTGTCTACCGTGGCTCTCTGTGAATGAGGGAGCCGATATGCAGGTATGTAGATTGGGTTAGTGCCAGGTTGCAATTAATGTGATGTTGAACGAGATGTGTCTGTCCCAGGGGTTCCTCTTTTAGTGGTAATTCAGACCTGTAGGTAAGGCCTTAGTGAATCCTATCGGATGCACGTGGCTAGCATCTATGACAGGTAATGTTTCTGGGGCTCCAGTTATAGAACTCTGTTCAGTATCACATCGTGTAGTGAAAATGTTAGGCACTGCGTTAACAATGTTGAATAGAAAATCATTGATTTCTCTATACTGAATGGTACCCTTCAATATAGAGAGTGCAACAATTCCTGTACCACACTGGAGCCGTTGGTGGAATGAGGATATACTGGCCAGGTATAATTCCACTATTACGTTTTGGCTCTCATGCAGCGTGCAGTCAGCAATAATCCCTCTAGCCTTCACGGTGGACGGTTCAACTAGACAGCAAATCTTAAACCTAGGGTTGGTAGGGTCGAAACCATGCTGTTCCAACCATTTAGCATCTAACATCACAGATGCTTTGGTTAACTGGTCAGGCAGGGCATAATTTAGAAACTAACACCCACAGTTGGATTGGAGGCAGACTAGTTCGTCTGCATTCGAGAGGGCCTGTCTGTTAATATTACTTGGGACAGAAACCTCAGTTGCTACAGATGACAAATCGGTCGTCCTGCAATTCCGAGCTGGGTTAAGAGGGTGACGAACATAAGCTGACAAGCAAACTATGTCCTTGTTAACTGTACAGTAATACCCCGCTTTAAGCGGTTCTCGTTTACGCGTTTCTACATTTACGCGGTACCCCGCCAGAACCGGAATTCTCGCTTTACGCGGTGCAGCTACTCATATACGCCGAGAGCGGCTGGCGGTCTTCTCTCGCCGCGCCATTTTTGGATTCAAACCTCCCGCCATCTCTCCCGCCATGTTGGGTAAGCGTCGCGAGTAGGTTGCGCAGTGTATGTCTTTGTTGCGTTATCGGTGATGTCACATGACGTATTGGACTGTGATTGGGCCACACATCCTTACCTCCCTCCCCGTTAGCTGTGATTGGTTTAATGTAATATGACGTGCCCTGCCGCGGTAGGGATGAAGCTGCTTGACCTAGCTGCGTTAGTTACAACCCTCCCGGCCACACTGTGTATATTGGTATCTATTGTTCCATAAGAATGGCTGCCACCGGACCACCACCACCACTACAGAAAAACCTTGCATTACCTGGACCCAGCTGCCCTAAGCCAAAGAAGATACGACGTGCCCTAAGCTACGATGTGAAGTACAAGATCATCCAAGAGTTGGAGAAAGGAACAAGACAGGTTGATTTGAAGCGCCAGCATGGTGTGAACGAATCTACGATCTGGACAATAAAGAAGGATGCAGCCAAGATGAAAGAACACATGAACATCACAAAGTCTGCAGGTGCTTCAATGATCAAGTATTGCCAGAACAAGGTGCTTCTCAAGACGGAGAATTTACTTGTGAGCTACTTGATTCGTCAGGCAAGACGGAACATGGCGGTCGACACGCGGTCAGTTCAGGAGTATGCATGTGAACTGTTCGCAGCAGTGTCACGTAAGATGGGAATTGCAGAGCCCAAACTCTTCACTGCTTCCTCTTGGTGGTTGCACAGGTTTAAGAAGAGGAACAAGATCACCAACATTAACATTGGTGGTGAAGAAGCGAGTGCTGACCTTGTTGCGGCTATGGATTTTCCTCCATTCTTACGTGAGATTGTGGAGGAAGGACAGTACACCGACGACCAGGTGTTTAACATGGACGAATCTGGTCTGTTTTGGAAAAAGTTACCCTCCAAGACCTTCGTTGTCAAGTCTGCCAGCAAGTGTCGGGGCCGGAAGTTGCAGAAGGAGCGCATCACCGTCCTCTTTGCCACCAATGCCTCCGGTTCCTGTAAACTCAAGTTATCGGTGATCCACACAGCCCGCAAGCCACACGCCTACAAGAACATGGACATGACCAAGCTAAATGTCCGCTGGCTGACCGCACGTAAGGCGTGGATGTTCTCTACTCTGTCCCTCTCCTGGTTTGATGATTTTTTCATTCCCGATGTGAAGAAATTCTGTGAGCAACAGAATGTTCCATTCAAGATTTTGTTGCTGCTTGACAACGCACCAGGACACTCGCCCCTACTGTTGGATCATCACCCCAACGTAAAAGTGGTCTTCCTTCCTCCCAACACTACGTCATTAATCCAGCCCATGGACCAGGAGTTGATCTGCAATGTGAAAGCTGCATTCTCTGCAAAGAAGTTTAAGCTCCTGAACGACTATACCAACACCGAGGATGAGTTGTGTAACCTGGGTGACACCGATAGCAAGAGTGACGAGGACGAGGAACAACAGTTGGCAGAGCAAGAAGTTCTTGTGAAACACTTTTAGAGGAAATTTAATGTCAAGAAAGCTGTGGACTTCTTGGTGGAGGCATGGGATCAGCTGTCTGTAGCAACGGTTCGTCACGCATGGAGACATGTGTTGCAAGGCATCCCAGGTGGGAGGCAGAGTCAACCTGTAACTGGTGAGGTTCAGACTGTTGCAGTAGCAGTGGACCTTGCCAGAGAAGCTGCGCTGAGTGTTACAGCTGCAGGCTTCTCCGAGACCACCAACGACGACATTATGGAGGTGATAAGGGATCCTGATGTGACTGTCGACGAGATGTTAGAAGATCACATCAGTGAAGAGACAGGCGGTGCGTCATCCCAAGAGGAACACAAGTTATCGCATGGTAATGTAAGGGGTGCCATCGAGTGTGTAGAGAAACTGAAGCTCCTCCTTTCCGACGACCCTGACGATAACCGGTATGAAGTCTTCACTAGCCAGCTGTTGTAGATTATGGACCCCTACATCAAGGTGTATCACGACAACATCAACACTAGCCGTCAACAAAGCATTACCGAGTTCTTCGTCCGCAACCCACCACAGCCAGCCCAAGCCAGTGATAGTGACAGAGACAGAGACAGTGATGGTGACTTTGAGGGATTTGTCAGAGAGGCCCTGACAAGTGTGGATAATAGTGATGATGACTCACCTGAGGGCCAGTAGCCTGCCCTCTGCCTCGGAACCAGCCTCCATCCCCGTACGCCGACCCATCTCTTCTGCTAACGTAAGTGTTAAACCTAACCTTGATTTTTCCTAACATAACCTAACCTTACGTAAGTGTTAAACCTTGATTTTTCTTAACATAACCTAACCTTAGGTTAGTGTTAAACCTTGATTTTTTAAAACATAACCTAATCTTACGTAAGTGTTATACCTTGATTTTTTCTAACCTAACCTACCATGACGTAAGTGTTAAACCTTGATTTTTCTTTTACCTGGTACAGTATATTATTCTCTTATTGATATTTCTCTTCTATATTATGTGTGTGTGCATACCATCATAAAGTTAAGATGTTATTTTTACTAAAACGTACGTATTGTTTCGGGAAAAAGTGGAGTTTGGGGGTCCGCCCAGTCTCTATTTCAATTAATCCCATATGTTCTGTTGTTCCATTTACGCGTTCCCACTTTATGCGGGCCTCTGTGGGTTCAATTGACCGTGTAAAGCGGGGTTATACAGGTAATTAAATTCTCATGAGGAACCACTACAATCTTGTGAACCCTCATGGTCGGTTAACCCATCAACAAATACCCAGGAATATTAACTCCTTCAGCTACATAGGCTAAACAAGTGATGTAAGTAGTATTCCCAAATTTAACCTTAATCTGTATGGCACCCTTCGTTTTGACCCCCAGGCCACCAATACCTGAAATACTCTTCAATTGTGTGTCAACCCAAGAGTTGGTGTCATCAACCAAGGTTGTTTTGTTACAACATAGGAATCTATAACATTTACTTCGGCCCTTGTGTCTATGAAGAATGCTATCTTTGTCTGATCCGCTTGACCCCAAACAATAAGTCCTGTTTTTTCCCTAACTTGGAGGAAGGTGTAAAAAATTTTAGTCCAAGACAACACACTACAGTATAGTCACAGGTACCTGAAGTTGAAATAATAATATTGATTAAGTGTTTCCCTGAGGAGGCAAGTTGGTTGTTTCCCATGCATTAGGGAGAGAGTTAGTGTTATGTGCAGTGGGTGTCACCTGTGGGAGTTTAAAGTGAGCCCGACATTCGTCTGTGTTGTGACTTCTGGACTTTTGGTAGCGACAGTATTTATTGCCCATCGCCTGAGTTGGTGAGGCTGACTTGGGTTTAGTTCTCTTCCCTGGTGTAGGATTTGTTGTGCCCTTCATACCAGGAAGGTTTCCGTCAGTTGATGCAGCTAAAATAATGGAAGAAGTGTTAAGTTGAGGACGCTTGGGCCTGATGTGGCCAGGTGCGCCCCACAAATGACATATGACAGGATAGTTTTTCTTATTTTTAGCTTTCCTTACACCTGTAAGAGGCTCATTGTTGTCCTTATATTTAGCCATGGTAGATAAAACTACCACTTCTTTAATAAGTTTAATAAGTCCTCCCTTTTGGTTAACATGTGACTGTAACTGCATAACAGCTATTTTATTCCTAATATGGGTAGGTACACTCTTTAAAATAATACTAGATTGCAAAAACTTGAAGATGGCTTCACAAGAGGCACCTGTATGACTACTTCCTTACTTCCTGTGGGCTTCATGTCTACCCAGGCGTTATTCCTAAAAACATTAAACACACGTTGCCTGTAGGCATCCACGTGGGCTATAAATTGGGCAGGGCTTTCATCAGCTCATGCAACATCGCAAAAAAAAAATCACTCTTGATTTCAGTAGCATAGGCAGTTCTCCAAGCATCTTTAAACTCTGTCCAATCATTGATTGAATTAATCTCCTCATAAGTGGCAATAGAACGAGCAACCAACTTAGGGTCTTTTTGGTTAATTAAATTCCGAGCACAATTTATTATTTGCACGTCTGTTGGAGCAGTGCCTATTTACCTAGACTTAGCTAATTCTTCACTGATTGTAAACCAAGCCTCTATCTCACTTAAATCTCCCCTTAAAATGAATTCAGTACAGTAATACCTCGGTTTACGAGGTTCTCGATTACGCGTTTCTACATTTACGCGGTACCCCGCCAGAACCGGAATGCCCACTTTACGCGGTGCATCTACTCATATACAGTATGCGGGAAGCGGCGCAGGCAGGGTGCGCACAAGGTCGCCCAGTCATCAAAACATTACCGAGTTCTTCACCCGCCACCCACCACAGCCGGCCCAAGTCAGTGATAGTGATAGTGAGGATATGGACTTTTATGGACTTTGAGGGGTTTGACAAAGAGGCCCTGCAAGCCTCTGTGGTGGATAGTGATACAATTGATACAAGTGATACAGGTGAGGGCCAATAATCTGCCCTCTGCCTCGGAACCAACCCCCCATCCCCGTGTGCCCAGCCATCTTTTCTACTAATGTAAGTGTTAAAAAACCTAATATTATTGATATTTCTCTTAATTATTAATTGTGTGTGCATACCATCATAAAATTAAGAAGTTATTTTTACTACAACATAGGTATTGTGTCTGAAAAAATGGAGTTTGGGAGTCGGCCCAGTCTCTATTTCAATTAATCCCATATGTTCTGTTATTCCATTTGCGTGTTTCTCGTTTTACACGCTACTCCACAGGTTCAATTGACCACGTAAATCGGGGTATTACTGTACTTTAAATCAACATTAGTGTCTATGATTTACTGCCTGCCAAGTAGGGCTACTACTACCTGCCTTGGCAGTGGTCATCTTGGTGCTAATATTTTGCTTTAATTCCCCTATTTGTAGTTCTGACTTAATTGATACCTTAGGCAGGCTGTCTGACCTTGATCTGAGGTTATAGCCATGTGGCATATGAATTCAACAGATGAGACTGTAGAAACATTAATTTACGCTCAGTGATGGGTGAACACATCTTAATGTATAGGACAAATGCTACATATATCAGACTAATTTAATTAACACAGCATCTAATAACTAGTTAACTTTACTCTTAGCTGTAATGTTGTGTGCCTGGCAACGGCGTATGACAGCGTAAGTAGTGGAGGAGGTTGCGGGAGCAGCTGGTGAGCTGGCGGTGAATCACGTGTGCAGGAGCTGGCAGTCAGCTGGGTGACGCGACTCACTGCTCATGTCTTTCTCTGCTACAAAGTCTCCTGCGGTAGATGATGGTAGATGGCCCGTTGTTGCATCACTAACTGTTGACGTTATAGACTGTAGAAATAATGATTGGTCCCCGCTTACGATAATCGCAGGGATTCCACACTAGGTCCAACTTGTTAGAGCCAGGGTTGTAGGGCCTGAGGGAAGTGAAACGCTAGTGGAACACTGCAGTCACGTGAAGTGTGAAGTGAACTAGAACAAGATCATAGAAGAGTGTAACTGGCTACAGTCATTTCTGAGGTCGTAGAGTATCTCACATGCTGGCACCACCTTTTGTAGGTGTATTTGACCTTTGACAGTTTTTACTAGTTGCTGAGTCCGAGTGGTCTTGGTCGGTGATTGTTCTTTCTTCTTGGTCACGGATATTGCTAAAGTCTAGCCTCATTCACACTCTCCTTCTATTTCTTCTTAAAGTTGAGAAGGGATGAAATAATATAGTCTTGTACAGTGTTTTCTCTGTATTAACAATACTATTTACAGAGTCTGCCAAGACAAAGGATCTAGCCTGCTGTAAGGGCTATATGTGTGAACTTAGTCTCAGCCAGTGACAGACTGTAACTCTAACTCACTCTTACAGATAGCGACTAGGGTTAGCGACGCCTTGAGATGCCTCACAGTCATGTGACGCCTTGGGTCATGCGATGCCTTACTTTCATAGCCTCGTGATCGATACATATGGAATCTATTATAGTTGGCCTGAGAGACTGCGTTGCACAGGGCCTATCCATATGGAATTGATTTCTAGCTAGTCTGGGATACTGATGGGGTGATCCGTGGTAATGTCAGCAGACCTATGGAATATCAAACGTAGTATTAGCTATGCTAATATAAATAACACTGATAGTTGAATTAAATACAATCTCGTGATGGCGTCTTACACATGAAAGAGTGCAGGGTTGTCAGGGAGAGTATCTCGCCATTATTTGGGTTAGTTAATTGCATAGAAAACCTTAAATTACTTCATCCACCCCCCACCACCACCCACCATGGAACCCAACAAGTGGAGGTCAATACTAGAAGTAAGACCCTGGTGACTCCAGGGGTAGCAAGGGAGTGTACACAGGTGACAACCAGTGGGCCAAGACAGCAGTTCCTGGACAAAAGGAGTGCCAGGTCCCATGATGCCTGTTTGACCCTAATCACACTGTGACCAACTGATTGACTTGATCAGGTCAACCAAGCACGCCCGTCTAGCTGGAATAGGGGACCAAAGAGGTGTGTTGCTAGCTGCAGGGCACAGTGTGCTGTATCACTCAACCTCCAGGACTCCCGTCTCCCAGCATTATGCGACGCCATGCACGGCAAACACGTGGGAGAGTATTTCAGCTCTGGTGGTCTGGGCTGGGGATGATGCTGCTGGTCTGCTCTCAAAACTGGCAGCTGGATCGGAGTCATTTTGTCTGGACCCTCCCCGATGACCTACCAAGTTTGGGAAACCCTTCTCCGTCCTCCAAAGAGGGAAAGGAGGGGCCCAGCCCCCATCTGGTACTGCTCACCGGATCATCGGGACTCACAACCCCCCGCATCAAGGCAGCTCCCACTGCGGGTGTTGTAGTATGAAACATGAGTTATGGTCATTCAAAATGTGTCTTCTCCATCAGTTGTCAATCTGTTTCAAAATTACTTATATGTATGAATAGAGCAATAAAGGGGGAACAAAATGTTAATTGCAGATTTTTATTTACCCAAATTAGGGGGAAATTTGCCCTTTTTAATGTTTATTTTTGAGCTCTTGAGCAACATATAAAATGAATTAAATGATTTTTTTGTAGATATTGGTGTGTGCATTAAAGGAAAAAATGGATCTAAACTTTTTCTCAAAAATTGTTAGGGCAATTTTATTGAAACTTACAAAATCTCTATATAGCACCCCATATACATATAAAAAATTTGGTAAATTTGTAAGGAAAAAATTCCAAGAGTAACTCTAGGACCATCCTTTTAATAAGTTCAATAAAATCATTGTTTGAAACAGGCAAGAAAGTATAGTCTTGGGAATCTGCAAGGAACTCAAGTATTTCTGACATTACTTAATAACTAGGCTCCTTCTAGTCTGTCAACAAATGTAGGAAAAACACTTTCCATGGGATTTTTAGTGGTACAAATTTGAGTGAGGTGTCATTTTCTTCATTTAAGCATGTACAGTAGATGACTAATTTTGATGATGCCCAGTTCTTCCCCCTTCCAAAGTGGAGTATTTAGAGACAAAACGGCAGTCGGTTTCAGTGCCAAAATAGTGACATGCTCGTATTTTATTTGCAATAACCAGCAGAGTTATCCATAAATATATAATGAAATTGCAATGAGTTTTATTTAAAAGCAAGATATTTGTGATGCATTTACCCATATGCTTGAAAGTTACATGCACACAGACATATTTAACTACCATAACATGTTTACGTAGAGAAGTTAATATCTTACAACTTTGCCACGTTATAATGGTCTTAGATTTGTTAATTTTCTGTTTACGGGGTATGAATGTGAATCCAAACCAGAGCAACAAGCAGTGATGGACCCGGTTGTGAATGTCCACATTTACAAAGAGGAGACGATCAGATGAAGCTTGTGTATGTTTCATCTACTTCTGAAGCTAGTGTATGTTTCATCTTTTACTTCTGAAGCTAGTGTATGTTTCATCTTCTACTTCTGAAGCTAGTGTATGTTTCATCTTCTACTTCTGAAGCTAGTGTATGTTTCATCTTCTACTTCTGAAGCTAGTGTATGTTTCATCTTCTACTTCTGAAGCTAGTTATGTTTCATCTTCTACTTCTGAAGCTAGTGTATGTTTCATCTTCTACTTCTGAAGCTAGTGTATGTTTCATCTTCTACTTCTGAAGCTAGTGTATGTTTCATCTTCTACTTCTGAAGCTAGTGTATGTTTCATCTTCTACTTCTGAAGCTAGTGTATGTTTCATCTTCTACTTCTGAAGCTAGTGTATGTTTCATCTTCTACTTCTGAAGCTAGTGTATGTTTCATCTTCTACTTCTGAAGCTAGTGTATGTTTCATCTTCTACTTCTGAAGCTAGTGTATGTTTCATCTTCTGCTTCTGAAGCTAGTGTATGTTTCATCTTCTACTTCTGAAGCTAGTGTATGTTTCATCTTCTACTTCTGAAGCTAGTGTATGTTTCATCTTCTACTTCTGAAGCTAGTGTATGTTTCATCTTCTACTTCTGAAGCTAGTGTATGTTTCATCATCTACTTCTGAAGCTAGTGTATGTTTCATTTTCTACTTCTGAAGCTAGTGTATGTTTCATCTTCTATTTCTGAAGCTAGTGTATGTTTCATCTTCTACTTCTGAAGCTAGTGTATGTTTCATCATCTTCTGAAGCTAGTGTATGTTTCATCTTCTACTTCTGAAGCTAGTGTATGTTTCATCTTCTACTTCTGAAGCTAGTGTATGTTTCATCTTCTACTTCTGAAGCTAGTGTATGTTTCATCTTCTACTTCTGAAGCTAGTGTATGTTTCATCTTCTACTTCTGAAGCTAGTGTATGTTTCATCATCTACTTCTGAAGCTAGTGTATGTTTCATTTTCTACTTCTGAAGCTAGTGTATGTTTCATCTTCTATTTCTGAAGCTAGTGTATGTTTCATCTTCTACTTCTGAAGCTAGTGTATGTTTCATCATCTTCTCTTCTACTTCTGAAGCTAGTGTATGTTTCATCTTCTACTTCTGAAGCTAGTGTATGTTTCATCTTCTACTTCTGAAGCTAGTGTATGTTTCATCTTCTACTTCTGAAGCTAGTGTATGTTTCATCTTCTACTTCTGAAGCTAGTGTATGTTTCATCTACTTCTGAAGCTAGTATGTTTCATCTTCTGCTGAAGCTAGTGTATGTTTCATCTTCTACTTCTGAAGCTATGTTTCATCTTCTACTTCTGAAGTATGTTTCATCTTCTACTTCTGAAGCTAGTGTATGTTTCATCTACTTCTGAAGCTAGTGTATGTTTCATCTTCTATCAGTGTATGTTCATCACTTCTGAAGCTAGTGTATGTTTCATCTTCTACTTCTGAAGCTAGTGTATGTTTCATCTTCTACTTCTGAAGCTAGTGTATGTTTCATCTTCTACTTCTGAAGCTAGTGTATGTTTCATCTTCTACTTCTGAAGCTAGTGTATGTTTATCTCTACTTCTGAAGCTGTGTATGTTTCATCTTCTACTTCTGAAGCTAGTGTATGTTTCATCTTCTACTTCTGAAGCTAGTGTATGTTTCATCTTCTACTTCTGAAGCTAGTGTATGTTTCATCTTCTACTTCTGAAGCTAGTGTATGTTTCATCTTCTACTTCTGAAGCTAGTGTATGTTTCATCTTCTACTTCTGAAGCTAGTGTATGTTTCATCTTCTACTTCTGAAGCTAGTGTATGTTTCATCTTTTACTTCTGAAGCTAGTGTATGTTTCATCTTCTACTTCTGAAGCTAGTGTATGTTTCATCTTCTACTTCTGAAGCTAGTGTATGTTTCATCTTCTACTTCTGAAGCTAGTGTATGTTTCATCTTCTACTTCTGAAGCTAGTGTATGTTTCATCTTCTACTTCTGAAGCTAGTGTATGTTTCATCTTTTACTTCTGAATAGTGGGTTTTGCACTCAACTGATAGTAGTTACAATAGTTTGCCCTAATGTATAGCAAAACGTGCAAAATGGGATGATGATGTGAGGGCAATAAAGGAAAATGATGTTTGTTGGTATCTTTCATGCTTTAAATTACTAACACACAAAGTTAAATTTGAAAAAGTCAAAAGAATTTTTAAAGACATGTTGAAGAAACATTCAGATGAAAAACCTATCACAAGTCAACAAAGAACACTGATAGAAGGGTACAAAATATCTAATGTAACAAAGACTTTATTGGCCAGTGCTTCTTCACCCTAAGTAATGTACCATGACAGTTCTACGAAAGTACGAAAGCGACAGGGTGAGAATGTCAAACAGTTGAAGAATGCCTTTGCATCAACAACAACCCATTTCAGTGCGATAACTGTGAATAAGTACACATAATCACCAAGTTGATGTTGAAAAAGATATGTGCCATGTTAAACAGATAGGTGAAGAACAATATTCTCTTTTTGTCGAGGAATGCATTAAGACACTGTGTGGTTGGTAAATAGTCAGAGTTCGTTGGTAACTTTATTTGAGTACACGTATACAGGAGTCCAGCTAGAATGTGTACTCTCCTTGCTGGCCCATGGGCAACTGCCTCAGGGACGCCACCGACACCGAGTCCCCTCGCCGGCTTTCTCCACCTACAGGCCCAACATATCATACCTCACACATCTCCCCCAAGATTACAATGACAAAGACACTGAAATATTACAACTAGACATTATATGTTGGCCAATATACAGCCATGAACAGCTAAATAACTAAGCAAAGTCATTAGTTTTCTGAAATAAATACAACACAAAATTGGTGTATTCTATGTTTTACACGCTACACAAAATCTTGCATCCACCCTGGTCGTCTCCATTGATGTTGAGGGCGGGGGGTCTGGGCAAGGCTCGGGAGTGGGGCTGTGACTGTCGGGCCCCGGGATAGCTCCGGGACTACCCTGGGGGCTGCTGAGCTCAGTGTTGTGGTTGGGGCCCTCACACTCATAGGCTTGAGGTGGCAGCTGTTCCGCAGGGACACATGGCCGCTCCCATCTAATCGCACCTTGTACTGGCGGCACCTAGCCATCTCGATGACCACGTCCATCCTGTCCCAGAACTTGGAGGCAGGATCCTGGATCCGCACCGCCTGGCCATCCTGGAGACGGGGCAGGCACTGTGTTCCCCTGTCATATTTTTGGGATGCCTTTTCGTTCTTGGCGGCTGTTTGAAGTTCACTGTGGCGGATGATTTTCTTCCAGTGCTGGTCCACCTTGTAGCATTGCATGGTCATGAGGATTGAATCTCTCAGATGTCTGCCAGTGGCCAACAGGGTGGGGGACTTACCTACCCCCTGCATAGGCGTATTGTGGCACTGCAGGAGCACCTGCCTTCTGGCCCGGTGTTGTCGCGGATGACGCCTTTAGCCACCAGTTCTCCTGCCATTGAACTGTGGATAGTGGGACGAGGAGATCCAAACTCTCACCCCCCCCACTTCTCGAAGAAAGTATTCATCTCCTCGCTGGCCAAGTTGGTGCCCCCGTCTGTTGATATCTCCTCTGTGCTTCCCACCTGGCAAAACATCCCCTGAGTTTTGGTATTAGCATTCCAGACGTGGCGCCACTGGGGAGGTGAGCCACCTCCAGCCTGTCAGTCAATCCGCGTAGACTGGATAATCTTGCCGATCAACTGAAATTGATCCTCCACTGTCTGTTGAAAGGGATATTCAGGCGGAGGCGTTGGCACCAGTGGCTCGGGATGCTGCGATGCAGCGTGTACTTTGCAGGTTCCACAGGACGAACGATGGTACTGCAGGTCACCTTCCATACCGGGCCAGTACACATCCTGCCTCACCCTCCAGAGCATCGAATCCAGGCCCTTGTGACTCGTATGCAGGTTTGCAGCTACTTGGTGATGCAACAACTCTGAGACCATTAGTCGCATGCATCCCTGTTCATAAGTGTACGTCACCATCCCGTCCGTTGCTATCAACCTGTCACACACATTGTAGAAGGGGCGCAAACAGGTCAGTTCCTGGGATCTGCTGTCTGGTCAGTCTCGACCCAAGATCCTGTCGAGGAGCAGCTGGTATATTGGGCCCTGCCCTGCGGCTTCTCTGACCCTGCCTTGATCCATCACGATGCCTGGTTCCTCTATCAGAAATACCACCATCGCCATGGTGACATCGTCCTCCGCATCTATTTCCTCAGGTTCTGGGCTAGCACGCAGTGCGGGGTAGTGGGAGAGAGTGTTGGATGCGCTGTTTTTCTTTCCTGGCAAGTACTTGACATGGAACTTGTATTGCAAGGTCTTTTCCTTCAGTCTGAAAAAACGAGGGTTTACTATGTCCTTGAGTTCCCTATCACCAAAGAGTCTGACCAGACGGCAGTGGTCCGTGACAAGGAGCAGGTTAGGGCAACCCAGCAGGAATGACCTCGTCTTGTGCAAGCACCATATCACTGCAAAAGCTTCGCCCTCCGCCGAAGAATATCCCGCCTCTGTGGGGGTCAGGTGTCTGCTCCCGCACAGTGCCAAGCACCACCCTCCTTTACAGCAGAAGGGAGTGTCGACCGAAACACAAGAGCAGTATTGCTGGAGCACCACGAATCCGATGTCCTCCCTGCTCCAGTCAGTGACAACAGCCGTCGGCCTGGACTTATCTTAATACACTAGGCCCTCTTTGGCTAACTGGCAGTGTTGATTTGGTTGTAGGAACTTTTGCTGGAGCTGCTCATCCCGATAAACCTTCTTGCCCACAGGTTTCCTCAACAGCTCTCTGAAGGGTTCCATGATTGGGGCAGTAGCCATGAAGGGGGCCAGCTGGTTCACCAAGCCGTGCCAGGCCCGGATGTCACTGATGGTGGGGCGTGCTGGCATTGGGAAGTCCCTCACAGCCGCCATCCTGTCCTGGCGTGGGATGGTATGAGTCCCAGCCCAAGTGGAACCTCACAAATTCCACCTTCCTCTGGCAGAACTTGAACTTCTCTGGGTTCAGAGTGATGTCCTTCTTCCCACATGTCTCCAGAAACTCGTAAGCATGCCAGAACGCTTGCTCCACGCTGCTATCATAGAGCAGCATATCGTCGATACACTTGTATTTGCGCTCCGCACCGACTAACGCATCATCAAAGCATTTTGTGTAGGCATCTGGGACAACACACTGTCCCATGGGGGTGCGAAGGTACTGAAACCTGCCTCAGGGTGTGATGAATGTGGTAAGTTTCCTTCTCTTTTTATCCAGCAGCACCTGGTGAAACCTCGAGAATGCATCAGCACTGTTTTGAAGGAGTGGATAGGCACGCCGGACCCCATGTCAAATGGGGCCGGAGTGTGGTGTGTCTCCCTCAGGCACGCAGCGTTGAGATGCAATTGAAGGTGCGATGGGGCTGCCCATTCTTCTTCGCTGTTATCACCATCCGCGAGCACCACTCGGTCACCTCACCCACGGGGCCCTTCATCAACACTCCGCTCATGACGTCCTCAAACAGTTGTTTTCTTACCTCTTCCCAGTGCTTGGGTATGGGTGCTGGAGTGTGGCAGGCAAAGGGCCTGGCCCCAATATGAGGTGGATGTGATGCAGTGGTCCTTCCATCACTGGCAGTGGATACCTAGCAACATTAAACGTGGATGCTGAAAAGTGCTGCAAAAGCCAGTCCTGCAGGTGGCGCACGTTGCTCTCCACCAATGGGAAGGGAGGCAACGCCGGCCGCACTGGTGCCACAGGGTCCTGGGGAAGGTCCACTTGCAACCCCGCTGCCATCTGCACATGGTACGAGAAGTCCTTCGGCACCAAACCCAGGCCCTTGCAGAATGACAGTTACAGGAAGAGCATTTTTGCTGATTTGATGAAGTATACCCTCTGCTGTGTTGAGCGGCCGTCCAACTCAATCTTGCAGTCAGCCAACCCCATAACTTCCATTCTCAGCTCAGCGACATCTAGTAGTCCAGGGTCGATTCAGAGAAGGTGGGCGGCCTCTATGCCCAACACTCGCACGTGAGCAGGGCCCGACACACAGACCTCAGCCCCTGTGTTGGCGATAGCCAAAATTGGGCGAGCTTTCATGGTTTCTCCATAGTTGACCATCACCATGAATTTGCGGAGGCAGCTGAGAGCAGCAGTGGCCACCCTTACTGCGGCCAGCTCCCTCCCTCCCACACCGTGTTATGACGTATGGGGTCCTTGCCTAGGGTTGCTGGACTTGCAACACACTTAGCGAGGTGGCCCTTCTACCCACACGACCAGCACAGGGCCTCTCTCACTGGGCACTTGTCCTTCCCTGCTGTGTGTTGGCCTCCGCAGTTGTTACAGGGTTGTGCCGCCTTCGACACCACTGCTGGCAAGAAGGTTGATTTCCTGGCGGCAGCGATGGTCAGCTGTTTGGGCGGAGTAGTCGGGTCTCATACGCCCAGCAGGTCCGCCGCGCCACACACAGCCCTGTTCCCGCTACTTGCGTCTCTGAGCACTATTTCATAAGTTTCACACCTTTGTCTCAGTATGTCAAGTGACACATTCTCGTCCATATTCTGATACAGCTCCCTTTTCAACGTGGAGCTGTGTAACCCTACCATGATTTTCCTTAACAGGATGTACTCCAACAGGTCGATAGAGCACATAAGGCACTTAAACCTGCAGTCTATTGCCTGGTGCAAGCACTTATTAGAGTAACATTTCATCGACTCACCTGGCTCTTGGCGTTCAAAAAAACAAACATCCCACAACACTGCCTGATTGGACGAGGACGTTACTAAGTCCTCCACCACATCCAATGCCTCTGTCGTTGAGAGGGCCTCCCACTGGGCACTCGTAAACCTGCCGTCCAACGCACTTTGCAGCTCCGTGACGCATAGCAGACAGATATGCAACACAGAGTCCATCCTTGACCACCTATTGAGACTCAGCCAGCTGTCGACGGACGAGGGATCTCGGGTATATATATATTTACAGTGGTCCCTAGGTTAACGAACGGTTCGATTAACGAAATTTCGGTTGACTGATTACCTCCCATAAGGATCTTCAATTCGGTTAATGAACAAAACTTTGATTAACGAAATTTTTACAAAAAACACATTTTGTTGTGAGCATCAGCTAATCAGCTGATGGGCTAGGCTGCCAATTCAGTAATCTGTTCTATGTTTACATTTGTTTCCAGTGGAGTAAATATCAAGAAAGTTGTGCTCTTAAATATTTTTGCATTTTTATATTAAAATTATTAGTCATTTTAAAATTTAGTTAACATATTGATATTATATGCAGTACAGGGAACTAGTTTTTTGTGCGCCCATCAGCCGCTTGACTCAGCCACCAGGCATCAGTTTGGCTTTGTTGACAGTGGAGTGAACATTGATTTTGTTGGTGTCTTGAATATTTTTGCATTTTTACATTAAAATTATTGGTCATTCTGAAATTTAGTTAACATATTGATAATATATAGCACAGTGCGGTGTTGATTTAAATAAAATAATCTTGAATTACACCGAGTGAACTTGAAATTTTATTGGTGAAATTACTGCATCAAGCATGGGTCCCCTGAAAGGTGATTTCTCCTCCATCCCCACTTCCTTCTCTTATTCCTTCTCCTCCACCCCCACTTCTAATTCCCATCATCATCATCAACCAGGAACCTTCTACATACACACCTCAAAGTAAGTGAACTTTTCTACCATTTTTGTTGAATTTAGGAAATTTTCGGTGAGCTGGAACCAATTACCCAAAAACCCATTGAAACAATGGTTTCGGTTAACGAACTTTTCGGTTAACGAATGACCTTCTGGAACGGATTGAGTTCGTTAACCGAGGGGTCACTGTATGTATGTATGTATGTATGTATGTATGTATGTATGTATGTATGTATGTATGTATGTATGTATGTATGTATGTATGTATGTATGTATATATATATATATATATATATATATATATATATATATATATATATATATATATATATATATATACACACACACACACACACATACCACCGAAGGGTCAAGACGTACCTGGCGCTCCTCTCGGAGCAGCCAGGTCAACTGTTATGTTGGCCCATACCAACTCCCTCCCCTGAACCCTCCTCCCCACCGGAATATCAACAAGTTCACGCCAGAAGTTACTATTTCATTTAGGAAAGAAATGGAACCAGTGTTAAACAGAGGTGAACAGTGGTGAACAGTGCTTAAGTCAGTGAGAACAACTCAACAGTAACAGTGGTACCCAAGTTGACCTTTCACACAGTGAGGTCCCAGGTACCCAGTGATAACGGCCCGTGAGACCCAACTACCAGCGATGTGTTAATCCGTCTACGATAGGAAGGCCTGGAACCACACCTCACTCATATAACACCATCTGTGAGGGAATTACTACACCACGTGAGGCCCCTCATAACACCATCTGTGAGGGAATTACTACACCACGTGAGGCCCCTCATAACACCATCTGTGAGGGAATTACTACACCACGTGAGGCCCCTCATAACACCATCTGTGAGGGAATTACTACACCACGTTAACACCATCTGTGAGGGAATTACTACACCAATAACACCATCTGTGAGGGAATTACTACACACGTGGCCCTCATAACACCATCTGTGAGGGAATTACTACACCACGTGAGGCCCTCATAACACCATCTGTGAGGGAATTACTACACAGAGGCCCCTCATAACACCATCTGTGAGGGAACTACTACACCACGTGAGGTCCCTCCTAACACCATCTGGGAGGGAGTTACTACACTACGTTTTTGCTGTTCAACACCTACATTAATCTGTATGTTCACTGTATGTTCCTTTACCTTTCTCTAATGAAGGCTTTTGTTAAACCACCAATGTATGTAATAAGTCATTTATGCCCAATGTATATTTTCAGCCTTCGGGCTGCAGAACTTTTTCAATAAACCGTTAATTATTATTATTATTATTTTTTATTGTACCCCACTTAACGCGGTCAATAAAACCCAGAGGTCGGCGTTAAGTGAACAACAGAACATATGGGATTAATTCCAATAGAAACCGGCCCGACCCCCAAACTCCACTTTTTGACGACACATAACTATGTTGTAGTAAAAATAACATCTTAATTTTATGATGGTACATGCACACAATTAATACTTAAGAGAAATAGAGAAATACAGTCGCCAAGTTAATGTCCATTCAAATAATGGACTCAACTCCCTCCCCCTCTTCTCACACTACACTGCTGGCTCTTCCCTCTCTGAGAAATTTTTGGGGGAAAACCACTAAATTTTAATAAATAATACCTCAAACTAAAGTTAGGATAATACAATTGACATTGCTGGATTCCTTGTAAGACCAGGAATATTTTGAATATAAATGTCATATATTTTGCACAAAAGATAACATATTTACTCAGAGAAAACATTACATCTAAAATTTGTATGTCTAATGCAAAATATATGATGTTTATATTCAAAATGATCACCAAATTGTAAGAATTCCAGCAATGTAAATTATATTCTGGCCCGGTAATTTGTATGAATTTTATGAGCTAAAACAAATATCTTCAGTTAATAAAAAAAAAAATATTCTTCACGACACTATCTGTCAATCAAAGTACCCCACCTTGCCTCCCCCCCTCTTCCAACCACGTGGTCAGTCCCAACCCTCCCCCCCACCCCCACCAATCCTCCCTTCAAGAGAAAGGTTGGGTGAAAAAAATAAATTTTAACATTTTGTATTAAATAATACCTCAGATTAAAGTTAGGATAATATAATTGACATTGCTGGATTCCTTGTAAGACCAGGAATATTTTGAATATAAATGTCATATATTTTGCACAAAAGAGAACATATCTACTCAGAGTAAACATTTTATCTAAAATTTGTATGTCTAATGCAAAATCTATGATGTTTATATTCAAAATGATTATCAAATCATAAGAATTCCAGCAATGAAAATTATATTCTGACCGGGTAATTTGTATGAATTTTATGAGCTAAAACAAATATCTTCAGTTAATAAAAAAAAAAAATATTCTTCACAAGGTAACAGATGGTCGGTCGGTCCCTCCCTCCCCCCCACCCCTCACCAACCGTCCCAAGGAGATGTGTGGGAAAGCCAGAATACTTAACTTTTTTGTAATAAATAATACCTCAAACTAAAGTTAGGATAATATAATTGACATTGCTGGATTCCTTGTAAGACCAGGAATATTTTGAATATAAATGTCATATATTTTGCACAAAAGAAACATAGTTACTCTGAGAAAAAATTTTATCTAAAATTTGTATGTCTAATGCAAAATATATGATGTTTATATTCAAAATGATAACCAAATTATAAGAATTCCAGCAATGTAAATTATATTCTGGCCGGGTAATTTGTATGAATTTTATGAGCTAAAACAGGCAGTCAGGCAGGGTGGCGGGTGGGGCAAATCTAAAAATAGCGTCTGGAGCCAGACACTCACCGCTTATATGTGGAAAAAATCCGTGTTAAGTGAAAGTTCAGCTCTGGTGAGGCACTGCGTATATGATAAAACACGTTAAGTGAAACCGCGTTAGGCGGGGTAATACTGTATAATGTTATGGTAAATATCATGAACACACATAGGCATGGCTAGGTTTATTACAAAGTGATGAAAAGGGTACCCTTAATACTGTAGTCCACAAAACATGTAGCTATGCTTTTTTTATTTGGTCCCCCATCATACGAGTCCATTTTCTCTCACATCAGGACGCCTGAGTCCTCCGTTTTCTCTCTTAATCTTAGAGTGCATCAGAGATTTCGTTATTCTTAGTAATGCCACAGAATTTGAAATTGCAACTCCAATTGCAACTGGGGTTGCAATTGTTGAGGCAACTAGATATGTCCGATTACAGCAAATGTGTTATTGTCAATTTGTAGGTGAAAGATTTTATCCTCGATAGATGTAGGTTAACATTACACCTGGAGACAAATGCTTAAAAAGAGCCTAAGGAAGGAAGCATATTCCTTGAACACATAATATCTGACCAGTATGGGGAGGATCATCGTGTCTCCGTCAGGGGGTCTTGGAGTGGTGGTCCAGCAGGCGTCACGGATTTTTTTTTTGCGGGGGACATGGACATATATGCGATCGGACGTTGCTTGGTCGGACGTTAACCGGCAGCTGAGTGAGATATCAGGTAATGTCACTGCATGTCACCTTTGATACAGTCGTAGATTGGTTGATAGTTGAAATCGTCACAGCTGTCCTGGGTTGTACTTGTAATTATCTTAGCTTGTAAGTTAAACAAGACACACAGGTACTGTTCTCTTCACTCGTTGTTCCTTGGTTTAATGTAAACACACGGTGATTTTCTAGTTATATTGGGTAGTCATGTCTGTACAATTGTTTGGTATTGACAGACTATTGAGCATTAGCTATTAGCTTGTAATTAGCCGATATAATTAGATAGAGGTACAGCCTGGAGAGCTGGTCTCACGACACGACTTTAGGATATCATGTCGGGCTGTGAACTGGGGGAACTGGGCTGTACTCTCTTGAGTCTGGTGCCTGTGGTTGGAGAATGACCCGCACTTCAACACGGACATTATCTAAACAGCCTACCAACACACTGAGGGTTGATTCTGTAGATTTATGGGCTGTACACCTTAGAAGGTGTGAAAGAACAAATGCTTATGTAGCTGTATGCTCAATAGTCTGGGGTGATAGAATGTATATTCGTAATGAATATACTGTATGTCTTTAGCCCATACAATGGTCCCTCAGTTAACGAACACAATTCGTTCCACAGAGTCGTTCATTAACCGAAAATTTCGTTAACCGAATCCATTGTTTCAATGGGATATTGGATAATTGGTTCCAGCTCACCGAAAAGTACATACAAAGTAAAAAAAAATGCGGTATGTATGTAGAAGGTTCCTGGTTGATAATGATGATGGGAATTAGAAGTGGGGGTGGAGGAGAAGGTAGAAGAGAAGGAAGTGGGGATGGAGGAGAAATCGCCTTTCTTTGGACCCATACTTGATGCAGTAATTTCACCAATAAAATTTTAAGTTCACTAGCTATAATTAAAGATTATTTTATTTAAATCAACACTGCATTGCGCTATATATTATCAATATGTTAAGTAAATTTCAAAATTACCAATAATTTTAATGTAAAAATGCAAAAATATTCAAGGTCACCAACATAATCGATGTTCACTCCACTGTCAACAAAGCCAAACTAACACCTGGTGGCTGAGTCAAGCGGCTGATGGGCGCACAATAAACTAATAATTTTAATATAAAAAATGCAAAAATATTAAAGAGCACAACTTTCTTGATATTTACTCCACTGGAAACGAATGTAAACATAGAACAGATTACTGAATTGGCAGACTGGCCCCTCAGCTGATCAGCTGATGCTCACAACAAAACGTGTTGTTCGTAAGGATTTTGTTAATCAAAGTTTTGTTCGTTAACCGAATTGAAGATCCTTATGGGAGGTAATTTGTTCACCAAAATTTTGTTAATCGAACCGTTCGTTAACCGAGGGACCACTGTATTTACATAATATTTATGTGACAGAGGCTAATACAAATTCTGCTAGCATTACAATAGCTTGTATGATATTTGAATACTTAGCAAAGATGATTTTGAATTTCTTTTCTTATTCACAAGTTTTTTATGGTGATATAATACCACTGCCAAAATATGTTATTCATAGAAACATAGATGGATTACTGGGGCTCTTTGTTTGCCAGGCTGGCAATTATAGCAGTCACTTTCTGATTCCATAGTAAATTTAATGAAATGGTCTGTCAGCAAATCATAGTTCTGTGGGATTTTTAGTGGTACACGTATAAGTGAGGTGTCATATCTTTATTCAAGTACGTATGTAGATAAAAATTTTTGATGGTGCCAGCTCTTATTTCTGGCATTGTGGAGTTATTTAGAAAACAAAATGGCAGACTTTTCCAGTACAGGTTGACAATCCCTTATCCGAAATCCTTGGGGCCAGAGGCATTTCGGATTTCATAATTTTTCGGTTTTCAGAATGATTTTTTTTTTTTTTTTAATATGTGTATTAGCCCACCCAGGCACAAGTCACTGACCCACATTGGGGCCTGGGGGGCGAAAATATAATAATAATTATAATAACAATAATAATAATTCATAGGCCTAGGTTGTGTTTCTCACTTTTTATCTTTTTTCATTCTTGTATTTCTGTATTAGGGTATTATTATTATTATTATTATTATTATTATTATTATTATTATTTTATTAATACAGTATTATTGTTAATATTTTTATTATAAATTTTATTATCATATTTTATTATTATTATTGTTATTATTTTATTTTGGTGTATTTTTTAATTAAAATTTTTATTTACTATGTGGGTCAGTGATCTATGCCTGGGTGGGCTAATCCCTGTTAAAAAAAAAAAATGCTCCACAAATTTTTTTTCGGTTTTCAGAGCTTTTCGGTTTTCGGAATTTCGGATAAAGGGTTGTCAACCTGTATTGTTATTTGGTTTATTTCATCATATTTACAATGATAAAAGCAATTAATTTAATAAATTGAAGGTGCAAATCCAATAAAAATAAATCAATCTTTTAACAAACTTAGAGTAACTGAAAATAAATTATTTTAACATTTGGTTCTATATACCGTCAGTGGTTTAAATGTCATCATTGCTCAGATCTGAATGCAAATTTACAGTAAATCTTCATCACTATCACCGAATTCTAAGTTGTCACAAAGATTATCAAACAATTACGAGAAATCAAACAATATATAGAATATTTCCTACGGCGGTGGCCCGGTGGAAGGTTCCGTAGAGCGGGGATCCGCTCTCAAGGGGAAGGTCAAGGCAGCTTCCTCAATTGGCGTCGGCGTTGGCGGGCGAGGTCTTGCCACACAGGAGAATCGCCAGGGCACGGACGGTGAAGAGGGTGAGAAGGAAGTGCCGATGACATGGCAGACGCAGTAGTAGCTGGAGCAGGTGACCGGAGATTGACAGTTGATTTGTGGAGGTCTGGGGAAACAGCCCACGAGTCCAGAGCCTCAGATGAGAACGAGCAGCGGGGAAGTGCAGCTGTGGTGCTGGCTGGGTAGTGTCTGATCTGTGTGTCGAGGCAGCAGTGACGTTCTCACCTTCGTCTACCCCCCTCAAGTGGGGGACGCGAACAAGCAAACGAGGGGCGGCAATCATCCTGCTTGTTACAGCCCTGACAGTGGGAATGAATGTTAAGTTTTTCAATACATTAGCCCAGACTTTGTCTATTTCAGAGATCATTTTTGGGGCAAATATCAGGCCAATAAATTGTAGTATCACCTTCTAAAAACAATGAATGATGACCCACAGTTGTCTGGCCTTCCTATCTCTTTGTAAGTGCTGAGAGATCAGGAAGTTTAGAAACATTTTCATAAATACTTTGAATAAGGAATCCACAGATTCAGATGTGGTAGAAAACAAAGAAGACTTCGATCTTACCAATGTTACCCAGGGCCTGTTGGGATCATCCTTACACTCAATTTATCCATCAGCTGCGTGGCAGTCGACAGCAGCCTGTTTCCACTCATAGCAACCAACACCTTTGCCCCAGGTGGAAGAGGTTGCCAAAATGGGGACAGGATGAAGTCAGTCTCAAGAGGTTCTCCCTGCTCTAGATACTGAACAGTATGATGAGAGCCAGCCTCCTCATCCTGATCCTGGAATCCACTGAAATCAGACTGACAAGGTAGAGGTTTTTGTAATCTTCCTACTGCCTCATTGTCTTGAAAATCCAATAACCTACTTTTCTTAGCAGAAGTAGGTTGGTCTAATTGGGGATTAAGTCTCTTACCTAACACCAATAAATCTAAACTTTCTGCCAACTTGGGATCTTTCCATTGTTTTACATTTAAAAATTGACTCTTCAAGGCCTTATTCTGCCTATTTTTAATTTGGATCTGCAATAATTCTTTCTTATCTCCTGCAGCTTGATTAAATTGAAAAATTTGATCATAACAAACTGCACAATCCATTGGTGAAAACAGGTTGTCTGAGACACAGCTGCCAAATGAGAATCTATCGTGGTAATCCAAGTGGCTCTACATCCTTGGTAATTACATGTAGTATGGTCCCCTTGGGTCCTGGGTTAAACTACTACTACTGAATTCACATTCTCTACTGACGGAAAATTCCTTGTACAGTATGTAGTGTATGAGCTGAACTTTCCAGTCCTTGTAGCTCATCACTCAACACTAGTTCCTCAGGGACAGTTCCATAGTCTCCTCCATCATCCATCAGGTGCACGTCACTCATATAAACTAGGAGGAACACTATGAGTCACATTATATCATTATAATAATACAAGGGAGATAACATTTTCTCCCAAACATTATTCAATATGACTCCTAACTGTTACATTTTATAAGTTAATTTATTAAGATCTCTTATTGTTATATAAGTCACAAGTTTGACAATCAAAAACAATTAACTCACTATATCGTACCCCTCTCCTTTCTCTTATCTCAAGTATCCCTCAGCTCAATGAATATTAATTTTTAATCAAACTAGTGTACAGTATATATATATAATTATATATATATATATATATATATATATATATATATATATATATATATATATATATATATATATATATATATATATATATATATATATATATATATATATATATATATATATATATATATATATATATATATATATATATATATATATATATATACATATGACCCCTCGGTTAATGAACTCAATCCGTTCCAGAAGGTCGTTCGTTAACCGAAAAGTTCGTTAACCGAAACCATTGTTTCAATGGGTTTTTGGGTAATTGGTTCCAGCTCACCGAAAATTTCCTAAATTCAACAAAAATGTAGAAAAGTTCACTTACTTTGAGGTGTGTATGTAGAAGGCTCCTGGATGATGATGATGATGATGATGGGAATTACAATGGGGTGGAGGAGAAGGAAGAAGAGAAGGCATTGGGGTGGAAGAGAAGTCACCCCATGGCACCATTTCACCCATAAAATTTTAGTTCTCTTGGTGTATTTCAAGATTATTTTCTTTAAATCAACACTGCACTGCATTATATATTGTCAATATGTAAAATATATTTCAAAATGACCAATAATTTGCTTGGAAACACAGAAAAAAAGCGTTTAGTTGAAGAGAGTCTCAAACAAGATGTTACCTCCAGTGAAAACAGAGAGAGACTAACGCCTGTTTGCTGTGTTAAGAGGCTGGATGCTGCGCTTTAAACTTGTCACTTTACCTTCAATTATGTTCAATAATTGTTAAAATGACTAAAAAATTGAATATTAAACTTATAAAATTATTGAATAGTATAAACTTCTTGATATTTACTAAAATAGTTAGGAATTTAAGCCCTAGAACCGATTAATGTATTGGCGGACTGATACTAAAGCTGGTTGCCCGGCCAGTGCAAGTGAAAACATGTTGAGGTCGGTTCGTAAGAAATTCGTTAACCGAATTTTTGTTCGTTAACCGAATTGAAGATCCTTATGGAAGGCAGTTCGTTAACCGAAATTTCGTTAACGAGGCGTCGTTAAATTTATATATATATATATATATATATATATATATATATATATATATATATATATATATATATATATATATATATATATATATATATATATATATATATATATATATATATACAGTTTTACCCCGCCTAACGCGGTTTCACTTAACGCGTTTTCGCATATACGCGGTGCCTTGCCAAAGCTGAACTTTCACTTAACGCGGATTTTTTCCACATATACGCGTTGAGTGTCCGAGACGCTATTTTTAGATTTGCCCCACCCGCCACCCTGCCTGACTGCCTGTTTTAGCTCATAAAATTCATACAAATTACCAGGCCAGAATATAATTTACATTGCTGGAATTCTTATAATTTGGTGATCATTTTGAATATAAACATCATATATTTTGCTTTAAACTTTAGTTTGAGGTATTATTTATTAAAATTTAGTGGTTATCCCACACATCTCCTTGGGACGGTTGGTGGGGGGGTGGGGGGGAGGGAGGGACCACCCGACCATCTGTTACCCTGTGAAGAATTATTATTTTTTTTTATTAACTGAAGATATTTGTTTTAGCTCATAAAATTCATACAAATTACCCGGTCAGAATATAATTTACATTGCTGGAATTCTTATAATTTGGTGATCATTTTGAATATAAACATCATATATTTTGCTTTAAACTTACAATTTTTAGATAAAAATTTTTCTCTAGGTAACTATGGTATCTTTTGTGCAAAATATATGACATTTATATTCAAAATATTCCTGGTCTTACAAGGAATCCAGCAATGTCAATTATATTATCCTAACTTTAATCTGAGGTATTATTTAATACTAAATGTTAAAAACTCTGGAAGGGAGGATTGGTGGGGGGTGGGGGGGAGGGTTGGGACTGACCGCGCGGTTGGAAGAGGGGGGGAGGCAAGGTGGGGTACTTTGATTGACAGATAGTGTCGTGAAGATTATTTTTTTTTTATTAACTGAAGATATTTGTTTTAGCTCATAAAATTCATACAAATTACCCGGTCAGAATATAATTTACATTGCTGGAATTCTTATAATTTGGTGATCATTTTGAATATAAACATCATATATTTTGCTTTAAACTTACAATTTTTAGATAAAAATTTTTCTCTAGGTAACTATGTTATCTTTTGTGCAAAATATATGACATTTATATTCAAAATATTCCTGGTCTTACAAGGAATCCAGCAATGTCAATTATATTTTCCTAACTTTAGTTTGAGGTTATCCCACACATCTCCTTGGGACGGTTGGTGGGGGGTGGGGGGGGGAGGGAGGGACCGACCGACCATCTGTTAGCCGGCTGTGTAGTGTGAGAGGGGGAGGGAGTTGAGTCCATTATTTGAATGGACATTAACTTGGCGACTGTATTTCTCTATTTCTCTTAAGTATTAATTGTGTGCATGTACCATCATAAAATTAAGATGTTATTTTTACTACAACATAGGTACAGTATGTGCCTTCAAAAAGTGGAGTTTGGGGGTCGGGCCGGTTTCTATTGGAATTAATCCCATATGTTCTGTTGTTCACTTAACGCGGGACCCTCTGGGTTCAATTGACCGCGTTAAGTGGGGTACTAATATATATATATATATATATATATATATATATATATATATATATATATATATATATATATATATATATATATATATATATATATATATATATATATATATATATATATATATATATATATACTATATATATATATATATATACAGTTGTACCCCACTTAGCATTCCAATTGAACTGAAGGGTCGAACGGCGTTAAGCAAGGAACGAAATCCAGGCCAAGCTCGCCGACAAATACTATGTTTGTAGTAAACAACATCTTAATTTAATGATACAGCGATAAGCCAGATAATGTCATTCATATGAACTCATCTTCTTTCACACACTCACTGCTCTTCCCTCTGAGAAATTTTTGGGGAAAACCAGGTATAGTAATAAATAATTCCTCAAACTAAAGTTAGGATAATATAATTGACATTGCTGGATTCGTTGTAAACCAGGAATATTTGAATATAAATGTCATATTTTTCACAAAGATAACATATTACTCAGAATAAACTTTACATAAAAGTATGTCTAATGCAAAATCTATGATGTTTATATTCAAAATGATCAGCAAATTGTAAGAATTTCAGCAATAATTACTGGCGGGATATTTGTATTTATGAGCTACTCATTAATATACTTCGACACTATCGTAAATACCCTACTTCCAACCGTGGTCTCAACCCTCCCCACCCCCACCATTCAAGAGTTTTTAACATTTAGTATTAAATAATACCTCAGATTAAAGTTAGGATAATATAATTGACATTGCTGGATTCCTTGTAAGACCAGGAATATTTTGAATATAAATGTCATATATTTTGGACAAAAGATAACATAATTACCTAGAGAACAATTTTTATCTAAAAATTTTGTTTAATGCAAAATATATGTTGTTTATATTCAAAATGATCACCAAATTATAAGAATTCCAGCAATGTAAATTATATTCTGACCGGGTAATTTGTATGAATTTTATGAGCTAAAACAAATATCTTCAGTTAATAAAAAAAATAATAATTCTTCACAGGGTAACAGATGGTCGGTCCCTCCCTCCCCCCCACCCCCCACCAACCGTCCCAAGGAGATGTGTGGGATAACCACTAAATTTTAATAAATAATACCTCAAACTAAAGTTAGGATAATATAATTGACATTGCTGGATTCCTTGTAAGACCAGGAATATTTTGAATATAAATGTCATATATTTTGGACAAAAGATAACATAATTACCTAGAGAACAATTTTTATCTAAAAATTGTATGTTTAATGCAAAATATATGTTGTTTATATTCAAAATGATCACCAAATTATAAGAATTCCAGCAATGTAAATTATATTCTGGCTGGGTAATTTGTATGAATTTTATGAGCTAAAACAGGCAGTCAGGCAGGGTGGCGGGTGGGGGGTGGTGCGAATCTAAAAATAGCTCTCGAGCCGGACACTCACCGCGTATATGATGAAAAATGCCGCGTTAAGTGAAAGTTCAGCTTTGGCAAGGCACCGTGTATATGCGAAAACGCGTTAAGTGAAAGCGCGTTAAGCGGGGTAAAACTGTATATATATATATATACAGTGACCCCTCGTTTAACGAACACCTCGGTTTACGTAATTTCGATTAATGAACTGCCTTCCATAAGGATCTTCAATTCGGTTAACGAAAAAAAATTCGGTTAACGAAGTTCTTACGAACCGACCTCAACATGTTTTCGCTTGCACTGACCGGGCAACCAGCTTTAGTATCAGTCCGCCAATACATTAATCGGTTCTAGGGCTTAAATTCCTTACTCTTTTAGTAAATATCAAGAAGTTTATACTACAGTATTCAATAATTTTAAAAGTTTAATATTTAATTTTTTAGTCATTTTAACAATTATTGAACATAATTGAAGGTAAAGTGACTAGTTTAATGCGAGGCATCCAGCCTCTTAACACAGCAAACAGGAATTAGTCTCTCTGTTTTCACTGGAGGTAACATCTTGCTTGAGACTCTCTTCAACTAAACGCTTTTTTTCTGTGTTTCCAAGCAAATTATTGGTCATTTTGAAATATATTTTACATATTGACAATATATAATGCAGTGCAGTGTTGATTTAAAGAAAATAATCTTGAATTATACCAAGAGAGCTAAAATTTTATGGGTGAAATGGCGCCATGGGGTGACTTCTTCCACCCCAATGCCTTCTCTTCTTCCTTCTCCTCCACCCCCATTCTAAATCCCATCATCATCATCATCATCCAGGAGCCTTCTACATACACACCTCAAAGTAAGTGAACTTTTCTACCATTTTTGTTGAATTTAGGAAATTTTCGGTGAGCTGGAACCAATTACCCAAAAACCCATTGAAACAATGGTTTCGGTTAACAAACTTTTCGGTTAACGAACGACCTTCTGGAACGGATTGAGTTCGTTAACGGAGGGGTCACTGTATGCTGATAACCACAAGGAAAAAGAAAACACGAAGTTCCCAAGCGCTTTTGTGTAATTCACATCTTCAGGGGTGAGTACAGACTAAAATAGAAGTGCAGAACAAGTTATATACAGTAAAAGTCCAAAAATCCGGATGCCAGAAATCTGGACCACCCGAGAATCCGGACTTTTCAAAAACTATTTTTTTTTTTTTTTTTTAGCGGGCTTTTGTGTGTATGTGCGCATGTGTGAGCGCCACAGCTGCACAGCGACAACAAGCGACCACGTGGTCGCCACTTTAAAACGAGCAATCAAATTGTGACAACATACCGTATATACTCGTCTATAACCCCCCTCGTTTATCCGTCGACCCTGATTTTTTGACCAAGTAATTGTTAATTTATGATATTCCTCGTTTATAGTTCGACCCACGTTTTTGAGGGTAATGGAACAACAAAACCTTCAGTAAAAACACTCTACGTCCTATAAACTGAGGCTTGCCGTGCTTGAAACACGAGTGCCGAAGGCATATTGTTTACCATTTATTATTACGACACTTTACACTGAAACGCAGGTAGTTTCAACAAAAATATTGTATATTTCCTTTCAAGCATTTATTCAAGTCAATTAGGAGGGAATATTATTGAAATACAACAGTTTTTTAACTAAACCATTCGAAAACCGATTACGGTAACTCTTTTGAACGAAAGAAAGCGAAAGTCATTGTTTTCGTCACGATTTTATCCCACTTTCCACTGTAATGCATACGTAATTTCAGGAAAAATATTACATTTCCGTGAATGTATTATATCAAGCACAGTATGAATAGAATATCATTGTAATATAACAGAATTTTAACCGAAAACTATTAAAAAAACGAGTAACATCTCAAGAACATTGGAAGCTTAGGTAAAGTCTTTTGTTTTCATCATGTATTTTATCCTATTTTTCATTGAAATACGTCACGTTTCCGCAAAGCTACTATTTATTTCCGAGAATATATTCATTCAGGCGCAGTTTAGGTAAAATATATCTGTGATGTAATAGTTTTTTAACTGAAATGATTCGAAAAACACGTACCCTCTAGCCCTGTTCAAAGAGAGGACTGGGAGAAGCTGTTTGGTGCTGCAGACGAAGACAAGGAAAATGATTTTGATGGATTTTAATGAAAATATTCAGAAATATGGTATCGTAGTATTTATTCAAGTCAATTAGGATAGAATATTATTGTAATACAACAGTTTTTGAACTGAAAACCATTCGAAAAGCGATTACGGTAACATCTTTTGAACGAAAGAAAGCGAAAGTCATTGTTTTCGTCACGATTTTATCCCACTTTCCACTGTAATACGTACGTTCAGCAAAAATATTACATTTCTGTGAATGCATTATATCAAGCACAGTATGAATAGAATACCATTGTAATATAACAATATTTTGAGTCCTACTCTTTCCATTTGCAGAGTACTGTACAAGCCCATAATAATGGCTCCTAAAGTAGAAAAACTTCGTTGTGTGTAGAAAAAGAAGAACACGTTGAAATTGAGTGACAAACTTGAAATAATTAAGAAACTAGAACGTGGTGTGAGCAATACTGTTCTAATGGAAACATACGATATTGGAAAGTCTACAATTTTTGATATATAAAAGGCAAAGAAAAAAATTCTAGAATTCACAGCTTTTTCATTAAAACTGCTCGTTTTGATAAATGAAGCATGCTATATTTGCTAATGAATAAACTTTCAAAATGTACCTGTTCATCTATTCTTTATTCTTCCTTAAATTTTAATTTTAAAAGTACTGCCTGAGAATCCGGAAAATCCGAAAATCCGGACCGACCCAATCCCCAAACAGTCCGGATTTTTGGACTTCTACTGTATATACAGAGGAGGGTGAGAACAAGTCCACAGAGGTCAAGTATAGGTAATGACCCTACTGCCGTATATCTCGGCTTATAAGACGGAATTTGAACATTAAAAAAATCTGCCCAAAGTTAGGGGGTCGTCTTAATCACCAGGTATAAAATTCTTACCTCTTAAATATTGTGGTTTAGTGTGTCAAGAATGGTGATGGAAACATCGTAAGCCATTCACAAGGTCCTACCACTAATTATTTTATACTGAAACTTACGTTTGGCAAGCTGGATTCAAATTAAGATTACCGGTATATTAAAATAATAAAAATGTGTTATAAACCTGTCTAACATACCGTAAAAGAACAATATACCCCTGTAATAAACACAGCTATCATCACACACCCCTCCCCATGCCCCCCCCCCATTTGCCAGTGAGGAGACAAGAAAGGGAAAGTGACCGCAAGATTGGGCTATTTTTAGCCGTCGAGGTGGTCAGTAATGCATATCGGTATATTTACTGTTAATAATACTTATCTCCTATAGATAATTAATTTAAAATTTATTTTTTTACAAAGAATATTCAGTAAATGACTGCATTAATTCTTGAAACTACCGACAGTTAAATACAGACGCTTAAGTGACGTCACTAGTGTTTACACTACACCAGCCAGTAACATTTGATGCCATTACTTGAAGTGAATTGGCCTTATTTTAAGTAACTAACCATAAATAAATACAAAAATTAAAAAAAAAGATCAAAAGTGAGAAATAATATACTGTCTGTATGTTGTGTTGTCAAAGGAAGAGGAACATTTGAAACTGCAATTGTGTGTAAATGAGGCAGAAAGTCAGATCAGCAACCTGGGACTTGGTCACAATTTTCGTGATGCCATATAGCAGCAGGGTCTACCATTAGACAACACATTATGCTTCCAATATCTTCCCAGGTGGTAGTATCTCCCTGTTTGGTAGGTGCCTACTACCTACACAATTTTTAGTAATATTAATTTGATACATGATAAATTAGACAAACAATGAAAATAAACATCAAATTTAATTACCAAGACGCTTCCCATTGGCAGCTGTAAGAGGGGGAGATTGGGCTATTTTTATCCCGTCTTTGTGTCTGAAGTGGCCATTAATACCATATATTTACTGATCATGATACTTATCTCCTATAAATAATTAATTTAAAATTTATTTTTTACATAGAATATTCAGTAAATGACTTTTAAATAAATAAACAAATAATTTGGTAAATCTATTTCAAGTACAGTTGTACCCTGCTTAACGCGGTCACTTGAACCCACAGGGTACCGCGTTAAGTGAAAACCGCGTTAAGTGAACAACAGAACATATGGGATTAATTCCAACAGAGACTGGCCCGACCCCCAAACTCCACTTTTTGACGACACACAACTATGTTGTAGTAAAAATATTGTCTTAACTTTATGATGGTATGCACACACAATTAATAATTCAGAGAAATATCAATAATATTAGGTTTCTTAACACTTACATTAGTAGAAAAGATGGCTGGGCACACGGGGATGGGGGGTTGGTTCCGAGGCAGAGGGCAGATTATTGGCCCTCACCTGTATCACTTGTATCAATTGTATCACTATAAACCACAGAGGCTTGCAGGGCCTCTTTGTCAAACCCCTCAAAGGCCATATAAGTCCATATCCTCACTATAATTATCACTATCACTGACTTGGGCCGGCTGTGGTGGGTGGCGGGTGAAGAACTTGGTAATGTTTTGATGACTGGGCGACCTTGTGCACATCGTGCCCGCGCCGCTTCCCGCGTATATGAGTAGATGAACTGCGTTAAGTGAAAGTTCGGTTCTGGCGAGGCACCGCGTATATGAGAAATCGCGTTAAGTGAAACCGCGTTAAGCGGGGTACTAAATGGAAAATAAGCAAACAAATGTTATTTACCAAGACCCTTCCCTCTGGCTCAGGGTGAGATGGAGGGTAGATAAGAAGGCTATTTATAGCCTGTCTTTGTGTCTGAAGTGGCCAGTACCCTAATGCACCATAAATAATTCATTTAACATTTATTTTTTGTACATAGAATATTCAGTACATGACTGCAATTATAAAATAGTGTGAATGAGTATATTAAATATATATATATATATATATATATATATATATATATATATATATATATATATATATATATATATATATATATATACATATACATATACATATACATATACATATACATATACAGTTAACCCTCACTTTACGCGGTTAATGTAACCCGGAGGGTACCGCGGAAAGTGAGGAACGCGTAAAGTGAATAACATAACATATGGGATTAATTGAAATGGAGTCCGGGCCGATCCCCAAACTCCACTTTTTGACGACACACAACTATGTTGTAGTAAAAATTTTATCTTAACTTTATGATGGTATGAAAAAACAAGTAATATAGAAGAGGTTAGGTTAGGAAAGATAAAGGTTAACATAGGAAAAATAAAGGTAAGGTTAGAAAACTAAAAATTAGGTGTAACACTTACGGTAGTAGAAGAGATGGGTCGGCATACGGGGATGGAGGCTGGTTCCGAGGCAGAGGGCAGATTACTGGCCCTCAGGTGAATCACCATTACTAGGTGAATCACCATCACTGTCACTTACAGTTGTCAGGGCTTCCCTGACAAATCCCTCAAAGTCACCTTCACTGTCACTATCACTGGCTTGGGCTGGCTGTGGTGGGTTGCGGGCGAAGAAATCTGTTATGCTTTGCTGACGGCTGGCGTTGATGTTGTCGTGATACACCTTGATGTACGGCTCCATAGCCTGCACCAGCCGGGTATGGAAGACTTCATAGCGGTCATCGTCATTGTCGCGGGAAAGGAAGGACTTCATCTTCTCTGCACACTCCATGGCACCCTTAATATCACTATGACTTAAATTGTGTTCTTCGGAGACTGACGCACCTTCTTCCTCCTCTTCACTGACGTGTTCTTCTTCCAACATCTCGTCGGCAGTCACTTCAGGATCTCTGATCACCTCCAGGATGTCGTCGTTGGTGGTCTCGGAGAAGCCTGGAACTGTAACAGTCTGCGCAGCTTCTCTGGCAAGGTCCACTGCTACTGCAACATTCTGAACCTCACCAGTCACAGATTGACTCCTCCTCTCACCTGGTATTCCATGCAACACATGTCTCCATGCGTGACGAATTGTAGCAATAGACAGCTGATCCCATGACTCCACCAAGAAGTCCACAGCTTTCTTGATGTTAAATACTCTCCAGAATTGTTTGAAGAGTATTTTTTGCTGTTCTAACTGTTGATCCTCATCTTCTTCGCTCTTGCTATCGGTGGTGGTGTCACTCAGGTTACGCAACTCTTCCCTGGTGTTGGTGTAGTCGTTCAGGAGCTGGAATTTTTTTGTTGAGAATGCAGCTTTCACATTGCAAATCAACTCCTGGTCCATGGGCTGGATTAAAGACGTAGTGTTGGGAGGAAGGAAGACCACTTTTACGTTGGGGTGACGATCTAACAGTAGGGGCGAGTGTCCTGGTGCGTTGTCCAGCAGCAACAAAATATTAAATGGGACATTCTGTCGCTCACAGAATTTCTTTACATCGGGAACAAAACAGTCATCAAACCAGGAGAGGGACAGTGTAGAGAACATCCATGCCTTACGTGCGGTCAGCTAGTGGACATTTAGCTTGGTCATGTCCATGCTCTTGTAGGCGTGCGGCTTGCGGGCTGTGTGGATCACCGATAACTTGAGCTTACAGGTACCGGAGGCATTGGTGGTAAACAGGACGGTGATGTGTTCCTTCTGCATTTTCCGGCCCCGAATCCTGCTGGCATTCTTCACAACGAAGGACTTGGAAGGTAGCTTTTTCCAGAAAAGACCAGATTCGTCCATGTTAAACACCTGGTCGTCACTGTACTGTCCTTCCTCCATAATCTCACGTAAAAACGGAGGAAATTCCCGAGCCGCAGCACGATCAGCACTCGCTTCTTCACCACCAATGTTTATATTGGTGATCTTGTTCCAGATCTTAAACCTCTGTAACCACCCAGAGGAAGCATTAAAGGGTTTGGGCTCTGAAGTTCCCATCTTTCGTGCCACTGCCATGTACAGTTCACGTGCGTAGTCCTTAACAGAGCGCGTGTCGACCGCCATGTTCCGTCGCGCCTGACGCACCAAGTACCTCACAAGTAATTTTTCTGTCTTGAGAAGCACCTGGTTGTGAAAATACTTGATCATAGAAGCACCTGGTTGTGAAAATACTTGATCATAGAAGCACCTGTAGACTTTGTGATCTTCATGTGCTCCTTTATCTTGGCTGAATCCTTCTTTATAGTCCGGATCGTAGATTCGTTCACGCCATGCTGGCGCGCCAAATCAACCTGCCTTGTTCCTTTCTCCAACTCTTGGATGATGCTATACTTCACCTCGTAGCTTAAGGAATGTCATGTCTTCTTTGGTTTAGTGCCGCTGGGTCCAGGTAAGGAAAGGTTTCTCTCTGGGGGTGGTGGTCCGGCGGAAGCCATTTTACGGAACAATGGATGCGCGTTTACACGGAGTGGCCTTGAGGGATGAAACTGCCGCGGCTAGGTCAAGCGTCGTCTTTTCTCCCTCCCTCCCTCCCCCGGGTGGACACGTCATAATACTTTAAGCCAATTACAGCTAGTAGCAGAGGGGGGTAGGGATGCATGGCCAATCACAGGTCTGATACGTCATATGACGTCAGTGATAACACAACAAAGACACACACTGCGCAACCTTACCGCGCCGCTTGCCCAAGCGGAGGGAGGAGGAGGGAGAGGCAGGCAGGCAGGCGGGCGGGTGGCGGGTGGGGCGAATCTAAAAATAGCGTCGCTTTACGCGGTTTCAACGATTTCTCATATACGCGGTGCCTCGCCAGAACCGAACTTTCACTTAACGCGGTTCATCTACTCATATACGCTGTGAAGTATAATATATATTTTTTTTTATTTAGCTCATAAAATTCATACAAATTACCTGGCCAGAATATAATTTACATTGCTGTTATTCTTACAATATGATGATCATTTTGAATATAAACATCATAGATTTTGCATTAGACATACAAATTTTAGATATAATGTTTACTCTGAGTAAATATGTTATCTTTTGTACAAAATATATAACATTTATATTCAAAATATTCCTGGTCTTACAAGGAATCCAGCAATGTCAATTATATTATCCTAACTTTAGTTTGAGGTATTATTTATTACTGAAAAGGTAAATATTCTGGTTTTCCCACACATCTGGTAGGGAGGGTTGGTGGGGGGTGGGGGGAGGGAGGGACCGACCGACCATCTGGCACGGTGTGAAGAATATTTTTTTTTTATTAACTGAAGATATTTGTTTTAGCTCATAAAATTCATACAAATTACCCGGCCAGAATATAATTTACATTGCTGGAATTCTTACAATTTGATGATCATTTTGAATATAAACATCATAGATTTTGCATTACACATACAAATTTTAGATGTAATGTTTACTCCGAGTAAATATGTTATCTTTTGTGCACAAAATATGACATTTATATTCAAAATATTCCTGATCTTACAAGGAATCCAGCAATGTCAATTATATTATCCTAACTTTAATCTGAGGTATTATTTAATACTAAATGTTAAAATCTAGTTTTTCACCCAACATTTCTCTTGTAGGGAGGGTTGGTGGGGGGTAGGGGGGAGGGTTGGGACGGACCCACCATCTGGCGCGGTTGGAAGAGGGGGGGAGGCAAGGTGGGGTACTTTGATTGACAGATAGTGTCGTGAAGAATATTTTTTTTATTATTAACTGAAGATATTTGTTTTAGCTCATAAAATTCATACAAATTACCCGGCCAGAATATAATTTACATTGCTGGAATTCTTACAATTTGATGATCATTTTGAATATAAACATCATAGATTTTGCATTAGACATACAAATTTTAGATATAATGTTTACTCTGAGTAAATATGTTATCTTTTGTGCAAAATATATGACATTTATATTCAAAATATTCCTGGTCTTACAAGGAATCCAGCAATGTTAATTATATTATCCTAACTTTAGTTTGAGGTATTATTTATTAAAATCTAGTGGTTTTCCCCCCAAAATTTCTCAGAGAGGGAAGAGCCAGCAGTGTAGTGTGAGAAGAGGGGGAGGGAGTTGAGTCCATTATTTGAATGGACATTAACTTGGCAACTGTATTTCTCTTAAGTATTAATTGTGTGCATGTACCATCATAAAATCAAGATGTTATTTTTACTAGAACATAGGTATTGTGTCGGAAAAAGTAGAGTTTGGGGGTCGGGCCAGTCTCTATTGGAATTAATCCCATATGTTCTGTTGTTCCATTTAAGCAGTTCATAAGTACCCTGTAGGTTCAATTGGCACTTGCTCATCGAGGTACTACTGTATATATATATATATACAGTAATACCCCGCTATACAGTTTAAAACAGCCGCGATTTCACACATTATCTGTGGCGCCTGCATGAAATCAGACTATCATACTTGGGTTTTTTCCATATACCGCATGAGTGTCGGCTTTCGAGAAACTGTGCAGGAATTCCCCACCCGCCACCCTGCCCGCCTGCCTGTTTTAGCTCATAAATTTCATACAAATTACCCAGCCAGAATATAATTTACATTGCTGGAATTCTTATAATTTGATGATCATTTTGAATATAAACATCATAGATTTTGCATTAGACATACAAATTTTAGATATAATGTTTACTCTGAGTAAATATGTTATCTTTTGTGCAAAATATATGACATTTATATTCAAAATATTCCTGGTCTTACAAGGAATCCAGCAATGTCAATTATATTATCCTAACTTTAGTTTGAGGTATTATTTATTACTAAAAAGGTAAATATTCTGGTTTTCCCACACATCTGGTAGGGAGGGTTGGTGGGGGGAGAGAGGGACCGACCGACCATCTGGCACGGTGTGAAGAATATATATATTTTTTTATATTAACTGAAGATATTTGTTTTAGCTCATAAAATTCATACAAATTAGCCAGCCAGAATATAATTTACATTGCTGGAATTCATACAATTTGATGATCATTTTGAATATAAACATCATAGATTTTGCATTAGACATACAAATTTTAGATATAATGTTTACTCTGAGTAAATATGTTATCTTTTTTGCAAAATATATGACATTTTATATTTAAAATATTCCTGGTCTTACAAGGAATCCAGCAATGTCAATTATATTATCCTAACTTTAATCTGAGGTATTATTTAATACTAAATGTTAAAATCTAGTTTTTCACCCAACATTTCTCTTGTAGGGAGGGTTGGTGGGGGGTGGGGGGGAGGGTTGGGACTGACCGCGCGGTTGGAAGAGGGGGGGGAGGCAAGGTGGGGTACTTTCATTGACAGATAGTGTCGTGAAGAATATTTTTTTTTTATTAACTGAAGATATTTGTTTTAGCTCATAAAATTCATACAAATTACCCGGCCAGAATATAATTTACATTGCTGGAATTCTTACAATTTGATGATCATTTTGAATATAAACATCATAGATTTTGCATTAGACATACAAATTTTAGATATAATGTTTACTCTGAGTAAATATGTTATCTTTTGTGCAAAATATATGACATTTATATTCAAAATATTCCTGGTCTTACAAGGAATCCAGCAATGTTAATTATATTATCCTAACTTTAGTTTGAGGTATTATTTATTAAAATCTAGTGGTTTTCCCCCCAAAATTTCTCAGAGAGGGAAGAGCCAGCAGTGTAGTGTGAGAAGAGGGGGAGGGAGTTGAGTCCATTATTTGAATGGACATTAACTTGGCAACTGTATTTCTCTTAAGTATTAATTGTGTGCATGTACCATCATAAAATCAAGATGTTATTTTTACTAGAACATAGGTATTGTGTCGGAAAAAGTAGAGTTTGGGGGTCGGGCCAGTCTCTATTGGAATTAATCCCATATGTTCTGTTGTTCCATTTCCGCGGATTTCACTTAAGTACCCTGTAGGTTCAATTGACCGCATAAATCGGGGTACTACTGTATATATATATATATATATACAGTAATACCCCATTTAACACGGTTTCGCTTAGCACGATTTCACGTATACGCGGCGCCTCGCCAGAGCTGAACTATCACTTAACGCGGGTTTTTTCCACATATACGCGCAGAGTGTCCGGCTCGAGAGCTATTTTTAGATTCCCCCCACCCGCCACCCTGCCCGCCTGCCTGTTTTAGCTCATAAATTTCATACAAATTACCCAGCCAGAATATAATTTACATTGCTGGAATTCTTACAATATGATGATCATTTTGAATATAAACATCATAGATTTTGCATTAGACATACAAATTTTAGATATAATGTTTACTCTAAGTAAATATGTTATTTTGTGTGCAAAATATATGACATTTGTATTCAAAATATTCCTGGTCTTACAAGGAATCCAGCAATGTCAATTATATTATCCTAACTTTAGTTTGAGGTATTATTTATTACTAAAAAGGTAAATATTCTGGTTTTCCCACACATCTGGTAGGGAGGGTTGGTGGGGGGTGGGGGGAGGGACGGACCGACCGACCATCTGTTACCGTGTGAAGAATATTTTTTTTTTATTATTAACTGAAGATATTTGTTTTAGCTCATAAAATTCATACAAATTACCCGGTCAGAATATAATTTACATTGCTGGAATTCTTATAATTTGATGATCATTTTGAATATAAACATCATAGATTTTGCATTAGACATACAAATTTTAGATATAATGTTTACTCTGAGTAAATGTTATCTTTTGTGCAAAATATATGACATTTATATTCAAAATATTCCTGGTCTTACAAGGAATCCAGCAATGTCAATTGTATTATCCTAACTTTAGTTTGAGGTATTATTTATTAAAATTTAGTGGTTTTCCCCCCAAAATTTCTCAGAGAGGGAAGAGCCAGCAGTGTAGTGTGAGAAGAGGGGGAGGGAGTTGAGTCCATTATTTGAATGGACATTAACTTGGCGACTGTATTTCTCTATTTCTCTTAAGTATACGTATTAATTGTGTTCATGTACCATCATAAAATTAAGATGTTATTATTACTAGAACATAGGTATTGTGTCAGAAAAAGTGGAGTTTGGGGGTCGGGCCAGTTTCTATTGGAATTAATCCCATATGTTCTGTTGTTCACTTAGCGCGGTTTTCACTTAACACGGTACCCTGTGGGTTTTATTGACGGCGTTTAGTGGGGTACTACTGTATACAGTATGTATATATATAGTATAATGTAACCGGTCGGAATTTACTGGACTTTATTTTCTCACTTGACTTGGGGTTTATTAAAAATTAATAGATGGTAATGACAGTGGAAGCGCCCCTTTGAGAAAAATCCCGAACCAGCACAAGAACACTCAAATCTACTAAACAAAATGAATTGTCCATGACCCGTGGAAGGATAGCGTCTGTGACTGGGATGAATGAGACACACTGTAAAATTTAGACACTTATATTCCCTCCAACACTACAAACACAATCAAATAATGGTACACCAATATGCGCACCTCTTAACTTGAACTTAAAACACTACTCTGGGGAATAAAAGTTATACATGATATAGAAATTATTAGAAACTCGGGCAACAATAAATTTGAAGTATTAAGAAATGTTGCTTGCACACATGAAACAGGCCTTAAGGGCTTTCACAGAATAATATCCACCACTGCGGAAGTGGTATAAAAATAAGAAATTATTAATTCCACCATGAATAGGCCTAAAGGGCACTCAATATAATTATGTTACACCAACAGATGCAGGCCTTAAGGGTTTCAACAAAATAATATCAGTCACTGAGGAAATGGTATCAAAAAATAAGAAATTAAATACTCTACAATGAATAGGCCTTAAGGGCTTTCAACAAAATAATATCAGTCACTGAGGAAATGGTATTAAAAAATAAGAAATTAAATACTCTACAATGAATAGGCCTTAAGGGCTTTCAACAAAATAATATCAGTCACTGAGGAAATGGTAATAAAAAATAAGAAATTAAATACTCTACAATGAATAGGCCTTAAGGGCACTCAACAAAATTATATCACCCCAACAGATGCACACTTCCTAACCTAACTTAACCACTACTCTGGGGAACAAAGGTTATACCTGAGATCGGAATTATGAAGAAAAATTAAATGCATTAAAAGAATCAAATCACAGTATCACTCTGGTTCCACTTAGTGACACAAACATTCAAAAAACAATACTATCAAAATTGTTTAAGAAATATTAAACTACACACGTCAAGATAATATCAGTAACTGAGAAATGGTATCAACTACACCCAAATATATTGTCACTATTATTGGTTTGTTACTGGGTCCACCAATACCCGTGAACCATGCTCCACCCAACTCAACATACACCCGTAATAAGGGAGATAAAATGTTCCTCTAGGTATCCCCTAGACTCATGGTCTCAGTGTGCGACCCTGTATCACTCAGCTGGCCTCACTTTACCCCCAGTACATCCATGAAACGGAAGGGAGTGAGCAAATCAGACCTTGTACAGTTGAGAGAAGCTTTAGCTTCCCGTTAGCAAGAGGGTTTCACTAAGCTGCTCGAGACATGTGGTGTTGTGAGCCGAGGTAGAGGAGAGCTGATGACCCCAACGATCGTCCCGTCGTCAGCTGGGCACCCAGACGGCTAGATTCCCTCAAGAGATCCTTTGATACCCCGCTAAACAGTGACAGGCCTACACTGATCGGTCCAATGGCGACAATCGCCACCCTCAATCATCAACGGCAGTCTCAACGGCAGTCAATCTCTCGCGGTCATCACTCTCGCAGTCAAGTGGGTTCTGACGGAAACCCTGAAATGAACTCACTGTTAGCTCTTGTTAACTTTACCACTGCCCTATCTAACCCTGTCTGAGACTGAATGAGACTTACTTGTTATACTGCAATAGCGCAGCACAGGTGACTAGGCCACGTGACTATTTCTGTGACGGACGCGCAGGGACGTCTTGTTTGTCTGAATGCTCCCCGTGACTGAGTACCAGCCAGCGTCGCGTCTCTCCAAGGCGCTAGCTTAGGCCTACGTGACACATTTTCCGCCTAACTAATAACTCCTTGGGACACCCGTGACATTATTCAGACTGATAAACGATCTATAATAATTTCAAATTCAATAATAGTCCCTTAACTTCATGAATCGCATCATTATTAATTCGGCAAATTACATTTAATATCATATAGGCCTAGTTCCACAACCTCCCACTATGTGCGGGGAGCGCTCTCTTCCCTCAGACGACCTTGAACGCTCAGTATCGCTAATGGCGGGGCATTTGAAATTTCTGAATATTATATATATATATATATATATATATATATATATATATATATATATATATATATATATATATATATATATATATATATATATATATATATATATATATATATATATATATATATTTGTGTAATAAATGTATGTAGTAAGTACGTAATCTTTTTCACTCAAATCCTAATGAAACACCACAATTAGAATACGGTGGTAGCTGTTGTATAAACAGTTGGAACACAGTCCCACCACTGAGACAAGGGAACACTCCCACCACCGATCGTCTCGTGCGAAGCAAGCTTATAAATTAAAGAAAATACTTGCAGTGTGTTTAATATGTTACAGTATATTATAAATAAATAAATAAACAAATAAATCGGTAAATCCATTTCAAGTAAATGGAAAAATTTTACTCGACACCGACATTAGTTCCAGTTACTGGTAAATAGCAGACGCTTATGTGACGTCACTAGTGTTTACACTACACCAGCGGGTAACATTTGATGACATTACTTGAAGTGAATTGGCCCTTTTTTAAAAAACTAAGGATGGTTGGTAGAGGACTACTGGGTCAGTGGGTAAGTGTCACATTTGGGGTACCGGTCTTATACAGCGAATAGAGCTCAAAAGCTACTTTTTAAATGGAAATTTGGGGGGCCGTCTTATGCACCCCACCGCCTTATAGGCCGAGATATACGGTAATCTTTACAAAAGCACCGCAGCGGTCGGTAGTCAGGTCAGAGGGAGAACTGACCCAACCTTCTCACCTGGTTAAAAATCTTCTTAATTACAAAATTGTCCAATTTTACATACCATTACTTAAATTCATGTTAACGGATTCGGTATGTTTAATGAGACTAGATTCTATAATATTCTTACTGTCAATTGAATTACAAGGTAATATTGAGGAGGCATTATCCCAGTCAATGCAATATTTATTATCCCTCAAATGAACGAACAGAGCATTGGATTCCTGGCCTGTCCTAACACTGTATTTGTGTTGTTTAAGTCTAGTTGCAAGATCTTTACCTGTCTGGCCTAAGTAAAACCTATTACATTCCTTGCAAGGGACTTTATAAATGCAGCCATTTGTATTATTGGGGGAGTTCTTGATTAACATCTGTTTAACAGTGCATGAGTTTTAAAATGCCACATTAATGTTCCAGGTTTTTAGTTGTAAAGGAATTTGAGAGAAATTTTTGTGAAATGGAGATTCTTATGGTCATGGGTGGGCTTGGGATCAGTTCTATAAAAAGATTTCTTAGTAATGTTCAGGCATTTGTCTATGAAAGATCTAGGGTATTTAAGGTTTGAGCCAATATTATAGATATATTTATATTCCTCATCAATGAATTCCGGGCTGAAAATTCTCAAAGCACGTAAAAACATTGTTGAAAATACTGACTGTTTGACTCTATTATGGTGGGCAGAATAATAATGAATGTATGAACACACATTAGTAGGTTTTCTATAAATACTGAACTTAAAGGTGTTACCTATTCTGTGGATCAGACAGTCTAGGAAAGGCAATTTACAGTCATGCTCTAATTCCACAGTGAATTTGATCGAGGGGGCTAAGTTATTAAGTTGTGGCAGGAAAGGTTTTAGGTCCTCATTACTAGGCCAGAGACATGATACATCATCTACATATCTAAACCAGACTGCTGAAGGTGGTAAGATATTACTTAATAGTTTCTTTTCAAAGAATTCCATATATAGGTTGCTTAATACAGGTGAGAGTGGATTACCCATTGCCATGCCAAATTTTTGAGCATAATATTCTCCATTGAATTCAAATTTACAATCCTTAATACATAGTTTGATGAGTTCAATGAGGTCATCTTTCGAGACGGGCAATGAAATATTATCCAGGGAATCTATGAGGAACTCCAGTAAATCATCAACTGGGACCTTTGTAAAGAGTGATGTTACATCAAAACTGACCAGTTTAAAATCATAATTAAAGTGTAAGTTATTGAGTTTATCAACCAGATCCATATTATTCTTTATATTAGAGTTAGATATGTTGCCAACTAGAGGATCTAGTAAAGAAACTAACCATTTAGATAATTTATAAGAGATTGACCCAACTGAGCTAATGATGGGTCTTGCTGGGTTATTAGGCTTGTGGGTCTTGATTAAACCGTACATGTATGGCAGTGGAGGGGACGTTGAAGTAAGATGTTTAATGAGAGTAGCTTTGCCTCTCAATAGAGACTTAAGGTTTTTGTTGAACTGGGTGTTAACTGTGTTGAGAGGATTATTTATGAGCTTAGAATATGTTTCAGCATCACATAAAGCCAACACAGTAGTGATTTTAAACAAAGATGATTATATTTAAAAAATGATTGACCTTTTATGTGATGCTGAAATCACCCAGAGGAAGCATTAAAGGGTTTGGGCTCTGCAATTCCCATCTTACGAGACACTGCAGCATACAGTTCACATGCGTACTCCTTAACTGAGCGCGTGTCCACCGCCATGTTCCGTTTCGCCTGACGAATCAAGTAGCTCACAAGTAATTTCTCTGTCTTGAGAAGCACCTGGTTGTGGCAATACTTGATCATAGAAGCACCTGTAGACTTTGTGATGTTCATGTGTTCCTTTATCTTGGCTGCATCCTTCTTTATTTCTCCTGATCGTAGACTCGTTAACACCATGCTGGCGCGCGAGATCAACCTGTCTTGTTCCTTTCTCCAACTCTTGGATGATCTTGTATTTAATTTCCTAGCTTAAGGAACATCGTATCTTCTTTGGCTTAGGGCGGCTGGGTCCAGGTAATGCAAGGTTTCTTTGTGGTGGTGGTGGTGGTGGTGGTCCGGTGGAAGCCATTCTTAAGGAACAATGGATACCGATATACACGGTGTAGCCAGGAGGTGTGTAACTGACGCGGGTTGGTCAAGGAGCTTGAACGCTCCCGCGGCGGGGCACGTCATAGTATATTAAACCAATCACAGCTAGCGGGGAAGGAGGCAAGGATGCTTGGCCCAATCACAGTCCGATATGTCATATGACGTCACCGATAACGCAACAAAGACATTCACTGCGCAACCTACTCGCGCCACTTACCCAACATGGTGGGAGAGATGGCGGGAGGTTTGAATCCAAAAATGGCGCGGCGCGAGAGGACCGCCAGCCGCTCTCCGCGTAAAAGGGTATACACACCACGTAAAGTGAGCATTCCGTGTTCGGCAGGGTACCGCGTAAACGTGGAAACACGTAAAGTGAAACCGCGTAAAGCGGGGTTTTACTGTATATATACATACATACTGTTACGAACCCCTCCACCCAGCACTACGAAGCACGCCATCTATTGTCCTGATCTACCTACCCAGCACCACGAGCAACGCCATCTAGGGACGAGACACGAGTATGACTCGTCTTAGTTACCACTCCGAGGTTTCCCTTCTCCCTATCCTGGTTGTTGCGTCACCTCCTCAGTCTTCTTTGTCAGCTCCAATTCGAGGAGAGAGCACTTGGCTCTGGGAAGTGACCACAGGATCATCTATCCTCTAAACCTACGTGCAGTGACTACCTACCGTCTTCTACAATACTCAGCCTTACTCGTCAGCCATCTCAGCTCCTCACTTAAGTACTATTATCTTGTATTAATTTCCCCACGTCCACTTGCTTCGAGATTGTTTTATGTTTATTAATATGTATATATTGTTAATGTTTAGGTTAAGTTTGGTTAAGGGTAATTTATAAGCTGAATATTTTGTTAAGGGATTTATGGTACTCTATTATATACAACGAAAACTCTCATCCTTTGTCTACCCTTTTATAGTCCGATTGTCTTTGTTTTTTTTATTGTTGTTACCTGTTGGGATCTGGGTAGACGTATAACTATATTCTAAATCCCCAACTCGTAACAAATGGCGACCGTGACAGGACACGACCTTAAGTACCATATTCCTTCCTCCCTTGTTACTCAGTGTTAATTATTCCTCCCAGTCACTTCTGTTCACAATTGCTTTACGGTAGTTTAAAGTTTCCTTCATATGTGTGCATATATTGGTATTATCGTATAGTAAGAGTGACAGACGTAGGATATTAGGTTCCAAGTGTCATAAGGCTTACCTGTTATTACACGTGGCAGTTGTGTAGTAAGTCTTATCGAGTGTAGGGAAGAATCCGGATCTGTTTAATGCCGTACCCTCACTCCAGAGTAGGTTGTTCCATAGTCACTAGTTTACGGTGAAGTGATATCTTGGGACGCCACGCTCTACCAGGACCCCATAATTATAAAGCCTCAATTATTGTTCTTCTCATTATCTCATTCAGGGTCAATCATACCATTTATCAGGGTTGTTAATCCGGATCTTTATATTAATGCCGTAATACGCCCTACCTCTTTCAAGTATATCAGGGTTGTTAATCCGGATCTTTATATTAATGCCGTAATACGCCCTACCTCTTTCAAGTCTCTTATCCTTATCTAAGGATCTTCTCGGAAGAACAATAATCATAAGTGTAATTTCCCTAGGTATAACTTGGTTAGTTTTCGGGACTTTCTGGTTATCCACTGCCGTGATATTTTCTAGGGTTATCCACTTATCTTATCTTTTGACCATTAGTTAATTTATCCTATTTTTCTTAACAATGGCCACCTCAGGTTTTGATCTCCAGGATTTTATTGAAAATCCTTCCGTAGCTAAATTACGTGTTATCACTTAAAGAAAACCCTACTAACAGTCACATACTCAACAACTTGGATGAGTATTTTCTGTTCTGAATCCATCTCAAGCAAAAGATCTCACTAGTTATTATCAACATTTCCTAAAGTCACATCAGACCTCCCAGGGTTTTGCAATATACTTAAACATGATATTAAGCTAATCTCGGATGATGTACAACCCATTAGGCAATCAGCCTATCGACTAAATCCACAAAAAAAAGAGATTATGAAAAAGGAGGTAGATTTTTTGTTAAAACATAACTTAGCTGAGCCTAGTACCTCCCCCTGGGCTTCACCTTGCCTTCTCATTCCAAAACCCGATGGCATTCCTTTCGTTTCTGTACCGATTATCGTAAAGTGAACCAGGTCACTGTCTCAGACTCCTACCTTTTACCTTTGATTAAGATATAATAGACAGCATAGGCTGTGCCAAATTTATCAGCACGGTGGACCTATTGAAAAGGATATTATCAAGTGGGACTCACGGATAGGGCCAAAAATCTCGGCATTTATAACTCCATTTGGTCTTTTTCAATATTTGGTTATGGCTATTTTTCTAATGCTCCGCCACATTCCAGAGGGCCATCAACTTCCTAATTCAGGACCTAGGTGGGACGCCGTTCGCCTACCTGGATGACCTGGTGGTGGTGTCGGACAGCTGGGACGAACATCTGGTGCGTTTGGAGATACTGTTTGCACGACTGCAAGAGACTGGATTCACCATAAACCTGGCTAAATCTGCTTTTGGCCGGGCCTCAGTGACTTACCTGGGACACATCGTTGGGCATGGTATGGTGAGACCCAAGGACGCAAACGTTAGAGCCATCTTGTCCTTTCCCACTCCAAGGACGAGGAAGGAACTCATGCGCTTCCTGGGGATGTGCGGCTACTACCGTCGGTTCTGCAGTAACTTCTCCAGCGTGGCCGGACCCCTCACAGACCTTACCAGTTCTGCGGTCCCTTACATCTGGAACCAGAGGTGCGACCAGTCTTTCCACCGCCTCAAAGCCTTCCTTGCCTCCAAGCCTGTAGTCCACCCCCCTGACTACACCTTGCCCTTCCATCTGCAAATCGACGCTAGTGGTGTCGGAGTGGGGGCTGTGCTCCTACAACCCGACCCAACCACTGATGTTCTTCACCCTGTGGCATACTACTCCGCCAAGTTGAAAAACATCAGACCAACTACTCGACCATAGAGAAGGAGGCCTTGGCTCTGGTGTTGGCAATAAAGAAGTTTGAATGTTACCTCCAGTCTTGCCCACAAACAACCCTAGTCTTCACCGACCATAACCCACTCACGTTCATCCAAACCAACAAGACCTCCAACCAGCGAATCCTCCGCTGGGCTCTCCTCACCCAGCCCTATAATCTACAAGTCCGGCACATAAAGGGGGTCGATAACCTGATTGCAGACTCCTTATCCCGAGCTCCAGTGGAAATGCAGCAGCTACTCTCCAGACGCACCAGTTGATCACCTCCTTCGCGCCAGCGCTACGGAGGTCTTTGGAGGGGGGGTGTTACGAACCCCTCCACCCAGCACTACGAACCACGCCATCTATTGTCCTGATCTACCTACCCAGCACCACGAGCAACGCCATCTAGGGACGAGACACGAGTATGACTCGTCTTAGTTACCACTCCGAGGTTTCCCTTCTCCCTATCCTGGTTGTTGCGTCACCTCCTCAGTCTTCTTTGTCAGCTCCAATTCGAGGAGAGGGCACTTGGCTCTGGGAAGTGACCACAGGATCATCTATCCTCTAAACCTACGTGCAGTGACTACCTACCGTCTTCTACAATACTCAGCCTTACTCGTCAGCCATCTCAGCTCCTCACTTAAGTACTATTATCTTGTATTAATTTCCCCACGTCCACTTGCTTCGAGATTGTTTTATGTTTATTAATATGTATATACTGTTAATGTTTAGGTTAAGTTTGGTTAAGGGTAATTTATAAGCTGAATATTTTGTTAAGGGATTTATGGTACTCTATTATATACAACGAAAACTCGCATCCTTTGTCTACCCTTTTATAGTCCGATTGTCTTTGTTTTTTTTTTATTGTTGTTACCTGTTGGGATCTGGGTAGACGTATAACTATATTCTAAATCCCCAACTCGTAACAATACATATACACTGTCGCCCCTTAACATACGTGAGGGTTAGGTAACAGAGATACCCTTGAATGTTAAAAATCCGTGTACTTTACTTCTAAAAAAAACCCTTGGCCCTCCCATGTCCTTATTTACCGTATATACCTGTGTGTAGTTTGAGTTTTTAAGACCAAATTATTTGGCAAACAATTGGGGGTCGACCTCTAAACGGGTAAGAGTTTCGTTAGGTTGAAAAATATTTACCGGTAACTACCAGTAAACAATGGAAATGACGCACCAACGCACCACCAGCTTGAGTGTCGGTACAGTTGCCAGGGCAGATCTCTTGCGTCATCATAGTTAGCCCAAAGTAGCCAAATGCATGGTATGGTATGCACAGGACGATGTAAAACAAAGTATTCATTTTTTAAAGTTTATTTATACATACTGTACATAAATTTTTGTTCATTATATTTGAAACATCAATCTTTGTTAATTAAATTTGAAACAAAAGAAAACTACGATACCGTATTTTCATTAAAATATTACATCACAAGTATATTTTACCTTAACGACTGAATGAATATATTCTCAGAAATAAATATGGAAATGTAATATTTTGGCTGAAATGACATACAAATTACAGTGTAAAGTGGGATAAAATCATGACGAAAACAATGACTTTCGCTTTCTTTCATTGTTCAAAAGATTTTACCGTAATCGCTTTTCGAATGGTTTTCAGTTAAAAAACTGTTGTACTGTACTGTATTACGATAATATTCTATCCTATCATTAGCCTCATGATCCTACAACTGAAAACCATTCGATAAGTGATTACGGTAACATCTTTTGAACGAAAGAAAGCGAAAGACATTGCTTTCGTCACAATTTTATCCCACTTTCCACTGTAATACGTATGTCATTTCAGCAAAAATATTACATTTCCATATTCTCAGAAATAAATAGTAGTTTTGTTGAAAAGTAATGTACAGTATTTAATAATAAAATGCAAAAAGAGCTATAAAAACAATTAATACTGTACACCCGTAATGTACTGGCTAGCATCTCCACTCGTCCCTGCTCCCGCCAGTCAACACTCCTCCCTGCTCTATCCCTCCGCCTCCTCCACATCGTCACTACTGTTGTATTACAATAATATTCTATCCTAATTCACTTGAATAAATACTACGATACCATATTTCTGAATATTTTCATTAAAATCCATCAAAATCATTTTCCTTGTCATCGTCTTCAACACCAAACAGCTCCTCCCAGTCTTCTCCTTGAACAGGGCTAGAGGGTACGTGTTTTTCGAATCGTTTTCAGTAAAAAAAATGTTACATCACATGTATATTTTGCTGAAACGTGATGTATTTCAATATAAAATAGGATAAAATACATGACGAAAACAAAAGACTTTACCTAACCTTCCGATGTTTAATAGATGTTACTCTTTTTTTAATAGTTTTCGGTTAAACTACTGTTATATTACAATGATATTCTATTCATACTGTGCTTGATATGCTACATTCACGGAAATGTAATATTTTTGCTGAAATGGCGTACGTATTACAGTGGAAAGTGGGATAAAATTGTGACGAAAACAATGACTTTCGCTTTCTTTCGTTCAAAAGATGTTACCGTAATCGCTTTTCGAATGGTTTTCAGTTAAAAAACTGTTGCATCACAAGTGAATTAGGATAGAATATTATCGTAATACAACAGTTTTTTAACAGAAAACCATTCGAAAAGCGATTATGGTAACATCTTTTGAACGAAAGAAAGCGAAAGTCATTGCTTTCGTCACTTTCCACTGTAATACGTACGTCATTTCAGCAAAAATATTACATTTCCATATTCTCAGAAACAAATAGTAGTTTTGCTGAAACGTAATGTATTTCAATGTAAATTAGGATAAACTACATGAAAACAAAAGACTTTACCTAACCTTCCGATGTTCAAGATATGTTACTCGTTTTTTTAATAGTTTTCGGTTAAAATACTGTTATATTAGTGATATTCTATTCATACTGTGCTTGATATAATACATTCACGGAAATGTAATATTTTTGCAACTACAATGCTGATGTCAACACAAGTGTGGTTACAGCGAGACTGACTGAGTGAGGGAGAGCTATGCGTGTGTGTGTGAGGTTGTGGGAGCGGGCGGTGTTCGGTGCCGAGCGCGAGTTGAATGGCGCGTGATTTGAATGTACTTCAATTACTTCAATGTACAGAATATTCCTCTGGCTGGGCAATCAGCGTATTTGCAAATCCGTGTATGCTAAACCCGCGTATGTTAAGGGCCGACTGTGTGTGTGTGTGTATATATATATATATATACTGTGTATATATATATACAGTGAACCCTCACTTTACGCGGTCAATTGAACCCACGGAGGCCCGCGTAAAGCGAGAAACGCGTAAAGTGAATAACATAACATATGGGATTAAATGAAATAGAGACCGGCTGACCCCCAAACTCCACTTTTTCCGACACGAAACCTATGTTCTAGTTAAAATAACATCTTAATTTTATGATGGTACATGCACACAATTAATACTTAAGAGAAATAGAGAAATACAGTCGCCAAGTTAATGTCCATTCAAATAATGGACTCAACTCCCAACCCCCCCCTTCTCACACTCCTGGCTCTTCCCTCTCTGAGAAATGTTTGGGGGAAAAAAGCACTAGATTTTAAGGTATAGTAATAAATAATACCTCAAATTAAAGTTAGGATAATATAATTGACATTGTTGGATTCCTTGTAAGACCAGGAATATTTTGAATATAACTGTCATATATTTTGCACAAAAGATAACATATTTACTCAAAGTAAACAAAATACTTAGAGTAGATCTAAAATTTGTATGTCTAATGCAAAATCTATGATGTTTATATTCAAAATGATCATCAAATTGTAAGAATTCCAGCAATATAAATTATATTCTGGTCGGGTAATTTGTATGAATTTCATGAGCTAAAACAAATATCTTCAGTTAATAAAAAAAAATTATATTCTTCACACACTATCTGTCAATCAAAGTACCCCACCTTGCCTCCCCCCCTCTTCCAACCACGCCAGATGGTCGGTCGGTCCCCCCCCCCCCACCAACCCTCCCTACCAGAGAAATGTGTGGGAGAAACCAGAATATTTACCTTTTTAGTAATAAATAATACCTCAGACTAAAGTTAGGATAATATAATTGACATTCCTGGATTCCTTGCAAGACCAGGAATATTTTGAATATACACTTCATATATTTTGCACAAAAGATAACATATTTGCTCAGAGTAAACAAAATACTTGCATTAGATCTAAAATTTGTATGTCATTTTGAATATAAACATCATAGATTTTGCATTAGACATACAAATTTTAGATCTAATGCAAGTAGTTTGTTTACTCTGAGCATTCAACATGAATTTGAGTAATGGCATGTAGAAACTGGACAATTTTGTAATTAAGAAGATTTGTAACCAGGTGAGAAGGTTGGGTCACCTTACCCTCTGACCTGACTACCGACCATTGCCGTGCTATTTAAAGATTAGTAGGGTCATTACCTAATACCTGACCATTGTGGACCTGGTCTCACCCTCCTCTGTATATATACACCTTGTTTTGTACTCCTCTTTAGTCTGTACTCACCCCTGAAGATGTGAATTACACGAAAGCGCTTGGGAACTTCGTGTTTTCTTCTTTCCTTGTGGTTATCAGCATATATATATATATATTATTTTATTTTTTATTTTTTTCTCAATCCTGTTCCCATCTTTCATTTACAACTTCTTCTCTATCTTTGAACATCCATTTGTCTTTAGCATTCTTACACCATTCTTTGTATCTAGCTTATAATCTCAAAGTACTGTACAGTGTTTGTGCTGTTTTTCATTTAATTACTTCTCTTATGGGTATTCCTTATTTGTCGATCTTATCTCCTGAATTAGCAGATAGTATCCTTATTTTATGCATAACCAAAAGAATTATTCCTAACTAACAGATAACATTATTATGGCAGAGAAATTAATATTGGTGTAGATCAGCGGTTCCCAATTAGTTTTAGCCATTACCCCAAAACAACTCTGACACCAATACTCACTACCCCTGCCATGGGAGAGTGAGGCAACAGGTGCCAACTCTGCTGTGTCCAAGACGTATCTGACACGTTAATGAACAGTGGTTGTGTATGGAATCAAGAAGTATGAAAAATATGGTTATATCTCATGGGCTATCATTACCCCCTAAAAGTCAAATTACCCCCTTTACCTCTAATTGGGAACCACTGATGTAGATACTCTAACAATGTGTAGAGGTAAATAATGTAGCCGGTATTAAGTCTCCAGTTTGTCAGTTTTCTAATTCTGTATTCTTTTTTACAATAATCCTCTGTTTCATAACATAAACAAATTGAATATTTAAATGTAATCCTCAGGTGTAAAATATCTTGGCATGTGGTGCTTCAGCTATTTTCATTTGGTTTAATTAAGTGCCTATTACAGATAATTTTAAGGTGACTCATGATTTCTCCATTAACTTTCCAGTAATGTGAAGCAATGCATGGTTAACATTCTTTTTCTATTCCCGCAGATGGGTGGTGGAGGAGGGAGCATGGGCCCGGGTCCTGGCATGGGGGGCATAGGTGGCATGAGTCAGGGGGGCTATCAAGGGGGTCCAGGGGGTGCTATGTACCCTGGTAGCATGGGTCAACAGCACCAGGGAGGACCACCAGGTGGCCTCCAGGGACCACTTGCTTATCTTGAAAAAACCACAACTAATATAGGTATGCCAGAGCCCAGACGCTAACTAACTCTTCTACTTTTAACAAATGTTGGGTAAGCTGCTATTTATTCTCGCTGAACTTTCTAACACATTTTATCCAAATAAGTTACTGTATTTTAATTCTCAAGTGTAAATTAAACATTAACAGTAAATACAAACCAAATCAATCTATTTTGTATTCCTTTTATATATTGTTTAACAAGGACTCTGTTTGCAATTTCCTTTATAACATGTTTACTAATTGTATTTTTCCATGAGAATATTATTATTTTTTTTAACCTGATATACACTTATCAATAAAACCTTAAAATGCTTTATTTAGTCATGTGCTGTGTGACATCAGTATTTATTATAGGTGTTACATAATTTACATTAAATTAAGATTTATTATAAAAAAATTTGAATGAATATTTTTAGATACACTATTACAGTATTTTGATATGAAATCTGTCAGTAACATCCTAATCTTTAAATAGCACCACAACGGTCGGTAGTCAGGTCAGAGGGTAAGGTGACCCAACCTTCTCACCTGGTTACAAATCTTCTTAATTACAAAATTGTCCAGTTTGTACATGCCATTACTCAAATTCATGTTGAATGCTTTGGTATGTTTAATGAGACTGGATAACAATAATAATAATTATAAAATATAGTAAAATTTATAATAATAATAATAACAATAATACTGTATTAATAAAATAATAATAATAATAATAAAGAAATACAAGAATGAAAAAAGATAAAAAGTGAGAAACACGACCTAGATCAATGAATTATTATTATTATTATTATTATTATTATTATTATTATTATAATTATTATTTTATTTTCGCCTCCCAGGCCCCAACGGGGGTCAGTGACTTGTGCCCGGGTGGGCTAAAAAAAAAAAAAAATCATTCTGAAAACCGAAAAATTCCGAAATCCAAATGCCTCTGGCCCCAAGGATTTCGAATAAGGAATTGTCAAATTGTATATATATAATTATTTTCTTCAGTGTTCACAAGAAAAGATGGTTACCTCCTGCCTTTTTTGGAGGTAAACCTGGTTATACAGCAATGGATATGTGGAGTTCTCAGGAGAGAGATTGTCTTTGATCTAAGCTCAAGGTTCACAGGAGCCCTGACCTGGTTAATATGTATCCAGGTGTTAAGAGAATCTCTTTAAATCTTGTTCTGCAGAAGTACAGACTAAAAAAAGACCATAATGACTGGAAATTGATGCGTATATGTGAATCTTATACAGTAGTACCCCGATTTACACGGTCAATTGAACCCACAGGGTACCACGGAAAGTGAAAACTGCGTAAACTGAACAACAGAACATATGGGATTAAATCCAATAGAGACTGGCCCGACCCCCAAACTCCACTTTTTCCGACACAATACCTATGTTGTAGTAAAAATAACATCTAAATTTTATGATGGTATGCTCACACAATTATTATTTAAGAGAAATACAGTCGCCAGGTTAATGTCCATTCAAATAATGGACTCAAATCCCCCCCCCCCTTTTCCCAGCTCACTAGCTCCTACCTCTCTGATTAATGTTTGGGTGAAAACTCTAGATTTTAACGTTTAGTAATAAATAATACCTCAGACTAAAGTTAGGATAATATAATTGACATTCTGGATTACTTGCAGATCAGGGAATATTTTGAATGTAAACTTCATATATTTTGCACAAAAGATAAAATATTTGCTTTGTGTAAACCAAATTATTACTTTAGATCTAAAATTTGTATGTCTAATGCAAAATCCATGATGTTTATATTCAGAATGATCATCATATTGTAAGAATTCCAGCAATGTAAATTATATTCTGGTCGAGTAATTTGTATGAATTTTATGAGCTAAAACAAATATCTTCAGTTAATAAAAAAAAAAATATTCTTCACGACACTATCTGTTAATCAAAGTACCCCACCTTGCCTCCCCCCCCTCTTCACACTCACGCCAGCTGGGTCGGTCGGTCCCAACCCTCCCCCCCCCACCTTCCCTCCCTACCAGATAAATGTGTTGGTGAAAACTCTAGATTTTAACGTTTAGTAATAAATAATACCTCAGACTAAAGTTAGGATAATATAATTGACATTTCTGGATTTCTTGCAGGTCAGGGAATATTTTGAATGTAAACTTCATATATTTTGCACAAAAGATAAAATATTTGCTTTGTGTAAACCAAATTATTACTTTAGATCTAAAATTTGTATGTCTAATGCAAAATCCATGATGTTTATATTCAAAATGATCATCATATTGTAAGAATTCCAGCAATGTAAATTATATTCTGACCGGGTAATTTGTATGAATTTTATGAGCTAAAACATATATCTTCAGTAAATAAACAAAGAAATATTCTTCAAGGACACTATCTGTCAATCAAAATACTCCGCCCTAGCTGGGTCGGTCCCTCCCTCCCTCCCTACCAGAGAAGGGATTGGGAGAAAATAGTATACAGTGACCCCTCCGTTAACAAACTCAATCCGTTCCAGAAGGTCGTTCGTTAACCGAAAAATTCGTTAACCGAAACCATTGTTTCAATGGGTTTTTGGGTAATTGGTTCCAGCTCACCGAAAATTTCCTAAATTCAACAAAAATGGTAGAAAAGTTCACTTACTTTGAGGTGTGTATGTAGAAGGCTCCTGGATGATGATGATGATGGGATTTAGAATGGGGGTGGAGGAGAAGGAAGAAGAGAAGGCATTGGGGTGGAAGAGAAGTCACCCCATGGCGCCATTTCACCCATAAAATTTTAGCTCTCTTGGTGTAATTCAAGATTATTTTCTTTAAATCAACACTGCACTGCATTATATATTGTCAATATGTAAAATATATTTCAAAATGACCAATAATTTGCTTGGAAACACAGAAAAAAAGCGTTTAGTTGAAGAGAGTCTCAAGCAAGATGTTACCTCCAGTGAAAACAGAGAGAGACTAACTCCTGTTTGCTGTGTTAAGAGGCTGAATGCTGCGCATTAAACTAGTCACTTTACCTTCAATTATGTTCAATAATTGTTAAAATGACTAAAAAATTGAATATTAAACTTTTAAAATTATTGAATAGTATAAACTTCTTGATATTTACTAAAATAGTAAGGAATTTAAGCCCTAGAACCGATTAATGTATTGACGGACTGATACTAAAGCTGGTTGCCCGACCAGTGCAAGCGAAAACATGTTGAGGTCGGTTCGTAAGAACTTCGTTAACCGAATTTTTTTTCGTTAACCGAATTGAAGATCCTTATGGAAAGCAGTTCGTTAATCGAAATTACGTTAACCGAGGTGTTCTTTAAACGAGGGGTCACTGTATTTACATTTTTAGTAATAAATAATAACTCAGACTAAAGTTAGGATAATATAATTGACATTTCTGGATTCCTTGCAGGTCAGGGAATATTTTGAATGTAAATTTCATATATTCTGCACAAAGGATAAAATAATTGCTTTGTGTAAACCAATTATTACATAAGATCTAAAATTTGTATGTCTAATGCAAAATCCATGATGCTTATATTCAAAATGATCATCATATTGTAAGAATTCCAGCAATGTAAATTATATTCTGGCCGGGCAATTTGTATGAATTTTATGAGCTAAATAAATAAAAAAAAAATTATTCTTCACCGTGTATATGAGTAGATGCACCGCGGAAAGTGAAAGTCTGATTCTGGCAAGGTACCGCGTAAATGAGAAATCGCGGAAAGTGAAACCGTGTAAAGCAGGGCTAATACTGTATTCAAAATGGGCAATCGACACCATTCCATGAATAATTACCCGCATTAATTACTAGCAGGTCAATTGACCAGCAGAGTGTAAAAAGTTTTCGAGAGCAGTGTACATGTATTATATGTGATGGACCTTTTACAATGGTACAACTTTGCGAAGACATATCAGCACAGGTTTATGTCAGGATGTTCCTGCCTGACACAGTTGTTCAAGGTGCTGGATCACAGATCCTAGAATGTGGTACAGGGTAGTACTCTTAACAATATATACTATGACTTTGTTAAGGTGTTTGGCAGTGAACAGTTGACTTCACTCTTGCATTTACCACTTAGCATTGCCAATCCTCTCTCTCCCTGAGGTGTGATACCTGAAACTGAAGTGTAAATTCGAAGGAGGGGTTAGGGTGAGGAAAGAGGGGTGTGTCGGAGTAGGTGTCTTTCCGTGGGGGGAGACTGGGAACTAGGGGTGAGGACAGAAAGTGTATATCAGTTGGGAGAGATTACAATGCAGAATAATACTCTGACAATACCAACAGGGTTTCCTCAGCTGAGTGTAATTGTCTAGTGCTAGCCCGATGAAAAATATTAAAATTACAATAGCATGAGAGAGGGATGAATTCACGTTCTATGTAAGGTGTTCCTTTGCAAAAGGCGGCATTTATGAGCAAATGAATTATGGATATGTTTGAATCTACACCTGTATATTTTTTAAGCATGAATGGACAAATGTATCTTGCAATAACTCAGCATAAATAACCTTTCTAATATACCTGACAAATATTAATTAGATAGCAGGGAGGACCTATGAAGTAGTTACAGCAAAACCTAAACATTAAAACAAACATATAGTCAAAGCAACATCCTACAAAATAATAACAACTATGTAACCGATTGTATCACTTAAAACCTAGCCAATGGAATAATACATTATTAAATATACCTTCAGTAGCTACCATACAGTACTTTCTGTAATGTAATAAATATTTAAATGCAGATTATTCTTGTATTCTAAGTGATAACAAACAATTCTATACAGTACAGTGGTCCCTCGGTTAACGAATGCCTCGGTTAACGAAATTTCAGTTAACGAATTACCTTCCATAAGAATCTTCATTTCGGTTAACGAACAAAAATTCGGTTAACGAAATTCTTACGAAAATGTTTCGACATGCTTTGGCTTGCTCACCAGCTGGAAGATTAGTCCGCTAATACAGAAATCGGTTCTAGGGCTTACATTCGTTAAAATTGGAGTAAATACCAAGAAGGTTGTACTAGTCAATAATTTTCCAAGTTTTATATTAAAATTTTCAGTCATTTTAACACTTATTTAACATAATTGCAGTACAGGGAACTAGTTCTTGGTGCACCCAACAGCCACTTCACTCACCCACCAAGGCCTTACTTTGTATCTCTGTTCAGTGGAGGAAACATCTTGCTTGTGGGTCTCTTGAACACAAGAGTATTTTTACATTTTTACAGTACAATTATTGGTCATTCTGAAATTTATTTAACATATTGACAATATATAGTGCAGTGCAGTGTTGATTTAAATAAAATAATCTTGAATTACACCTAGTGAACTTAAAATTTTATGGGTGAAATGACGGCATCAAGCATGGGGTGATTTCTCTTCCACCCCCACTTCCTTCTCTTCTAATTCCCATCATCATCATCATCCAGGAGCCTTCTACATACACACCTCAAAGTAAGTGTACTTTACTGCATTTTTTTTTTACTTTGTATGTAATTTTCGGTGAGCTGGAACCAATTACCCAAAATCCCATTGAAACAATGGTTTTAGTTAAAACAAAATTTTGGTTAACGAACGACCTTCTGGAACGAATTGTGTTCGTTAACCGAGGGACCACTGTACTATATGAAATTCTAGCAAAAAATGTGTTGAATTTGTTTTTCAGAAATAAAATTACAAAAAAATCATAAAAAAATGTTTGAACACAAAATACTGTATATGATTTCACATCTCCATTAAGTGTAAAAAAGCAATAAACAGAGATAAAACAAAAATAATTAAAATTCTCCAATATGTATAAGTGTACAATACACAGTATCACAGTACTGTTTATTGTAACTGACATTACAGTGGTCCCTCGGTTAACGAGATTTCAGTTAACGATTTACCTTCCATAAGATTCTTAACTTCGGTTAACGAGCAATCCCTCGATTAACGAGTTTTTTACGAGCCGACTTCAACGTGTTTTTGTTGGCATTTGGGGGTCCACCAGCTGTAGTATTAGTCCGCCAATACAGTAGTCGGTTTTAGGGCTTAAATTCCTTACTATTTTAGTAAATATCAAGAAGTTTATACTATTCAATAATTTTAAAAGTTTAATATTAACTTTTTTAGTCATTTTAACAATTATTGAACATAATTGAAGGTAAAGAAACTAGTTTCTGGCGTGCCATCCAGCCTGTTAACACACCAGACAGGCGTTAGTCTCTCTCTGTTTTCAGTGGAGGTAACATCTTGCTTGAGACTCTCTTCAACTAAACGCTTTTTTTCTGTGTTTCCAAGCAAATTATTGGTCATTTTGAAATATATTTTACATATTGACAATATATTATGCAGTGCAGTGTTGATTTAAAGAAAATAATCTTGAAATACACCAAGAGAACTAAAATTTTATGGGTGAAATGGTGCCATGGGGTGACTTCTCTTCCACCCCAATGCCTTCTCTTCTTCCTTCTCCTCCATCCACATTCTAATTCCCATCATCATCATCATCCAGGAGCCTTCTACATACACACCTCAAAGTAAGTGTACTTTTCTACCTTTTTTGTTGAATTTAGGCAATTTTCGGTGAGCTGGAACCAATTAACCCAAAAACCCATTGAAACAATGGTTTCGGTTAACGAGTTTTTCGGTTAACGAGCAACCTGCTGGAACGGATTGTGCTCGTTAACCGAGGGACCACTGTACAGCACAGAATAAGTTGAATGAATCTATTTGTTTTTACAAGAAAAGAACAAAAAATCATAAATGGCAGAACATGAAAAAATATTTCATATTCTCTATTGTGCAAAAAAAAAAAAAAAACAGAAAACATGGAGAGAAAGAAAAAATCACAGTTTATACATTCTCAATTATGACACTGATGGCAAAGTCTTGATAATTTAACTAGATTGCCCAAGGACAGAGGTGAAATTATGGCTGCACTCTTGACATATGCCACCAGTCAACAACTCTAATGCTTGCTCAAAATACATTATGCACAGATTGGGCTGATAGTGTATTGAATATACTAGTGAAGACCTTTAAAGCCTCCAACATAGCACCATTCAGTTCTTGTGTACTGTCCTTAATAATGGCATTGAAGCATTCATTCCTCTTGTTCACCTGCTTCCTTATCTTCTCTCCGTGACTGGATGTTGATGCTGCTGTTGTTGGTGGTGGCACGGGTGATCCTGATGTTGTGCCTGCTGGTGCAGATGCTGGCATAATTGGTGGTGGTGACTGCCTTCTCTCTTGAAGACGAACTTTTATCTCCGCAACTCATGTTTCTGCTTCAATTTTGGCGCGCAGATCGACCTGGTTTGTTTACATTTATCTTGGATAAGGCGTACCAACCCTCTTGAGTTGCGGCGTTCGGGTTAATAAATAGTAACTCGATGTTCGGGATTGATATTCGAGTTTGACGAACCCATTTGACGGGTTACTAAACAGCAACCCGACATTCGGGAGTGCTCTTCGGACTTGCTGGCCTGAGTGTTTAAAAAAAATGGCCGATTGTGGTCGTGGCAGCTAATGTTATTGATCAGGGTAAGCTTACTACACCTTGAATAATGGACGAGTTGACGGTTCTGGGCAAACACAAGAAATACACTCTGCCACGTTCGTAGAGTGATACGGTATATATACAGTAATTTGTAATAAAAGTTTAAAGTCCTGCTATAATTTTCAAGATAAGTTTATTTCGCTAGAAACAGGGCCGCCATTTGCAATGACGTCATTACAATAGTTTCAAACCCAGCGCTGCAGTCGGAGGTAGTAGAAAGGATGGCCTCTTCAGACCCCAAATGTCACGTTCAGATAAATTTTAAGGGTGGTTTTTTTTTATCATCATGGACATTTCGTAAGTGAAGAAATGTGCTGTGAAGAGCAGCTTCAAACATAGGCCTATATGCAAGATCAGCCGTGGTGTATACCATGCTGTAGTACTACCATGGTTGTTATGCAAGAAGCGTTTTTGGCTAAAAAAAGAAAAATATGTACGATTCGTTATTGGAACATGGGGAAATTTCATGGTAAACGTATCCCCCGTCCGATGATCACTACGCGGGACTATTTTTGAAACCAAAAGAAAGAAAATTGATTGGGATGGACATAAAATGTATAAATCTGCAAAGGAATAATATTTGTTTTACGATATGCTCCATATAGAACAGCACATGCAGAATTGTATTGTTCTTTTTAAAATCGGTCCATGTATGTGTACGAAAAATGCCGCCAGCCTCTACTTGTCTCATCGCCGTTTATATCCTCCAAATTCGCCTAACCATCATAAAAGGTAAGCCTTTAAGATAACTAATACAACTAATTTATGTGTAGAAATGTATTGAAATCAAATTAAACTAAAAAAAGTCATAAATGGTCTATTTGAAGAGTGGTGAGAACAGCTTCCTCAGGGATGGTGAATGACGTCCTTTATCAGAATTAATATCGACCCAATTTTCGTAATGAGGGCAATTAATAACAGTCCAGCACTACCAAAATAATTATTTCCTTAGTATAAATACTTTGTAGCATAAATTTAAATTTCATACTTTAATAAGTCCAAATATGCCGGGTAACCAATGCCAGGTGAATCCAAACTGGTCCATCCGTGATGGTCGATGGACGTCCATTATCAGAATTAATATCGACCCAATTTTCGTAATGAGCGCAATTAATAACCGTCCAGCACTACCAAAATAATTATTTCCTTAGTATAATTACTTATTAGCCTAGATTTCATATTTTAATAAGTCCAAATATGCCAGGTAACTAGTGCTAGGTACTTCCCAGGCATGTTTCATTTGTGTATCAGTTTAACCACAATTTGCTACTAATAAGATAAATTCAGTGACCTAAATTCATGTTTTATTTTTTTATTCCCTTAGTGACTCAATGTATTACAAGAAAGAACTACTTTACGACTTGTTTGGGCCAACAGTTGGAGTGGTGATATTAATTAACTTTGCCATTGACAGTATGTCCATGATTTCAACAAAAATGAATAAGTCCTTCTAAAGTAAATGGAATTGATGATAGTATTATATTTTTGGCCATCCAGCGAATTTAATGATTTTAAGTTGACCGATTTTTACCAGTTAAGTTAGGTTACGTTAGATTAGTCAAGTTGGGTTTGGTTAGGTTAAGTGACATTGAAATTATGTTTTTTCAAATGCCAAGTAGGTGGATGACCTAAACATTCATTTTACCAAATTGATTATGAGTAGATCAAAAACATTAGTCTTGTTTTTTTTACAAATTCAGACTCCGTAAAGTTCAAATGACAATCACTTCATGATAGATGTTTCACCCGATACACTAAAGCTACTTTATGTAAGAGGAAAAAATTAGCACCAAATTGTATTGTTTAATACCAAAAGAAGTCATTGATGATAATATTTAATAACAATATTTCAGGTATTACGACCTGGTTGTCGGGACGGAACACCGTCGTAAGTCGAGGAGAGACTGTAATACATTTTCATCTTTAAACTCCTTGTATCTTACCTAACTCACCTTGATGCTCCATTCAATTATGGCTAGATGTAATAATTGTAGAAAGTAATCACAGGTATGACTCCCTTTACCATTAATTGTTTTATATTACAATTCTTGGATATTCAAAGATAATGAAATTATGAATCTTCAATAAATGTGATATACGTACATTCTAATGATGACAACAGAAATATGTCAGACTCGACTAATTAACTGTAACCAGAAATTAACCTAAGTGAATTTGTCCTTAATCCAACCTTTATAATATGAAAGACAGTATACTTTATTTTGTGATAGTTAAGTCAGTTTCCAGTTAGGTTAAGTTAGGTAGGTTAGGTTAGCATTTTTATATAGATCATTAAAATTTTAAAGGGCTTATAATTTTTGTTCTATGAATTTCTCCAAAAAAAGGGATCAAAGTTTTGGGATCACCATAACAATATACACTACAGTACATAGAAAAAACAATAATTTTTTTAGTGTGTGTTGCATATCAAACCAAACAAATATGAGTTTCCTTTGGAATTTTTTATTTTTATTTTTTTTAACAGACAAAATTACCCTCAATATTTAGATGTTGGAAACTTGTAAATATTAACCCTCATAAATATAGATGTTTCAGAATTCGCAAATTTAACTAACGCAATATTATGACTTTATTTTCACTTACAGGTAGAGATACAGCTGACTATTCACCTTTCACCAATACTGAAGAAATAAATCTTGGTATCATTTGATTGATGGGGAATTTTTCCGGACCAGAAAATTTGGAGACTCCGTAAAATCCCCAAATTGCTCATAGACCAGAAAAAATACAGTTTCTGGAATTTTCTGAACATATACCTTGGAGAAATCATAACATACTGTATGCCTTAATTATTATTATTTTTTTTACACTCTGCATACATACGTGGATATTACGTATTAATTTATTTGTGAAATTTTTGGATGATTTTTCTTTTAAAATACTTTACTCTTGATCACCCATATATTATAACATATCCTGCTTTTAATAAAGGCTATATTCTGAAATAAGCATTGTCATTGTATTCTTATCCTTATTATTATTACAGTTTATATTACATTAAAAAATGCAGGAATGATTTGCAATTAACATTGCAGACTGTATTGAGTATATTTTTAAACCATTTAATTATCATCTTGTTCTATGTTTAACATTATTAATCTCTGATTAGTTAGTAGAATTTCATGACTATACCTACTGTACAGTCAACCCTCACTTTACGCGGTTCCACATTCCGCGTTTCCACGTTTACGCGGTGCCCTGCCAGAACCCAGGATGCTCACATTCCGCGGTGGGTGTACCCCTTTACACGGGTGAAGTATAATTTTTTTATTTAGCTCATAAAATTCATACAAATTATCCGGCCAGAATATAATTTACATTGCTGGAATTCTTACAATTTGATGCTCATTTTGAATATAAACATCATAGATTTTGCATTAGACATACAAATTTTAGATATAATGTTTACTCTGAGTAAATATGTTATCTTTTGTGCAAAATATATGACATTTATATTCAAAATATTCCTGGTCTTACAAGGAATCCAGCAATGTCAATTATATTATCCTAACTTTAGTCTGATTTATTATTTATTACTAAAAAGGTAAACAGTCTGGTATTCCCACACATTCATCTGGTAGGGAGGGTTGGTGGGGGGTGGGAGGGAGGGAGGGACCGGCGACCAACCACCTGGCACCACGGTGTGAAGAATATTTTTTTTTTTATTAACTGAAGATATTTGTTTTAGCTCATAAAATTCATACAAATTACCCGGCCAGAATATAATTTACATTGCCGGAATTCTTACAATTTGATGATCATTTTGAATATAAACATCATATATTTTGCATTAGACATACAAATTTTAGATATAATGTTTACTCTGAGTAAATATGTTATCTTTTGTGCAAAATATATGACATTTATATTCAAAATATTCCTGGTTTTACAAGGAATCCAGCAATGTCAATTATATTATCCTAACTTTAATCTGAGGTATTATTTAATACTAAATGTTAAAATCTAGTTTTTTCACCCAACCTTTCTCTTGAAGGGAGGATTGGTGGGGGGTGGGGGGGAGGGTTGGGATGGACCTACCACCTGGCCCGGTTGGAAGAGGGGGGGGAGGCAAGGTGGGGTACTTTGATTGACAGATAGTGTCGTGAAGAATATTTTTTTTTTTATTAACTGAAGATATTTGTTTTAGCTCATAAAATTCATACAAATTACCCAGCCAGAATATAATTTATATTGCTGGAATTCTTACAATTTGATGATCATTTTGAATATAAACATCATAGATTTTGCATTAGACATACAAATTTTAGATATAATGTTTACTCTGAGTAAATATGTTATCTTTTGTGCAAAATATATGACATTTGTATTCAAAATATTCCTGGTCTTACAAGGAATCCAGCAATGTCAATTATATTATCCTAACTTTAGTTTGAGGTAATATTTATTACTATACCTGGTTTTCCTCCCAAAATTTCTCAGAGAGGGAAGAGCCAGTGAGTGTAGTGTGAGAAGAGGGGGAGGGAGTTGAGTCCATTATTTGAATGGACATTAACTTGGCGACTGTATTTCTCTATTTCTCTTAAGTATTAATTGTGTGCATGTACCATCATAAAATTAAGATGTTATTTTTACTAGAACATAGGTATTGTGTTGGAAAAAGTGGAGTTTGGGGGTCAGCTGGTCTCTATTTCATTTAATCCCATATGTTATGTTATTCACTTTACGCGTTTCTCACTTTCCGCGGCACCCTGTGGGTTACATTAACCGCGTAAAGTGAGGGTTGACTGTATATGGGTTCCATGACATTTGCTCACAAGATGAACCTAATCTAACCTAACATGTCTTCATTTCCATAATAGTTGAGTATATGCCTTGTAAACAAATGTCTGCACACTAACTATATGAAGGCTCTCTTGTGAGGATCCATATACAGTATTTACATGTAATATTTTTCCAAATGAAAGACCATTTAAACAACAGAGACTTTTCTCCGACTTCTGGTTTAGTCCATGTCTTAACATATTGTATGCATTTTTACTCCTGACATTGGGAGTGTTCATGTCTTGTTTTTTTGAAAGAATATTTATTGCATTACTATAATCAGGTGGAGAAAAGGAGGAAACATTATCTCAAGTTTTCAGATCTTGTACATAACTGGCCTTGTATAATATGAAAGTAAAAAATTTGGTATAAGATAATATCCTGTTTGATAGAAAACTAACAGTTATGGTGATATTTTTTCAAGATTTTATCCCAATTCATCTGTACAGTGAGTTCATCACTGTCATAACAAAATTATAATACCTAATATTGTACTTTGGTATATTCTACTGACTTCATCCACAGAACAGGCCATAGTTCTCTTTATTACACTCACCCAACCCCAAGTTCATGAAAAACTTATAACTTTATTGTTAGATTTCATAAGGATAAAGAAGAAAGGAGCAGATATTACACTCAATTCCTACATTTTTATTGTTGTCACAGGCTTTATTTACCTATATTCACTGTAAATAATCGTATTTTATTCCCAGAATTGGCTTATAATCCAAGAAAATAGGAAAATGAGGTGCACCTTTGCTTAGGATTCAAGTTTTTTATGCTCGTAAATCGTGTAGCAAGAGCAAACGTTTCGTGCCACTGACAACGTTTTCAGGGTGCAAGCATACCAACCCCCAAGTCTTCCGGCAGTTGGTACACCTGACTACACTACGATGACGTAGTTACAACAAACGACAGTCGGGTACCACCATGGCCTATCTTGAATAATCACAAAATTTTCACTCCATTGTATAACGACTGCCGGGATACCACGGCATGGTGTACACCACGGCTGATCTTGCATATGGGCCATAGGCTGGATGGATATATGAGCGATAGGGGTTGGGTGTAAATGGGACTACCCAGTATGGGCCAATGGGCTCATATGTTCCCTTGGTCATAAAATACTCCCATGTTCACATCAGCTCAGCTGTCATGTACTCTTATCTGGTAGTACAGGTTGACAATCCCTTATCCGAAATCATTGGGGCCAGAGGCATTTCGGATTTCGGAATTTTTCGGTTTTCAGAATGGTTAGTTGTTTTTTTTTCTGTATTAGCCCACCCGGGCATAGATCACTGACCCACATCGGGGCCTGGAGGTGCGGCGATATAATAAAAATTATAATAATAATAATAATAATAATTCATAGGTCTAGGTCGTGTTTCTCACTTTTGATCTTTTTTTCATCCTTGTATTTCTTCATTATTATTATTATTACTTGATTATTACAGTATTATTGTTATTATTATTATTATTAATTTTATTATTATTTTATTATTATTATTGTTATCATTGTTATTTTATTTTGGTGTATTTTTATTAAAATTTTTATTTACTATGAATAATTATTATTATTATAATTATTATTACTATTACATTTTTGCCCCCCAGGCCCCGATGTGGGTGATTTATGCCTGCGGGCTAATCCCTGTTTAAAAAAAAAAAAAAAAAAAGCCTCCCCACCCCCCCCTCCAATTTTTTTTCGGTTTTAAGAGCTTTTCGGTTTTCGGAATTTCGGATAAAGGGTTGTCAACGTGTAATGATATTGTCTGGACTTTGTTTTGAGAATGCCTGATGCTAGGTAAACATGAAAAGATAGTGCTGTTATTGTTTTGATGATTCACTAATGAAACATTGGGAAAATATCATCATTTATATTAATTAATGGGTAAAATTTTACTTTAACTACCATAAGTATTTGGATGCTTAGATTCGAGATAGGCTATATTGGGTAAATTTTATGTTTTGGTCATCCCTGTACTTAGACATGCAGACTGTTTTTTTCTGATGGTTTGTGATGTGTTATGAACGATTTAGACCTTCATTTCTATCGGAAACCTAACCTTATAACTCATCATACCCTAACCTAACCTAACATATGATCTGTATTTTCTTAATGCGATCGAAAAATGTTTTGCGACAGAAATCCTGTAGAGATAATGTGTCTTATTGTTAAAAGTACTTAATCCCATAGTGTAGTTAGAATCTTAAAGTTCCCCAGATGACCAAAACCAAAATAATACCGATATTTTTTGGATGTTTATACTATGAAATTTGTTGTATGGGCAGCTGATATCCATGAATTGGTTTGTGCTTAGTAATGTTTATATATTCAACATAGCATTACTGTGTTGCATAGTAAAGCACAATTGATTATTTAATAATATTTATTTACAGAGTCGATCAGCCGAGAAGGTTGAACAACTACCGTATATCTCGGCCTATAAGACGGAATTTGAGCCTTAAAAAAATCAGCCCAAAATTAGGGGTCGACTTAAGCACCAGGTATAAAATTCTTACCTCTTAAATATTGTGGTTTAGCGTGTCAAGAGTGGTGATGGAAAACATCGTAAACCACTCACAAGGTCCTACCACTAATTATTTTCAACTGAATCTTGCGTTTGGGAAGCTGGATTAAAATTAAGATTACCGGTATATTAAAATAATAAAAATGTATTATAAACCTGTCTAACATACCGTAAAAGAACAACATACCCTGGTAATAAACACAGCTATCATCACCCCCCCATTTGCCAGTGATTGAGACAAGAAAGGGAAAGTGAACGTGACTGACCGCTGTGGCTATTTTTAGGTATAATGGTAGCCTCCCTTTTCGCGAAACAATTTTATAAATTAATGAAAATACTTGCAGTGTGTTTAATATATTACAGTATATTATAAATAAATAAATAAACAAATAAATCGGTAAATCTATTTCAAGTAAATGGAAAAATTTTACTCACACCGACATTAGTTCCAGTTAAATAACAGATGCTTAAGTGAGTCACTAGTGTTTACACAACTGTACACTGGCCGGTAAAAATTGATGCCAATACTTGAAGTGAATTGGCCTTATTTTAAATAACCAACCATAAATAAATGCAAAAATGAAAAAGATCAAAGGTGAGAAACAGTATACTGTATGTAAGTTGTGTTGTCAAAGTAAGAGAAACAATTGAAACTCTGCAATTGTGTGTAAATGAGGCAGAAAGATAGATCAGCAACCTAAGACTTGGTCACAATTTTCGTGATGCCATATGGAAGTAGGGTCTACCATTAGACAGTACTGTACATTATGCTTCCAATATCTTCCCAGGTGGTAGTATCTCCCTGTTTGGTTGCTACCTACACAACTTTTAGTAATATTACTTTGATACAACATGATAAATTAGACAAACAATGAAAATAAACAAACAAAAGTTATTTGCGAAGACCTTCTCTCTGACAGAGGGTAAGAGATGTAGGGGGAGATAAGAAAGCTATTTATAGCCTTCTTTGTGTCCAAGCACTATAAATAATTCATTTAAAATTGATTTTTTACATAGAATATTCAGTACATGAATACAATTATAAAATATTGTGAATTAGTATATATTAAATATATATATATATATATATATATATATATATATATATATATATATATATATATATATATATATATATATATATATATATATATATATATATATATATATATATATATATACACACCTAGACCCCGACTTACGACTACGTGGACTTACGACCGTCGGGACTACGACCGCCTCAGATATAGATAAAAAAAATGACACGCATTTTCTATACCGAAACGTTTCCAGTTAATGTAGTCTCCATGTATAATTAGAAAATTATGGGGGCCCCATGTGCATTCAGCTGACTACATTAAAGGTTAAGTGCTCAGTCACACTGTATCCATTCCTTATTATTTATTACTTTCACTGTACTGTATCAATTCATCATTATTCATTACTTTTACTGTACTGTATTTCATTGTAGATTTTTTATTAAAAAAAATTTTTTTTTTATCTATGTCGGACTTACAACCATGTCGGACTTACGACCTGGATTTGGGTCCCTAACCCCGTCGTAAGTCGGGGTCTAGGTGTATATATATATATATATATATATATATATATATATATATATATATATATATATATATATATATCTTGATAAAATCACACGGGAAAAAGGGAAACAACGGAGCACCTTAGCTTTCGTCTTTATTCAAGACATCTTCAGAGGCAACTGGATTACATGGACAGAGAGAGGCTTAAATATACAGGGTGACCTTATTAAACATGAGGTCAGGTCATAATGATGTCATCCACTAATCCCCACACCAACACACACGTAGAGGAGCTTAAGAGAAGGGGGCGACGTGACTAGTCAGGTCAGGTCAAAAATAAGGGACCCACTAAATAACTATCCTACATTTCTCATGTAAATCCACAATGAAAACGTGGATAAGATAAATCTTGATAAAATCACACGGGAAAAGGGAGACAACGGAGCATCTGAGCTTTCGTCTTTATTCAAGACATCTTCAGAGGCAACTGGATTACATGGACAGAGAGAGGCTTAAATATACAGGGTGACCTTAAGTATAATATCAGAACAGCATCTGAAAGCAATGCCTTGTTCGTTCATGTTAGGAATAATAATCACCCCATTGCTTGGGAAAAAAGCTTAGAAGTATTTAAATCATCTTGTGTCACAGAAAAACTTCTGGTTGAAGCTAGTTTGATTTAGGAATTAAAATCAATAAACCTTAGTGATGGTCAGTTCAAAACTGATAATATGTTACATAAATTTATTTCTCAGTGGCCCAAGGTTAAAAATGCTTTGAAAACCTTTGATCTAGATGTATGATAGTTATTTTGTGGGTCCCTTATTTTTGACCTGACCTGACTAGTCATGTCACCCCCCTTCTCTTAAGCTCCTCTACGTGTGTGTTGGTGTGGGGATTAGTGGATGACATCATTATGACCTGACCTCATGTTTTTAAGGTCACCCTGTATATTTAACCCTCTCTCTGTCCATGTAATCCAGTTGCCTCTGAAGATGTCTTGAATAAAGACGAAAGCTAAGGTGCTCTGTTGTTTTCCTTTTCCCGTGTAATTTTATCAAAACTATCCTACATGTAGATCAAAGGTTTTCTAAGCATTTTTAACCTTGGGCCACTGACAAATAAATTTATGTAACATTTTATTCAGTTTTGAACTGACCATCACTAATGTTTATTGATTTTAATTCCTTAATGAAACTAGCTTCAACCAGAAGTGTTTCTGTGACACAAGATGATTTTAATACTTCTATGCTTTTTTCCCTAGCAATGGGATGATTATTATTCCTAACATGAGATTTATATATATATATACTGTATATATATATATATATATATATATATATATATATATATATATATATATATATATATATATATATATATATATATATATATATATATATATATATTTTTTATATATATATATATATATAAAATATACTAATTCACAATATTTTATAATCGCAGTCATGTACTGATTTTATATATATATGTAACCGGTCGGAATTTACTGGACTTTAATTTCTCACTTGACTTGGGGTTTATTAAAGATTGTTAGATGGTAATTGCAGTGGAAGCGCCCCTTTGAGAAAAATCCCGAACCAGCACAAGAACACTTAAATCTACTAAACAAAATGAATTGTCCGTGACCCGTGGAAGGATAGCGTCTGTGACTGGGATGAATGAGACACACTGTAAAATTTAGACACTTATATTCCCTCCAACACTACAAACACAATCAAATAATGGTACACCAATATGCGCACCTCTTAACTTGAACTTAAAACACTACTCTGGGGAATAAAAGTTATACATGATATTGAAATTATTAGAAACTCAGGCAACAATAAATTTAAAGTATTAAGAAATGTTGCTTGCACACATGAAACAGGCCTTAAGGGCTTTCAACAAAATTATATCACCCCAACAGATGCACAATTCCTAACCTAACTTAAACACTACTCTGGGGAACAAAGGTTATACCTGAGATCGGAATTATAAAGAAAAATTAAATGCATTAAAGGAATTAAATCACAGTATCACTCTGGTTCCACTTAGTGACACAAACATTCAAAACAATACTATCAAAATCAATTAAGAACTATTACTACACACGTCAAGATAATATCAGTAACTGAAAAAATGGTACCTGTACTAACTACACACAATAATATTGTCACTATTATTGAGATGTTACTGGGTCCACTAATACCCGTGAACCATGCTCCACCCAATTCAACATACACCCGTAGTAAGGGAGATAAAATGTTTCTCTAGGTATCCCCTAGACTCCTGGTCTCAGTGTGTGACCATTAATCTACTCAGATAGCCTCAATGTACTCTCAGTGCGTCCATGGGCGGGAAGAGAGAACGCCAACAGGTGACTATGGCCAGTAGGTAATACTTCTAGCTGACCGAGGACACGTGGTGTGGTGTTGTGCACCCACGGGGTAAGAACTGATCACCCAATGCTGATGCTGGCCCCGTATCGTTTTAGTTGTCGGGAGCACTCGTTCACTCAAGAGATCCTTTGCTCCTCGCTAACCAGTGACAAGCCTGCACTGATCGTTCCAACGGCGACAATCGCCAATCATCAATCCTCAACGGCAGTCTCAAACAGCAGTCAATCTCTCGCAGTCATCACTCTCGCAGTCAATTTCTCGCAGTCAAGTGGGTTCTGACGGAAACCCTGAAATTGACTCACTGTTAGCTCTTAATAACTTTATCACTGCCCTATCTAACCCCTATCTGAGATCGAATGAGACTTACTGCAAGAGCGCAGCACAGGTGACTAGGCCACGTGACTATTTCTGTGACGGACGCGCAGGGACATCTTGTTGTCTGAATGCTTCCCCGTGACTGAGAGCTAGCCAGCCCCGTGTCCTCTCAAGGCGTTAGCTTAGGCCTACATGACATATTTTCCGCCTAACTAATAACTCCTTGGGACACCCGAAACATTATTCAGACTGATAAACGATCTATAATAATTTCAAATTCAATAATAGTCCCTTAACTTCATGAATTGCATCGTTATTAATTTGGCAAATTACATTTAATATCATATAGGCCCAGTTCCACAACCTCTCACTATGTGCAGGGAGCACTCTCTTCCCTCAGACGACCTTGAAAGCTCAGTATCGCCAATGGCGCGGCGTTTGAAATTACACTGAAATTTCTGAATATCACATATATAATACTGTATATATATATATATATATATATATATATATATATATATATATATATATATATATATATATATATATATATATATATATATATATATATATATATATATATATATATATATATTTGTGTAATAAATGTATGTAGTAAGTATGTACAGTAATTTTTTTCACTCAAATCCTAATGAAACACTAATGAATTAGATTAGAATACGGTAGCTGGTGTAAACAGTGGGAACAATCCTACCACTGACTGTCTCTCGTGAAGCAAGCTTATAAATTAAACAAAATACTTGGTGTGTTTAATATATTACAGTATATTATAAATAAATAAATAAACAAATACATCAGTAAATCCATTTCAAGTACCTGTAAATGGAAAAATTTTACTGACACCGAAATTAGTTCCAGTTAAATAACAGACGCTTAAGTGACGTCACTAGTGTTTACACTACACCAACCGGTAACATTTGATGCCATTACTTGAAGTGAATTGGCCTTATTTAAAAAAACCAAGGATGTATAAACAACACTACTGGGTCAGTAAGCTCCCAATGGTAAGTGTCACATTTGGGGTACCGGTCTTATACAGCGAATAGAGCTCAAAACCTAATTTTTACATGGAAATTTTTGAGGTTGTCTTATACACCCCGTCGCCTTGTAGGCCGAGATATACGGTACAGCTGGCTCGCCTCAACCAGTGACGTCACAACCAATCACAGAGCGTTTCACAGTCACGTGACTTTTTAGCAACTTTAGCCCTAATGTGATACTTTTTGGCCCAATTTATTGAAAAATACCATTACCATAGTGAATTTATGCGTTCTCTTTACCCATTGGCCTGCCATCTTACGAAAAAATTCCGACAGTCAACTCATTCATTGTTACTGTACAAAAGTGTACATGACTTGGGATATTTTTCATAATTTCCGAGTGACTTTTTTGTTCGATTTTATGTCAGTCCATCAGAAATGGCTTGCCTTTTAAAGCCATTTAGTACAGTATTTTTTTTTATACGTAAGTTTGCAACACAATTATTTGACAACGGCTCACTGGTGGCATGGTTGCACAACGTGGGGAATAGCTGCCATATGTTGCTTGGTACTTTGTTTACGTGTTTCTTTACGTGTTGATAGAGATTGCTAAAATCTTCCAAGTATTATTTGATTATATTAGACTGTATCACAGACATCAGAGGATATACAGCCTCTTTGCAGCATCAACCAAACGATGGGGAATTCTAACATTTGTAGTATCTTACATGATTTAATGGGAGAATGAGAAGCAGCATACATGCTCAGTCTTACTCAGAGTGTTTATTCGTTGTTGTTGTGTACCACGTGCCTAACACATTCGTGATTACACAGGCCTAAACACATTCTAACTTTGGTAAGAAGTAACATAATATATAATGTATATAAAATCAATAAAGGCAGCATATAAACATACACATATATAACACTATTTCTCCCTTTCAAAAGAGAGCATGGATGCTACAAATCCTAAATAAACAAAACTTACAGAATTACCTATGGCAGGGAAGAAGGGAATAGAACACAACAAATATAACTTCCTAACTAAACAGTTTTGAAAGGCCTGTTCACAATTCAGATAATTAGAGGTCTAATGTCATTACAGGTCTCCTAACTCTGTTTGATCTTCTAGGACTATTCCCTCCATCAAGTTTTACAGGGGTTTCACATGCACTCTGTGCATTATCAGTGACAGATGTATCATCACTCCAGTCAGTTGACACAGTGAGTGGATACTGGGAAACATCATCATTGACCTCATCATCATCATCATCATGTTCTGGTGCTACATTCATCTCGTCATGTGCCTGAATGATGTGATCCACATGAACATATCTCATAGAGTTTCCACATTTCACTAAATATGTCCTAGATCCACATACCTCGTCAATGACACCAGTTATCCACTTTGCATGCACAGTACCATAACCTTTAGCCACGTTCCTAACTCTCACCCTATCATTTACCTTGAACACTCTTTCACTGGAACTCTTATCATGATACATTTTTTGTTGAGCTTGTTTCCTCTCTACAACTTCAAACAGACTTGGCTTAACTAAACTTAATCTTGTTCTCAACTGTCTCTTCACCATTAACTCTGCAGGAGTACATCCTGTCACACTATGTGGTGTGGTTCTGTATCTGAGTAAGAAATTTGCTAGTCTGTGTTTCATTGATTTTCCTACAGTTCCTTGAATTACCTGCTTGGAAAGTGCTCCCTTTACAATTCTAACTGATCTCTCAGCTGCACCATTAGAGGCAGGATGATAGGGTGGGGTCAGTACATGCTTTACACCGTTGAGTCTCATGAAGTTTTAAAACTCTAATGATTGGAATGGAGGACCATTGTCAGATACTATCTCTTCTGTTTTTCCATGTTCAGCAAATATTAATCTTAATTCATCAATGGTGCTACCAGCATTAGTACTGTACATGTGCTTAACATCAATCCACTTTGAATGATTTTCAATTAATACAAGAAATTTGTCTGTTTCCTTATCACAGAAGTCAATGTGTACTCTTTGGAAGGGACCGGTAGGCCATTTCCAGGTTTTCAAAAGTGTGCTGGGTAACATACTCCTAACATTCTGATAAACAGAGCACTCACGTACCATCATTTCGATTTCACCATCCAGTTTAGGCCACCATACAAAACTTCTGGCCAATGCTTTCATAGCACATATACCTGGATGTTCAAAATGCAGTTCATTCAAAATTTGCCCTCTAAAACACTGTGGAATTAACACTCATACCCCACAACACACATCCCTGTTCTACTGATAATTGACATCTCCTTAAATGATACGGTTGAAAGTCTAAGGATGGACAAATCTCTGGCCATCCATTTAGTGTACATTCCAGGACTCTTCCTAGATTCATGAGCAATCATTCTGGAGGTGACTGGAAAATCTTCTGCTAACATGGTTACAGCATAAACCTTAGGCTCTACTCCATTATTTGATCCACTACATGGCAACCTGGACAAAGCATCTGCATTGGAATGATCCTCTGAACGTCTGTACTGTATCTCATAGTCATATGCCGACAATATCAAAGACCATCTCTGCATTCTTGCTGCAGCAAGTGTAGGAACAGGTAATTTAGGACCCAAAATTGCCAAGAGAGGCTTGTGATCAGTTATTAAGACAAAATTCCTCCCATATAAGTACTGGTGAAATATATTTACTCAAAATATGATAGACAAAGTCTCTTTCTCTATTTGTGCATAATTTTTCTCGCTTTGGGTAAGATTTCTTGAGGCATATGCAATGGGTCTTTCTTCACTGTTATCCATTATGTGACTTATGACAGCACCTAATCCATAGCCTGATGCATCACAAACAAGGTTTAGTGTTCTACTGGTATCATAGTGGACCAAAACATCAGTACTAGACAGAGCTGCTTTACAATCTCCAAATGACTTCTGAGTTGCACTGTTCTATTTCCATGGAATCCTTTTCTTTAACAGTTCATGTAGAGGGGCTAAAACTGATGAAAGTCCACTCAAGAACTTTGAATAATACCCAGGAAAGCTTTCAATTCACTGACATTTTTTGGAGCGGATAAATTTACTATGGCTCTTACTTTATCTTCTACAGGTCTCAGCCCTTCTGCATTCACTTTGTAGCCAAGATAAGTTACTTCTTTCATTAGGAATGAACATTTGCTCTTGTTGAGCCTGACATTGTGTGCCAACAATCTTTCGATTACTATGGCTAGTTTTGACATGATTTTGGATGTCACTGTCAACAATAAGGACATCATCCTGAAAACATAACACATTTGGAAGACCCACAAGAATTTTGTCCATGATGCACTGAAATAACTAGTGCACTTTTAACACCATAAGGCAACCTATTGAACTTATACAATCCTTTATGAGTGTTGATGGTAAGGTACTGCTGACTTTCAGCATCAACACAGACCTGAGCATATGCTTGGGACAAGTCTAACTTGGTGAAAATGGTTCCACCTGTTAGTGTAGCAAACAAATCTTGAGACGTGGGTAAGGGATATTGCTCTTCCTCAACAGCTTGATTAATGGTAACTTTATAATCACCACATAGTTTTAACAGATTTATCTGCTTTAGGTACAATTACTATAGGAGCAGCCCAATTGCTCTTGGCGGTTTTCACAATTCCCTCACTCACAAGTCTGTCTAATTCCTTCTCAACCTCACCTTTCATTGCATAAGGAACAGGTCTGGACTTAGCATATATGGGTGTAACATCTTTGTCAATGGTGATATGAGCTTCATAACCCTTTATACCATCCTGTCCCTTAACAAATAAAATCTTGTATTTTTCAAGCAATTTCTCAAGACCTGGAACACTGTTACACATCCTAACACTAAATATCTCCTTCCAGTCCATCTCAAGTTCACACAACCAGTTCTTACCGAACAAAGTTGGTCTATTCACATAACTAGCTATAATTAATGGCAACTTTAAATTCTGATTTTTGTACTTTACCTCACACTCTAATTTACCTTCTGTGTTCAAAATCTCTCCAGTATAGGTTCGCAACTTAACACCTGAGTCTTCTAAAGGCACATACACAAATAGCTTCTCATGCATATCTCTACTCATTATGGAGAAATCAGCTGCAGTATCCACCTCCATGGTTACAGTTGAGTAATTAATGCACAAGTCCACATTATACCTATGTTTAACTTTCTCTTCATGACTGGTGTAAATAATAAACACATGGGCACTCTCATCATTATCAGGTTCACTAACACTCATGAGTACTGTTTTTCATTTCCTTTTCATCACCTTCAACGACATATACTCTACCTTTATCACTTCTGGCAGGGGCTGTAATTTCTTTTTCACAGGTAGGAGCAATATGTCCAAATACGCTGACAATTGTAACATCTTTCAGTTTCCCTAGGCATCTCTTACATTTTAAATCAGCATGTGTTCCTTGTTTTGTGGCATAATTTTTCCTTTTAGCTACAGTTACTTTACACACTGAGCCACTACTGCCAACTGTTTCACTACCGGCATTGGGAACAAATTCTCTGGTGTTTTTTCTCTGTTAATTCCATGCTATGTAATTGTAACTATCTGACATGCATTTTCAAAAGTTAAGTTAGTGGTGTTCATTAACTTATTTTGTATTTTTTCATAATTCAGACCTATCACAAACCTGTCACTTCGAGCTCGGTTCAAGAACTGTCCAAAGTTACAGTGAATGGATAACTTCTTCAAAGTTACTATATAATCAGGTACTGGTTCATCTTTCCCTCTATCTCTGGTGCCAAATTTGTAACTTTCAGCAATCTCAAGTGGAGCAGGATCAAAATGTTGCTTCAGAATCTTGGTAATCTGAATCAGTGAGAAGTGTTTGGGTTTGTCTGGAGCAAGCAGATTGACCAGAGTAGAATGAACATTAGCTCCTACCTCTGTCAAAAAGATTGATTTCCTTTTCTCTTGAAGGGGCTTCTTCTTTTGAGCATCACCACCGTCTTCCGTTAATTCATTTGCCAGGAAGAAGTCCATTCTCTCACAATATGATGTGAAGCTCTCCTTGTTTGCATCATACTCCCCCACTCGTCCCATGTATCCACTGACGCCAGCCATGGTTGCTCTCTTCACTCAAATTCTCCAGGGTCAGAGTAGCCTTCCCTTCAGTGGTCACTATCCTCTCTTCAAGGACTTCACCAACACTTTGTGAATCCCAATCTCGTCGCCAGTGTAGTATCTACACGAATTAATGGGAGAATGAGAAGCCACATACATGCTCAGTCTTGCTCAGAGCATTTATTCGTTATTGTTGTGTACCATGTGCCTAACACATTCGTGATTATACAGGCCTAAACACATTCTAACTTTGGTAAGAAGTAACATAATATATAATGTATATATAATCAATAAAGGCAGCATATAAACATACACATATATAACAACGTTATGTGTCATATTTCAAGTCGTTAAAAGGCTTTCAGATACCAGGTGGGAGAGTTAAATTTCATGCACTACAGAAAGTAATCCTTAACCAAGCAAACCAGGATGCCCAAACATTTTCTGACGCCCGAAGCTTGTAATAAAGAAGTGCATTCTTTCCAATTCCTTGTTAGCACTGTCATCTGGTACAATATTCTGAACCAATTAATAAAGTTAGCAAGTTAATGCACAGAATTGACATACCACTAGACCAGTGGTTCCCAAACTTTTTGGGTCGCGACCCTAAATACAATCTTCTCCTGGCCTGGCGACCCTAAATGTGGGTACATGTAGTGTTAATTACCGATCATTTGATATGTTGTGTTTATTCATATAGTTTTATTTAGTTAATTTAAGTGACTAACACAATGAATTTCAATAAGTTTTTAATTCGATGAAATGAAAAACACCAATTTTCATGAAAATAAGATTTTATAACACAATTCGGGAACCTATCTGACAAACCAGATTTTTTTCGTGGCTAACGTGATGCTGCTTTATTCTTGGAGCTTGCTCATTTGAATTTTGATTGTACTGTATGGTGATAAATTTTAATAATTATAAAAATAAATTTCAGTAGCTTTTTTAATAAAACAAATGAAAAGGATATGTAACCTAATTTATTATAATAGCAAACTAACATAGAAATGAGAGAAAAATACTATATAACACTTCTTAGCATAAAAAAAGCAAGCACTCTTGCACTAAAAACAAAACACCATCAAGGTGGTTGGGTGTCAAATAACCCAAACTCGAAAAATAACGCTTATTTACGTCTGCTCATATGCTTCAATTTCATTAAAAATCTCCTTGAATGAAACAAGATACTTAAAAATCGGCTATTGTAGGAGCTACCCCGGTAACTACACAAGTGTTATAAATTAAGAATAAAAAGAAATTAGCTATGGGTTTTTAACACCAGTGACTGTAATGGAGGGTTAATTACAAAGTTTGATAAGAGAAAAATCAAGGATTTTCTCTGGTTACCATGATAGTGCTTTATTTCGTAGGTAAGCTCCTCTAAGTTTGATTTTATGTTGATAGATAGAGCACAGTGCAAGTCAGGCTGAGGATCCACGCGGTTCTTCGCTTTAGTCTTGATCGTAACAAGACCTGAAAATCTTTGTTCACAGAGATATATTGTTGGAAAGGGGAGAAGAGCCTTTTCAGCCTCCTGAGTCAGAATGAGCTTATCCTTGAGTTGGATCCAAAATTTCGAATACTGGAGGATTTCAAAGCGTTAAGCTTCTGCACTTGATTTTCCTAAAGGTCAATAAGATCTTCTTGAAATCCTGGAATATCTTATCCAATTTCACTGACGTTCACATTGCGCACATTCCTGATTCAGCTATGCTTTTCGAGGTCAACGTTTTCTGGAAAATACCTGTCCATTTCTTCCTTGGCACACAAGTGTTGGACGTAAACGTACTCGAACATTTTAAGTGTACGTACAGTGGTCCCTAGGTTAACGAGCACAATTTGTTAACCGAAACTATTGTTTCAATGGGTTTTTGGGGAATTGGTTCCAGCTCACCGAAAATTGCCTAAAGTCAACAAAAAAGGTAGTAAAGTACACTTACTTTGAGGTGTGTATGTAGAAGGCTCCTGGATGATGATGATGATGGGAATTAGAATGGGGGTGGAGGAGAAGGGAGAAGAGAAGGCATTGGGGTGGAAGAGAAGTCACCCCATGCTGCCATTTCACCCATAAAATTTTAGCTCTCTTGGTGTAATTCAAGATTATTTTCTTTAAATCAACACTGCACTGCATTATATATTGTCAATATGTAAAATAAATTTCAAAATGACCAATAATTTGCTTGGAAACACAGAAAAAAAGCGTTTATGTTCAAGAGAGTCTGAAGCAAGATGTTACCTCCACTGAAAAGACACAAAGACTGACGTCTGTATGGTGTGTTAACAGGCTGTTTGGCGCGCAAAAAACTAGCTTCCTATACTTCAATTATGTTCAATAATTGTTAAAATGGCTAAAAAATTTAATATAAAACTTTTAAAATTATTGAACAGTACAAACTTCTTGATATTGACTAAAATAGTAAGGAATTTAAGCCGTAGAACAGATTACTGTATTGGCGGACTAATACTACAGCTGGTGGATCGCCAAACGCAAGCAAAAACATGTGGAGGGGCGCTCGTAAGAAATTCGTTAATCGAGGGATTGCTCGTTAACCGAAATTAATAATCTTATGGAAGGTAATTCGTTAACCTAGGAGCTCGTTAACCGAGGGATCACTGTATATGGATACTTTATTATCCACATCTATTCTACTTTAGTTAGCATTTCAATAATTCTTCATATTGTGCCAGTGACGTGATCCAATTATAACATTGTAAAAATTCATAATTTTGCCTTTTTTTCGAGACCGTCCCGTGACCCTCATTTGGGTCGCGACCATGGGTTTGGAAACCACTGCACTAGACAGTAGCATTACTGAAAAGCACAAAAAATCCTTTGAGGAGGCCATAAAGGTTGCTTCAGATATACAACTGGCATTTGATGAGCCAATAGAGGCAGTGTTTCCTGAAAAACGAACGATGAAAAGGAAGCTGCTTTTCATATATGAAGGGGCAGATGAACCCATCAGAGGGGGAAAAGATGCATTCAAAATAAATTACTTTACTGTTCTTGTACATGATGCTGTAGCTGAACTAGAGGAAAGGTTTGAACAAAAACCAAGTATGGTTTTGTTTGTAACATTTTTTCACTGAAATCAACGACACCAGAAGATTTGGAGATGTATAAAGATGCTGCACAAGACTTTCGGGGAACATAATTGCTGATGAAATCCTTACAGAAATCAGGAGCTTTATGGCTCTGTGCTCAGGAAGCCAACTGCAACAGCCAACTGCAATGTCTGTTTTACAGTAGTATCTATATCAAAGCCATTTAAATTACATCCATCCCAATTTGTGTGACATTTTGTGGATTTTCTCACTGCCGATTACAATAGCCTCAGGAGAAAGGTCATTCTCAAAGCTGAAGATAATAAAAAAAAACTCTGCGTTCATCCATGCTTGCTTGCACCGTGTAAGCAAACATAAACCACCAAAGCACTTTTGAAATTAAATTTGCAAATGCTATTCTAAGATTCTACTATTTCAGGAAGGGCACATGCATATGCACATATGCATTAACGAAACATATTAAATCTCATTAAGCATTAAATACTATTTAAAAATAAAGTGTGATTTTGAAGAAAGAAAAAAAAAATATCTATAAATATTCACAGAATTTCTTCAGTGTTACAGAAATAGTATTTCTACATAAAAAATAGATTTGGGATGCCCAGTGCCATTGTCCTCATTTTGTACAGCGCTCGCACAGCCCTTAAGCCGCCGCTGCCTGTAAGAAGAAGTTCTCTGATAAGATGTTTTGTTACTCGTGACTTAAGGGTTTTAGAATTAAAGTATATGTGAGTTCTTCCCTGGAACACTTTATCTTTAGAATTGTAAATTGATGGCTAATTATTATCCTGCACTCTTCAGTTAACACCAGAAATAATGGCTCTGACCTTTGAACCCACAATAAAAAAAATAAAATTCATCCCATGAGCAATGCGTCAGTCAAATTTCACGATAAGTAGTAATTATAATTTCAGTTATCAGAAGTGATCTTGACTTTGATCTTTCACAAAATATTAAAAAGTCCTTTGTTTAACCAAGAACAATACACCCACATAAATTAATGGTAATCTGTGAATAGAATCTGAAAATAATAGAGGAAAGTCTTGTGTACCGTTGAAGGGATAGATGGCTAAACTGAAACAAGTATGTCCTTCTAAACTTCGATAGTGGTGATCAGCTTGAATGTCTGTGCTACTTACGTCATTAAATATCTGATCTTAAAGTTTATATCGACAAGTAGGCTACTGGTCTTTGCCTTACAATACAATACAGGTTGGGATGGGTGTTCCAAAAATTTTTCATATATTAATTGCACTCAGTATTTATAATTAGTTTATTCGAAGTAATATAGTTATTTCGTGAATCTTTATCAGTCGGAGAGCATCTTACTTTGGAGAGGATGTGATGATCTACTCTAAGGGAGGGACGTCTGTATTGTCCACAAAGTCCGGGGAGTTCGGTCTGTCAAATGGGGGGTTGAGGCTGGCAGTGGTGGGTTGAAGGCTGCTGCAGATAGCGGCGGTGTTGACGGAGTCATTGATGGAGTCGTTGACGATATTTGTGTAATCCATGTCACTCTTCTTCTCCCCTACCTCTAAATATTTGAGATCACTGTAACACATTGAATATTTTATTTCAGTAAGTCATAATATGAGAAGCATAAATGTAGAAAGTTATCTACCAGAAAAAGGAATACCAGAAAAATATTTAAAGCAAGAAATTTGACGATTTCAACCTGCATCTTTTGTTGATCAAATTTGCTAAAGATCACAAAAGAAAATATAGCATGCAAACAATCATTTCTATAAAGTATTATGTAATGTTATCATTATCAGAGCCTATCAGTGCATAATTAACCTACAGTCGAGGGGATACTTTTTCGACACCTTTTGACAATATCCGAATGTTTGTCTGAACAAATTGCAGTAATGGCAAACTTTATTTTTCCTTGTCAAAGAAATACAAAGTCGTAGTGCTAGATAGGTTTAGACGGAATTGCCAGGTGAGACTGTAGTGGATACTCTCCCCTACAACTGACAACCCTAGCCGCATTCCAATGCGACAGGATTCAGCAAACCGGCGAGTTTCTCGGGGGGCCACCCTGCGACGCTTGCATCCGGTTTTACTTCCGGTGGCCGAGTATATAAACTCTCTGTCTTGCCATTGAAGTCCATTCTACCCTACGTTCCTGAACCGGCAAGACCTCCAAACAAGCTCCTCACCAACCAGCAACTCTCTAGCACTGCACTGTACATACAATATATATACAGAAAATGCATTGTTTGTTTTTAATCTACCTCAATCCTGAGTGTGAAATATCTACATGTACGTACGTATGTGAGCCCATACAAAGGGAATTTGACAGCTGGCCATATACAGTACACTACAAGACATTCAAATAAGGTTAGGTTAGGTTACCCCCAGAAGCCAAGCAGGATCCTTCTGAATAACTTCAACTTGTCTTTGAAGGACCTTATAGAGTTGTAATTTAGTAAGCAACATGGTATATAGATTGTGAAATATAGTCATGGAAAAGGAAAGGCCGTGTAATATGGATTTTATTACAACCGGAACTTGTGTCCAACTAAAAAATGTAATGTGTGGAGAGGATATCATATCCAGCGCATAACAGTAAATAAGTGATTCAACAGAGGAAGTGAGCAATGTTACCTCATCTTCTAAACCTCATTCAAATTCTTTAAAAATCAAGAGGATGAAGTCTGTGAGAATATTTATGGTTCCTCAGGAGGTTAGTCCTCCTGTCGTGGGAATCGCCAACTTCGGTAACAAGGCCAAAGCTACTGCAGAAATGCACGCCGGTAATACATATTCTAAGGATTTCGTGTATCCCATGATTATGCAGATTCTTTGTAACATATATAGGGATGACAATGAGAATAATTTAAAACAAACTGTAAATAAAGAGCATTATTTGTTATTTAAAAAAAATCCTATCCTAGGTTTACCTAAAAAAAAATGGTATTGTTTGGCTTTATTTTCTATTATGTACCATTATCATTTCTTACTTCTCTGCATTTCTCTGGTTCTTTTCTTTAGTCTTTCTTTCGTATACAGAATGAGGGTAAGGAGGGGAGTGAGGAAGAGAGGGAGGAGGGAAGGCCTGTGGTTGAGGGAGGTGGGGTTGCCTGTGGTCAGTCTCTATTCACAACTCTGCACATGGGTGACATAGATAAAATGGTCGTTAATGCACTGGGATTGATGCAGTAGTGCAATACAGTTCAGTCTGTGCAACTGAGCAGCCCTTTCCAGAACCCACTCTGCTCATCCCACACGGGGAGGGGGCTAGAAAAGGTGCCCTAAACATAGCCTGCCTAAAAAAACAACCTGACTGGACAATCGCACCTAGAAAGGTCATCTTAATGCCCCCGAAAACATAACCATAATCACAGATCAAAGCAAAAACAAACTTTACAACGTCTTATGGTCGCTGCATGGAAAGTGAGGACCCTCCTGGATACTTGCACGAATGAGCATTCTGAAAGAAAAACTGCCCTTCTTGCACAAGAGCTGTCTTGGTATAACATCGAAAAAGCAGCCATTAGTGAGCCCTGACTCCCAGACGAGGGTCAACTGACCTGAGGTGCCGGTAGAACAGAGGACACTGAGGGCAGTGCCCCGCCGCTCATCGTCTCGTAGGCCTACAGTTTCCAAACTTTAATTTTTACTTATATTTCTTACAGTTCTCACATGAACACTTTCCTGTATATTGTAACCTCATGCCTTATAAACACATATTTTTATCCTAAATTACACACTAAGGTAAAGTTCTGGTTTGCTAGTTCGTGGGTAAATTCATTGGGTAATAATATCAACGCGGCACACTCGAGGCGGGTACAAAGGACGCTCCCTTAAAACAAAAGCCGAATGTTCATGGCGTGGGTATATCCACTTCACTTAAAACTGTAATTAGGGATCCTCCTCTCACACATTGCACTATTTGAACACAGACATAAGATTCTTTGATCACTGTACCTGTCGTGGGTATACGTCACGCGAGGATACGAGGTGTATTAAGTTCACACTGATTTTTCCTTTCAAGTATAGTTTCTGGGTCACTTCCAACACCTCACATAGTTCTGGTACATTTATCCTTTTTCCAGATCAATGTTCTCATGTTTTTTCATATGATATTTGTGGAAGTTATGTTCGCTACACGTTCACAGACGTAAATAGTATGACCTTCAAACCATGATCCACACTTAGTCCTACAGTACACTAGTCCGGCTCAACTGGACTTTCCCAATCATCTTATGGATACCCTGAGTTCTCCTTAATACTATGAATACATACAATTAATATTATATAACCGTACCTGGGTACAATACAACACATGATTCAGTAACATTGAGTAGGTGAGTTATCCTTTATCAATGTTTCCCGTTTTCTGAGATTCTACAAGGATGGTGGATTTGAATGTTTTATAGTGTAATATGAATTAAAGGGGGTTTTTAGGAATGACAATGATGTGCGCAGTACACCACGATCCAAACATTGGCATCTCATTGACTACATCATTGTCAGAGAAAGAGATTGCCAAGATATCTTCATCACCCGACCCACGCGTGGCTGAGACCACTGCGACACTGATCATCGGCGCGTCAGAGCCAAACTCTCCCTTCACGTCCCCAAAACGACGAAGACAACAAACCTCCAGAAGAGATTTTAACACCAAGCGACTGGAGGATCCAGCTGTAGCACATGCTTTCAGAGAGCAGTTCATCTATGTGCTGATAAACAATCCAACAACAAACAAGCAAAATTCGATTGCCGAATGGAGTCCCATCAAAGCTGTCATCACAAAATCCTGCAACGAGACCCTCGGTCAGATCAAAAGGAACACCAAGATTGGTTTGATGAAAACAACCTGGAAATCGAAGTACTCGTCACTAGTAAACGTGCTGCTCTCACTGACTGGCAGAGCAACCCTAAGTCTTGGACCAAAGCTGATACCTTCCACGAGAAGAAAGCAGGAGCCCAGCGCAAACTTTGAAAACTAATGAAGGAATGGTGAAAAAATATAACGTATGAAACGCAAAAATTTGCAGATTCAATTTTTCAATTTCCGCTAAAACAATAGATGGCTCATCTACTCATGGGGTGGCCCCCCTCCGATCTTCAGATGGTAACTCCCAAATTAAAGATGAAGAAGGCATACGTCAGTGCTGGAAAGAGCACCACCATTCGCTGCTCAACCGTAACACTAATGTGGATGTTCTGACTACCCAGCAGGTTCCGTAGCACCCAGAACTGAACCACCTCAGCTATCCTCCATCCCTGAATGAGGTAGCTACAGTACTGCCATCAAGCAGAAGAAAAATAACAAAGCCACAGGGCCTGATGGAATCCCAGCCGAGGTGTATAAAGCAGGGAGACCTCTGCTTACCAGCCGTCTCCACTCTCTCCTGGAGAATATATGAGAGAAGGAGGAAATCTCCCAAAATCTTAAAGATGTCTCGATCGTCAATATTTATAAGAACAAGGGAGACTGGTCAGACTGTTGTCTGTAGCTGGCAAGATTATCTTGCAAGTCCTCCTAAACAGACTTCTTCCTGAGGCAGAAAACTTCCTCCCCAAATCTCAATGTGGCTTTAGAGGTTAGACCATCACGTGGTAACACTGACATGATATTTGCTGCCTGCCAGATACAGGAAAAGCGCAGAGAACAGCGTTGTGACTTGTACAGGGCCTTCATTCACCTTACTAAGGCCTTCGACTCGTCAACAGGGAACCCCTCTGGTGGACCAGTCCGTTTTGGCTGCCCACCAAAATTCATTGACATTGTGAGGCAACTCCATGATCGCATGAATAGCAGTGTTCTGTACAATTGCACCCAGTGTGAAATCTTCCCCATCCAAACTGGGATAAAACAAAGATGTGTACAGGCACAGTCTCTCTTTTCCATTTTCTTGGCTGCTTTCCTTACTCATGCCAGTGCCAATTTAGCCGGCAGGGTGGACATCCAGGGACTTTTCAACATAGGACGACTCCAGGCAGGAACAAAGGTGTCGGCAGCTTCCATCACTGAACTTCAGTAAGCAGATGACCTCACCCTCGTTCAAACTGAAAGTGACCTACAGGAGATCCTGAACACCTAGCAGAAACGTAAACACAGTTCGGCCTTTAGGTGAATGCACATAGACTCAGATTCTCTTTCAACCTGCCCTTGGTTCAACCACACCTCCACCATCCATCCAGCTTAATGGCACTACTCTCTCTAATGTTACCCACTCCCACTACCTTGGTTCCCACCTGTCCACCACCGAGTACATCGATGAAATTCAACATCGGATCAGATGTGCATCTGAAGTCTTTGGCAGACTCCGCACCCATGTCTTCAGCTGTAGGGAGCTAAAATTATCTACAAAGTTGCACGTGTATCAAGCAGTGGTCCTCTCCATCCTGCTGTATGGCAGCAAGACATGGGTCACATACAGGAGGCACTTCAAGGCACTTTATAACTTTCACCAACGTAGTCTACGTTCCATCCTCTGAGTTCGCTAGGAAGACAAGGGAACAAATGCCAGTATTCTCACTGACACCAACTGTAGGAGCATCGAGGCTACCATTATCCTTGAAAAATTATGCTGGACTGGCCATGTTACCAGCATGGGCGACAGTAGACTGCCAAAGCAGCTACTTTACAGTCACCTAACGAATGGTAAAAGTCACCTCACCTTAGAGCTCACCAACGAAGGCGACATCCTTAATAACTCATATCATTGTAGCATAGCTGGATCATCGCGATACTCAATTCCGAGTGACAGCAAAGTAGTAGTAGCAGTATTGTTGTGGCGACCTGTGGTGTAATGGTCAGCATGTTCGCCTCACAAGTGAGTGGGCCTGGGTTCGATCCCCGGGCAGGATGAAATTATGGGCAAGTTTCTTTACGCCATTTGTCATTTGCCTTTGTCTTTGTGTGTTGGAGTAATGTGTGTGTCGGAGTACTGTGTTGGAGTAATGTGTGTGTCGGAGTACTGTGTGTTGGAGTACTGTGTTGTAGTACTGTGTGTTGTAGTACTGTGTGTTGTAGTACTGTGTGTTGGAGTAAAGTGTGTGTTGTAGTACTGTGTGTTGGAGTACTGTGTGTTGTAGTACTGTGTATTGAGTACTGTGTGTTGGAGTACTGTGTGTTGGAGTACTGTGTGTTGTAGAACTGTGTATTGAGTACTGTGTGTTGGAGTACTGTGTGTTGTAGTACTGTGTGTTGGAGTACTGTGTGTTGTAGTTCTGTGTATTGAGTACTGTGTGTTGGAGTAAAGTGTGTGTTATAGTACTGTGTGTTGGAGTACTGTATACTGCCAGATTCTGGGGTCACTAATTCTAAGGGGGGATAACTTAACTATAGTCTTAATTTTAAAGGTTGCTGCCACCAGACCCCCTCTGGGCAGTATGTAGCTCGTTAGGTAGCGGCCAGAGTGGACTAGGCATTGGGTTAGGTTTTTCATTGACCAGATCGATAAGGGGAAAGAAGAGTGAAACCATAACATGTCTTAACTAATTTATTCCTTATAAAACATACTGCATTCCGTTAAGATACAAGTGAGTTGGCCTTCCTCAGAAGAACAACGATGATTCTGGTTGACCTGCTCGACAACAGAAGTCTTACATTAGTTGCGTGTCATCCACACACTTATTGCATAACAATGAGTGACCTCCTTACCTCGGTCATTTCTTCTTACAATAACACTCAACACGTCAGAGTGCTCCACCTGTATGGAATATAGCCCCTTAGGTTATCATACATAGTAGCACCAGCTCACCACACCTGTTACACTCCACACCTGCCAGTATGGGACTCCTTGTAATTTCTAGATACACATATCAGGCACCTCGTTTGCATACTGCCCTCCCCTCGGTGGGTAGAGACGAGGGTTTCACCAAGAGACATACCAATACCGTTTCTACGCCTGGTATTATAGATCGCTCCAAGTGACGCCCGCGGAGTTTCTCACGTATTTCATTATGTATTCCTACTCATTTGTGGGGGTATGCCGGGAATCCACAGGTTCACAGTGGAATAGCATAGCTGGGAGTAGTCATCTCACATGGTGGGACGCTCACTCCGTAATGGCTGCCGTGCTGGTGAGGTCAGAGCGCGCGGGGACCTGTGTTTGATGAGAGAGCGAAGGATACTAAAAAATAATGCCTGATGGGCCGTTATCACCCACCCCAATACATCACTATTTCACTTTATACACCAAGCAAAGTTTTAAACTGTAATAACTGCTTTATAAGTCTCTTTTTTTTAGGGCTGAATACAGCCCGATGAAGTTCACTGACCTGAGTTTGATGAGAGAGCGAAGGATACTGAAGGCCGATGCCCCCCTCACCCCCACCCGGCTCCTCTCTGTTTAGGCCTACAGTTTCCAATCTTTACTTTTACTTTTATCTTCTTCGCCACTGATCGGCTTGTTAGCCGCTTGGGCGATCGGTCATGTCTCTTTTCATTTATATTCTTCACCAAAAGATCGGCTCGCTAGCCGCCCGGGCGATCGGTCACGTCTCTGTCACGCACTGTTGGCAAATACTGGGCATGCACCGGCTCCTGAATGTACCTGAACCCACTCCAGTGTTGGTCAAGTCTTGTCTTGAAAAAACTCACACTCAGTGCCATCCACAACACTCTCTGTTAGATTGTTCGAGTTTATAACCCTCACTCGAAAGTTTGCCCTCACGGTTTTTCTGGACTTGGCTTCTTCAATCTTGAGCTATGACCCCTTATTAGGGCGAGCGTCCGCCAGCTCAAGTAAGGACACTCCAACTGGTGGTGCCCTTGAGATGCTTATACACCTCAACTAGGTCCCCCCCTTGCCCGTCACCTTAGTATAAGCTAGGCAAGTTCAGGCGCTCAATCTCTCGGAGTAGCTGAGGTGCCCGATACAGGCACCGGTTGGTGGCATCCCTCCTTTGAACATTTTCAACCAGCAGCAGTCCCTAGCATATCTCCAGGACCAGATGGGGTGACGAAGTACTCCAGATAAGTGGCACTTCCTCCTGTAGATCGTCACGAGGACAGACCGTCTAGATATCTGAACGACAGCTTCTTATAAGACCCAATAGTTGTTGCCTGATTTACCTTCTTCTCACAATGGCCCGAGAACTTCCAGCTCGTTGTCAACATACACCTAGTCCTTCTCCACAGTCTCCGCTCATTTCTTCATCCAGTTAGGACATATGATACTTCCTTACTGTTAGTACGCCCCAGGTACGTCCTCTTACCTTCGTGACATTGAATCTCCAGCAGCCATTTTATTTAAACCATTCCTGGAGCCCACAGGGTCCTTCTGCGGCTCTTCACAGTCCACTTGGTTCTTAATTTCCCGAAATAACACCATCATCAGCAAACATTTGTATGGAGAATTATTACAACGTCAGGCATGTCATTTATAGAACAAACAAACAACAGCGGGTAATACACTACCCTGCGGTGCCCACTTGTACAGGTACGGATGACGTTCGTGCCATTAATTACCACACACTGCTTGCGGTCATGTAGAAAGTCTTCTATCCACGCTAGGACATTTCCCCGAATTCCGTACCTTCGGTTTGATTTTCAGCCTTTCGTAGAATTGCACTGTCGAAAGCCTTAGCAAAATCTAGGTAAATATTGTCGATAATTACCACCCGTTCTGGAATATGGGTCCAAATATCAGCAATACCTTGAGCAATTGTGTTAAGCAGAGCGCCCCGGCATAAAACCGTGTTAATCTTTTACAAGGTTGTTTCGTAGTAGATGTTCCATCGCGGCATCTCTGATAATACTCTCAATGCTACATATGCTGATCAGGCTCACGGTCTATAGTTGTTCGTGGAGTGACTATCGCCATTTTGTTCATCAGGCATTTTACGAAACAGAATCTTCAGGGGGCTCAGCAAGCTCGTTTGCACAGCTCTCTTAGCACTCCTAGGATGCACCATGTCAGGTCGGGACTCTTGTGGACCTTTAGCCTGGACAGTTTATTTCTAATACCTCTTCTGCCGAACACAATGTGGGTCAGTGCTGTGTCGAACCGTCTGTCCTCAAACGCAGGAAGGTTAGTTGCATCCTCTTGTGAACACTGGGAAAAAGGCTGTTCAATGCCTCAGCTTTATCCCCTGGTCAGAATCTGCGTAACTACTGCATCTTTAAACTCAGGTCTGGTCTCCTACTCATGTTTTTCAATTTCGACTTTTGCATAGCGGTAAAACGCCTTTGAGTTTGACTTGACCCTCGCGTGCAACCAGCCTCTGGAACTCCTTTTCAGCCTCTACGCTCCTATCTTTTTGCTTGGTTTCTGGCTCTTGCATACATCCTCCTGTCTTGCTCATCGTTTGGCCCAACCCCGTCTTGAATTTCTGGGTTTTCTTCTTAATTTTATCCCGACCGCCGCATCGTTCATAATGGCCAAGGATCCTCATCTCCTGAAGCACTGGGTTTGGTCTTGGGTATATATTTATCGATCGATAGGTCATTTACTAGTTATGATATTCAGCGTAGTGTCTGCGTTCTTATTACCTTAATAAGTCAGGCCAGTTGATACCTCATCTCTTCCCTCATCCCATTATGGTTCCGCTTGTAATATTTGCGCCTTGGCCTGGCCTTATCTTCGAACAGAGTAACAAGATTAAATCAGACCAACCAACTTTTCTTCTACATTGGCTAAGTGCCAACTGGGGCAGGTGTTCGAGTTTAGCCACCATACCCTCCTCGTTTGTTATGATGAGGTCAAGTAGCTTCGGGTGTTTGCTGCTCCTCTGTAATGTCATCGGGTCTCTCCGTATTTGGAACAAATTATCTCCTCAGGTTTCTACAAAAGAAGTAGCAGGATTATTCAAGTCATTCGAGGTGGACTCGTTCTCCAGTCAATGTCGCCATGGTTAAAGTCCCCCCATGATAAGGAGGTGGCTGGGGTTGAGCATCGCCGCATTGTTTTGTAAGGTTCTTAAGTTCCTTTGTTGATTTAGTGGAGGCCACAGTTTGGGGATCTGTAGATACACCGACGATAAGTAAGACCCTCCTTTAATTTAATTTTTACCACTTGGACTCTTCAAAAACATCCTCTCTCCTGTACCTCGCCTGGCTGGCTCCTGAGTCTTGCCTGGCGTAGATAACCACACCCCTCCTGCAGGATTCTTGAGTTAGGTTCGTAAATGAGTCATATCCAGCAATACTGGACTCATTCCTCTGGGTTGATTCTCCTGTTCTTGTACAACAGTTCTGCAACTCCTACAATATCGTTTGGTGTGCTCTTGGTAGTGTTTCAAGACTCCCTCTCTTATCCAAGGGAACGTGTCAGTATTAGTGTACATGACATTCAAGCAGAATTTGTTCTCTGATAACGTCTCTGCTCTTAGTAAATAAACCCGCTCCACCCACATTCTCAGAGCTGCAGCATTTGCTAAGTACACTGTTTTGCAGAATTGTAGTTAAAATGTCATTATTTTACACGGCTCGTTTCCCTCTGTGTCCAGTAGGCTGGGCTGGTGCCGCCTCCCAGGGGTGGGGAGTTGAGTGGAGTGGAGGGTGCACTGCTGCCCCCCTGGCCCTGTGTCGCGCACTTGTTTCCTACCCTCCCCCTGAGTGCCCGGCCCATGTGCACCTACTTACGTTCCTCCTCAGCTCCTCCTCTTCTGCCTTCAAGTCCTGCAGGAGCTTCTTGTGCTATTCCTCTGCATTGCCCGTGCGGTCTGGGTGAATAAATACATCCCGAAATGCCTCGCTCCTTGCTAAATTTTTGCCTGCTGCCGAATAACTGCCATTCTCCCTCCTCCTCCTAGTGTGATCCTGAGGGGCGAGGCCCAGCCATCTGCATTTGTCCCGATCTCCTCACATCTGATTTGGAATCTTCAGAACCTCTACAATGCAAATATTTTGGAAACAGCACCTTGTCGTGTGTTCCTTATCACAGTTCTCTGCCTGGCTCCTCTGGGACTCAAAAACTATTACATTGTTCCTGCGCTGGAGCCGTTCCTGGTGTTCCTCCTCTCCCCTAACAGTGGTGCATTAATTTTCATTTCTTCGACACACTTTTTCAGAGTCCCAATCTCTGCTGTAGAGACCTGTACTGATTTCTGCATTACTCCGTCCTCCGTAGCCCTCCTAATACGTCAAGCATGCTCCTCTTAACTACCTCCATTCCTATTAGCTACTTCCTCCAGTCTTAGCAGGATCTCTTTCCCCGCTTGCTCCAGTTTGTTAACCAGCAGGGCTCCTGCTTCATCTCTTCCGTCCTAGAACTCGTTTCCCTTATGGTTATAATCGCTTCATTCACGCCGGCTATACGTGAGCAATACCAGCAACCATCATGCTTTACGGCAGTTAGCCTTCCTAAACGTTGCATTAGTTAGGCCTGTATCACCTCCATATCCGACGTCTCCCCTGTAGTAATCACATATCAAACTCATGGTTGTTGTTGACATTTGTGGGGTGCAGACTGTGTATAAATCTACACCTATTTCAAAAAATAAAGAGAGAGAGAAAAAAGTGCTTAGCTGCTCTCTGTTGCCTATAGAGGCTGTCGTCTCTGCGACTCGTGCACTGTATCTCCCTGTAGATGGTGTATTATAAACACAGTTTCAGTGTTTGAGAAAGCACACAAACAAAATAAAATTTAAAGTCTCTATGGCACCTATGACATGAATAGTGGCAGTTGTCATACCAAAAGCTCGATTGCCAACATGTATTCACTTTAAGTTATTTATAGTCTCTTCTGCATTCTGGTAGCCCAACTATGAACTGGTTAACTGAAGGCACAGTGCTACACACTCCTGGTTGGCCTTTATCACAGCCGTGACCACAACACCCTAAAAATAAAATAAAATAAAAGCTTTGTCATCATGGCAGTGATTGTGTGAGATTTATAGGCCTGTGACCCTGGTTGTACCTCCAACTCGGTGGAAGTGAGTTTTCAAAATACAATCGTGTCTAGCATGAAAAGTCCTACATCGATTTACGCTTTCCACCTCACTAAGACGATCTTGACGAACTTATGCTAATCACTGTCCAATTTCTGCGCTCTCCATCGAAATGATACGAACCGCTTTGTTACAGAGGCATACGACCCGCCGCTTCACTCGGTGCCTTCCCCAGTTTCTTATGGTTCCCACATGAACACTTTCATATATTGTAACCTCATGTCTTATAAATGCTTATTTTAATCCTAAATTACATCAACATAATAGCTGCACCTCCTTTTAGCCACCAAGTTGCATTGTACATCAATACAATATGTGGCAGCATACAGAGAGCACGTGTGTGAGTTTCCTTTCTCCATCCATCCTGGTGAGAACCCAAACATAACATACTGAATGGTGACCTTCGGAGTGACCATTTGTGGGGTATACATATTTATATTGGATGTACGGTGCAGCTTGGTGCTGAAAATAACAGCGTCAGTTACAACGTGATGTAAACTTCAGTTGGTGAGAATGTCAGAGGGAGGACCAGCTTGGCCAGGTGCATACATGCCATGGCGGCGGGGCGAAGCTCCTTGAGTTTGTAGTGATGTCTCTACAAACCAACCACGCAGCAGCCCACCACCTGCATCACATTCCAATGTGCCGCCTTCAGCAACCAACCAGATGTTACCGTATCTTAGCAACGAAACTATTCACCGGCTACTTCGGTTTTTCCCACCATGACTTCATAGCGGCTGCTGCATGTATAAGCTTCCTCTCCCTTGAGATCCAGCCAGACCATTCTTCTTGAACTAGCAAACACCTCCTCCTCCGCCGCTGCCTGGCTGCCCTCGCATCTCCCTCGCCTGCCTGGCGGTCCTCGCTCCCGCCAGCGAGCACGTCCTTCTGAGCTTCCTCACCAACCAACTCTCATTCTGGCCCCATCTTCCTGAACACGCAACACCCTCCAGCAAGCTCCTAGCTGTCCAGCATTCATTCAACCAGGAGGCCAGCAACAGGCAACATCTTCTAACGAAGCTCCTGCACATCTACCCTTCAACAAGCTACTCACCGCACGTCTCTACCAAGCAGCCCTCACCACACGGCACTTCCAGCACCAGACTGTCTATCATATAACTTATATATATATATTATACAAGAAAACCACATTAGAGTTTCTTCCATCCTGAGTGCTGACGACTTTAATATCTCGATAATTCCCCTACAAGTTGTATTTATTTTATTGCTAGAAATTCATCCAAGTCATCAATTAGTTTAAATTTGTTCTTTTAATCATATCGCTACTCCGTCATTTTTCTCGCCCTATTTCTTTGTCATATAATAGTTATGGAGTTTCATGTTGTTATTTTCTGTCTCACTGTGACTGTATTAGTATAATGCTGTGGGGTCAATTTCTGATATATATTACTTAGGTTAATTCTCTTTTGGTCTTCCAGTTTCATGTTGTGGTTGTATTATCTAAAGTTCTTACTGTTTGTCTATTGTCCATTATTTATAATTTGATTGTGACTGTTAAGTGAGACT
>NW_024730668.1:9523910-9566410 GCF_018991925.1 Homarus americanus | reverse complement strand
TCTGAGTGGGGCCGTGTAACCAGTGGGGTTCCCCAGAGGTCAGTACTAGGCCCACTCTTGTTCATAATCTACATAAACGATCTAGATACTGGGATCAGCAGTGACATTGTAACGACCACGGTCGTACACGTCAGTTAACGCCAAAATCAAATGATTCATATTACGCTCAATAGCCCACAAAACATGTACCTCTGCTTTTATTTTGAGTCCTCCATCTGAGGAGTCCGTTTTCTCATCACTTCAAGACGCCTCGGCCCTCCGTTATCCCATTTTCTCTGACTTACTGAAACCAACCTCTCTATATAATGAATTTGAATGTGAGAGAGAACACCCTTGTTTTGAGTCAACTTAGATATGTCTGTTTACAGTTGGAACATTCAAGATCCATTGTGAGTGGTGTTGAACGCTTCAACTGTCCTTATTGTTAGTAAGACGTGTCAAGTAAGCGAGTGTTGAGTTTGCCAGTTAGAGTGGCGTATTTTAGGTCGTCCGTGGGGATATCCATGGGTTTCTGATCGCTACTGAAGTTATATTGTTTTGTCGCCCCGACATCAGAGAATCTGATGTTCATAGTTTAGTTAGTGTCAGTTGTCTATTTAAGAAAGTCATTCATCTTCTGAACAGTTCCTGTCAAACTCAAAATTCTCCCAGATTTAACGGCCGTTTGTGGTCAGGTCAATAGAGTTGCAAACGCATATATAACTTCAATTCACCTCTTTTCTGACAAACTCAATCTCTGATTAAATCATAAATATAGATGTAGAAAATTAGCCTGATCTGTGACACTGACGGTCACAGCTAGGTGTCCAACGACTACTGTGAATAGAGGGTCTATTGTTAGTGGAATTTATCTTTCTAGTAGGAATATGCCCTCAGGCCCGTATACTGTATATGCAGGCGCGCGAGGGGAAATCACTCCTTCTGTGATTTCTCCTCCACGTCTCAAGGTATGTTCACGTGTGTTCCACGCCGCCATATTAACTCAGTTTAACTTAGTCATTTTTTGTGAATATCAGTGTTCATGTTTTAACATAGTACCTTCAGTGCCAAGTGAGTCAAGTAAAGTAGAGGTCTAGCTATCGTCTGAACCGGTGCCAGACGTATGTTTTGTATAGTGAAGTTAAATATTCACTCCCTCTGTGATTTCTCCTCCACGCCTCCAGACGCGGGTGTGTTAGCAACTCTCCTGAGGGTCGATAGCTACCTATGGGCAAGATGGTTCTTGAAGACTGTCTCTAAGGGGGCGCATTTAGAATCCCAGGACACTATTCCCCCTGGAAGCGCCAGTGTGTTACGAGTCAACCTCCCTGAGTGCACCTAGCGAGCGAGCCTTCAGCTTGGCGGTCGCTGTAAACAACTCCACCTGGAGATTGTACTTCATCTATTGCATGGAGCAGTGTTGGCCCATGTTTGGAGGGATAACTAGCAGAAATATAGTATCCCGGGTTAAGTATTGAACCCCTGAATGAGAGTTCAAGGTACCAGGTGGTTCCTTGTGAAATGATAAGAAATATTGTATGTTACTAATTGTGGAATTGCCCAGTGTGTTATGTATTCATCTGTAGTACCCATGAAAGAATAACCTGAGAGTATAAAGCTCTAATCAAGAAGTGGAGAAGTAATTTGTTACTTGTTAAAGTAAGACCTGAGGGTCCAATGATGGCTTGTGAATAATAGTTACGGAATCTCATGTGTCAAGGAAATGATATCCTAATTGTCAAATAAAGTAATGAGTATTTGGAGGTGTTGAATGAGGTTGTGGGGTTCAAGATGTTTGGTTCACACTCAGGATGGGATGGAGAAAGGAAACTCACGATGTGCTCTCTATATACATGTTGTATTGGATGTACAATGCAGCTTGGTGCTGGGAAGGCAGCATGGTTACAAGCGTGATGTAGAGAGAGCTGGTTGGTGAGGACGCTCAGAGAAGGACAGCTTGTGGGTCGCCATGCTCGCCAGCGGGAGAGAGGACCGCCAGGCAGGCGGAGGAGGAGGAGGTGTTGCTGGCTGCGGCTGTAAGTAGAAAAAGAGATCACCACGAGGTCAGGTCTTAAATAGCGGGGGTAGGCGTGGCTTAGCAGTTGACCCCCGCTCCGTGGTGTATGGCGGCGCTGGTTGACCTAGACCACAAGGCATACACTGGGAAATTGGTGGGGTCGGCTAGGCAGCGACAAACAGCGTTTGTAGGGGAGAATTCCACTACAATACTCCCCCTTCCCTCCAGGCGGTGTAGGAGACTTGTTGCCTGCAGAGTTGCTTAGCACATGTGAGGCAGAACGGGCGGTGCATACCTCATGTGAGACAACGGCGATGGCGTGGATGAGCCGGTCGCTGGATACAACTGTCTATATACACACTATCTGTGGGAGAAGAGAGGGAGAAAAAGGGTGTGTGGAGGCGATGAATGTTGTGCTTCCCTCACGGCAGGTACAGAGTCGTCAGATGCGCCTGCTGGGGTGTGTGTGGGCCTGGGTCAGGAGCAGGGGCTGTGTCAGCAGCAGCGGATGAGGGCTCGTGACAGCAGCTGGGTCCACGACTGCAGCAGGGTGCAGGACATTAGCAGGGAGTACCTGAGGGAGAAAAGAGGGGGTGTGGAGGCGATGGATGTTGTGTGCTTCCCTCACGGCAGGTACTGCTGGGCCGGGGTCGGCGTCTGAGGCAGGACGGGTGTGCTGGGGTCGTCAGAATGTGGTGCGTGAGGCAGGAAGAGGAGCCGGTGTCTGCTTGAAGACTGGGAGCGTGATCAGTGTCTCCTCCATCCTGTGTGAGTGCTAATCTCCGGGAGTCACCATTGTAGGGGTATCGAGATATTAATGTTGTCTAGCACTCAGGATGGAAGGAAACTCTAATGTGGTTTTCTTATATAATATATATAAGTTATATGATAGACAGTCTGGTGCTGGAGGTGCCGTGTGGTGGGGAGCAGCTCAGTAGAAGACGTTCGGTGAGTATCGTGTTGAAGGAGGTAGATGTGCAGGAGCTTCGTTAGAGAAGGTGTTGCCTGTTGCTGGCCTCCTGGTTGAATGAAATGTTAACAGCGTGGAGCTTGCTGGAGGAGATGTTGCTTGTTTAGGAAAATGGGCAGAATGAGAGTTGGTTGGTGAGGAAGCTCAGAGAAGGACATGCTTGCTGGCGGGAGCGAGGACCGCCAGGCAGGCGAGGAGATGCGAGGGGCAGCCAGGCAGCGGCGGAGGAGGAGGTGTTGCTTGTTCAGGAAGAATGGTCAGAATGAGAGTTGGTTGGTGAGGAAGCTCAGAGAAGGACATGCTCGCTGGCGGGAGCGAGGACCGCCAGGCAGGCAAGGAGATGCGAGGGGCAGCCAGGCAGCGGCGGAGGAGGAGGTGTTGCTAGTTCAAGAAGAATGGTCTGACTGAATCTCAAGGGAGAGACAGAGCTTATATACCCCGCAGCAGCCGCTATGAGTCATGGTGGGAAAACCCGAGAAGTAGCCGGTGAATAGTTTCGTTGCTAAGATACGGTAACATCTGGTTGGTTGCTAGGGAAGGCGGCACATTGGAATGTGATAGCAGGTGGTGGGCTGCTACGCAGTTAGTTTGTAGGGGAGACGTCCACTACAGCATCTTCTCCACTCACTGTGTTAATAAATATTGAATTAGTAATCTGAGTATCACCACTCTACTCCTTCTAAACATTGGTTCCCAGAAAATAATACTTACTCACGTGCCTAGACATCTACCACACTACCCAATAACTTTCCATGAGTTATGTTATTTAATGAAAAGTCTGGGTGGTGGCAGCTACCCTTTGTAAGTATAAAAAGTGTTGTACAAAGAATAACATGGTTCCCCAGACTAACCCATGTATAAGAAAGAAATAAAACAAAGTACACTTCAGAAAGGAAAGAACATTGACTTGGAAAACATAAGTAGAGAAGCATAAGAGTTACTCGTATAAGAATATAAGGTATATAGAGATAAAGAACATATCATAATATGAGCAAGAATACATAAGAATAAATATATATATATATATATATATATATATATATATATATATATATATATATATATATATATATATATATATATATATATATCAACACCTCAACCCGCCAGGATTCGAACCCACGGCCCACAAGCCTATGACTGTGACCGGGGAACGCTAACCGCTGGACCACCAGGATACTAAAAGCAGTCCTAGACTTTGTTATATTTCACACAAAGCCTGTTCAACGAGCTTATGGCGCCGTGAACCTCTAATGGGGACCACCCGTATCACGTAGGTGGTCAGAGTAACGTTTTACCAAATCCGGCTTCGAAACACGAGGATCCATATATATTTCATTAGCCCAATAAAGCACGCGGACTTCTACATACAATCAACACCTCAACCCGCCAGGATTCGAACCCACGGCCCACAAGCCTATGACTGTGACCGGGGAACGCTAACCGCTGGACCACCAGGATACTAAAAGCAGTCCTAGACTTTGTTATATTTCACACAAAGCCTGTTCAACGAGCTTATGGCGCCGTGAACCTCTAATGGGGACCACCCGTATCACGTAGGTGGTCAGAGTAACGTTTTACCAAATCCGGCTTCGAAACACGAGGATCCATATATATTTCATTAGCCCAATAAAGCACGCGGACTTCTACATACAATCAACACCTCAACCCGCCAGGATTCGAACCATTAGAGGTTCACGGCGCCATAAGCTCGTTGAACAGGCTTTGTGTGAAATATAACAGAGTCTAGGACTGCTTTTAGTATCCTGGTGGTCCAGCGGTTAGCATTCCCCGGTCACAGTCATAGGCTTGTGGGCCGTGGGTTCGAATCCTGGCGGGTTGAGGTGTTGATTATATATATATATATATATATATATATATATATATATATATGTGTGTGTGTGTACAGAATTGAAGAAGAATAAGTATAAAAAACAGGGTACTCCTTGGAAAGAGTACTACACAGAACATATAAGTATATGAATAAATAGACTACTAACAGAAAAGAATAGCTGGATGGTAAATTATTGAAAAGAGAAAACTCGGCCCGTTACAACATAAGCAAGTTTGCGGATGACACCAAAATAGGGCGGCAGATAAATTCAGGGCAGGATGCAAATGCATTACAGGAGGATCTAAATAAACTGCAGAGGTGGTCTGAAAAATGGTAAATGAAATTCAACACCAGCAAGTGCAGCGTACTTAATATTGGAAGAACAAATACTGTCAATGTATACAGGCTTAACAACATCAACCTAGAGAAGTCGACTTGTGAAAGAGACCTAGGGGTACTTGTAAGCCCGGACCTACGGCCTAGAAAACAGTGCGTTAATGTTCGAAATAAGGCAAACAGAGTATTGGGTTTTATATCTAGAAGTGTAAGTAATAAGAGTTCAGAGGTTTTATTGCAACTATATCTTGCGCTAGTCAGGCCGCACCTCGATTATGCGGTTCAGTTCTGGTGCCCTTATTATAGAATGGATATCAATTCACTAGAGTCGGTGCAGCGAAGAATGACGAAAATGATTCCGGGACTTAGAAACCTTCCATATCAGGATAGGTTAAAGAAACTAAACTTGCATTCCCTAGAAAGACGAAGAGTGCGGGGAGATATGATAGAAGTATTTAAGTGGGTAAAAGGAATCAATAAAGGGGATATAGATAAAGTTCTTATAATATCCGAGCAGGATAGGACTCGGAGCAACGGATTTAAGTTGGATAAATTTAGGTTTAGGAGGGAGATAGGTAGTGTAGTGGATCTCTCCCCTACAACTACATCCGCATTCCAATGCGACAGTATCCTAGCAACCAGCCAACTGCTCAGGGGTGGGGGGGGTCACCAGCTGCTACGTCTACCCTAACAACGGAGTCAAGAAACCGGCGAGTTCCCACGGGTTTACTTCCGGCTGCTGTGTACATAAGCTCGCAGTCTCTCCATTGAATTTCATTCTGCCCTACGTTCCTGAACACGCAACACCTACTCCGAGCAAGCTCCTCCCTGTCCAGCTCTCATTCAACCTGGAGGACAGCAACACGCAACATCTTCTCTAACGAAGCTCCTGCACATCTACCTCCTTAAGCACGCTACTCACTGAACGTGTCTCTTGGGCAAGCTTTTCACCACACGGCATCTCCAGCACCAGACTGTCTTTCATATAATATATTTTATATAAGAAAACCACCACCTTAGAGTTTCCATCAATCCCATCCTGAGTGCTAGACAACATAATATCACGAAACTCTACAAATGGTGACCCCCGGAAAACCGCACTCACACAGGATGGAGGACGGACGGATCTCTCTACCGACTTTCAACCACAACGTCGAGGACTGGTTAGATCATGTGGAAGCAATCCTCATCAGCTGACAAGCTACTGACGAGCAAAACTACGGTGCCCTGCTCTCCTCCTTGCCCATGGAAGTCGCCACGCATGTATCACGGACTACTTCCAACCCTCCAGAAAACAACAAATTCGCCACCCTGCGGGACGCCTTAAAAACGCATTACCGACGGACCCGCCCCAGTTTCCTGCAGAACCTATCTTCTATCTCCCTTGGAAACTCAACTCCGGGACTTCTCTGGGAGGAGATGTGGAGGCTGAACTCCCGGCACGCAGACAGACTTCCCGAACCTATCCTGCACCAGCTTCACGCACAAAAGCTCCCCACACAAGTACGTATCACCCTGTCCGCAGTAGATTACTCGTCGACACCTGAACTTTACGCAACCGCGTCAGATAGAATATTCAACGAATACACTGCTGTGTGCTATGATGCCGCAAACCACTCAGTGGTCACACCTCCACTTAGCCCCGGTTTCGTCAACCTGATCAACGCTCCTCAGAGAAGTAGCATTCCACCAGACAAGCAAGACATCAGGGACCTGTTGCAAACTTTGAACCGCAGGATGGACACCATTGAACAGCTCTGCTCCTCCATGCCTGCTTCTTCTCCTGTTCCTGCCCCACGCACTGTGTCCTACCAACCCCAACACTCCCATCCAGCCCCAGACCCCGCCACCAGCCCCCAGCACAATGTACCTACCTTCTGTTGGTACCATCAACGTTTTGGCGCTAAAGCTAGACGCTGTGAGGCTCCCTGCAACTACACAGCGAAGCAACATCGACGGAGACTGGTAGGCGCCATAACCTCCGCCACTATCAAGCAGCACATCACACGCCTTACTTCTGACCTTGACCACTTCACTCCTGCTGCCCGTTACGACCTACTACAAACACTACATCAGGCGGTTTCTGCATTCAAGGCTACTGCCCCACGCCAGCCTTCCCACCGCCCTGAACACATTCATACCGCACCACCTCGCCCACAACATTTCTGCATACTGCTCTTGACGACCCCGCAGCCGGCCCTAATGACCCAGATACCCCACCCGGTTCCTCCTCCACCTGCGGCGATAGAAGCACCACATTCCTCGCCAGTACAACCTTCTCCTATCCACAACCCTCCTTCTCCCTCTGCTTCTCCCACAGATCTCGTGCCTCCAGACAGAGTCGTCTACCCCTGCCCATTATGTCTCATATGTGAGATACAACCCTGCCAACAAGAAGTCTCTTGCAGCGCCCGGAGGGTAGGGGGAGTATTGTAGTGGATCTCTCCCCTACAAATACATCCACATTCCAATGCGACAGTATCCTAGCAACCAGCCAGCTCCTCATGGGGGGAGGGGGGGGGGTCACCAGCTGCTACGTCTACCCTAGCAACGGAGTCAAGAAACTGGCGAGTTCCCACGGGTTTACTTCCGGCTGCTGTGTACATAAGCTCGCAGTCTCTCCATTGAATTTCAGTCTGCCCTACGTTCCTGAACACGCAACACCTCCTCCAAGCAAGCTCCTCCCTGTCCAGCTCTCATTCGACCTGGAGGACAGCAACACGCAACATCTCCTTTAACGAAGCTCCTGCACATCTACCTCCTCAAGCACGCTACTCACTGTACGTGTCTCTTGGGCAAGCTTCTCACCACACGGCATCTCCAGCACCAGACTGTCTTTCATATAATATATTTTATATAAGAAAACCACCACCTTAGAGTTTCCATCAATCCCATACTGAGTGCTGGACAACATAATATCACGAAACGCTACAGTATTAACTCGACAGGAGCTGCCATGCACAGGCCAACTGGCCTATTGTAGACTCCTTATTTTCTTATGTTCTAATGTTCTTATGATGCGCCCGCATCTCCAGCACCAGACTGTCTTTCATATTGTGAGAGCGCGGGCACAAGCTGCCACCAATGTGAGGGCGAGGGTCTGGCGCTGCCACCAATGTGAGGCCGCGGGTTCCCTCTCGTGTATCTACACCACCCTCATACTTACTTACTTCTCTTAGTCTTACTCTTACTCAGTTCCGTCACCTATTCTTGGTAGCATGGTCGAGGGTCTAGGCCCATGGGTATGGTAAATCTGGTATCAAGTCACTTGGATGGAAATAAAGGTAAAATACTGTGGGAGAAAAGAATACACCTAAAGTACTCTAAAAACAAGTTTATTAATATGCAATCAATGGGGAAAGATATAGTATTAATCACATAACTACCAGGGTCAACTCCTGGGCTTAGTGCAAACTCAGTTCCTTCTCAACATACTCGTTAATAATTAAACAAGCATATACAGGGGTCCACTACCCAACATGGGATAATTATTTCCATCTAATTATCCCTAACATACATGTTACAACCCTCTCTGTGGACATACACTTCCAAGGATTAACCCAGGGTAGAGCACTGGGGCTCACGACCGTTGTTATTGTGGGGTAGCCAGACACATGGCGAGTCTGGGGTCTGGCCCATCGAAGCTGTGGGGCACATTAATCAGGCCGCATCCGTGCCATCGTTTCGTATATGATCTCTGTTGGTCATCTACTACATCCGAGACCGTTGTTGAATGGTGGCAAGAGTCACAATGGGATCTGGAGAAACATGGGAGCAGCGTCAGGGAACATGACAACACAAACAACTCTCTTGTCTAGACGACAGACGTATTTACGTTATATTACTTCTGCACTGGGTGAATGACAATTCAACTGTTAAATCATGAACACTGGTGAACACTGATATTCACTACAATTGACTGAATTAACTGAATGGCTACACAAAACATACCTGGAGAAACATGGGAGCAGCGTCAGGGAAAGCTTTCCTTGGCTTGTCTTAGGGTATATATACCCCTGAGTTGCCAGTGATCGCTACTCACGCAATGACAATAATTACAAACAAACTAACTATTACTCATTCAAAGATGACCCTCAGTTGACAAAGGTCTGGCGAATTACTTGAGTTGATTTACACAGACTAATTCAAGATTGAGCTTCCCAGGAGAAAGTGGAATAACAATGCATTGACAACGGTCTTCACAAAGGGGGGACTCTGGGAGGGAACACAAGTGTGTAGTGGAATTTTCCACTACAACTGCGTAACAGCCCACCACCAAGCGTAACAGCCCTAGCAACCAGGCGAGAGCTGTCCCCAGATGTTACCGTATCTTAGCAACGAAACTATTCACCGGCTACTTCTCGGGTTTTCCCACCATGACTCATAGCGGCTGCTGCGGGGTATATAAGCTCTGTCTCTCCCTTGAGATTCATTCTGACCATATTTCTTGAACAAGCAACATCTCCTCCAGCAAGCTCCACGCTGTTAACAATTCATTCAACCAGGAGGCCAGCAACAGGCAACACCTTCTCTAACGAAGCTCCTGCACATCTACCTCCTTCAACACGATACTCCCGAACGTCTTCTACTGAGCTGCTCCCCACCACACGGCATCTCCAGCACCAGACTGTCTATCATATAACTTATATATATATATATACAAGAAAACCACATTAGAGTTTCCTTCCATCCTGAGTGCTAGACAACTTTAATATCTCGATACCCCTACAATGGTGACTCCCGGAGATAAGCACTCACACGGGATGGAGGACGAACGGATCTCTCTGCCGATTTTCAACCACAACGTCGAGGACTGGCTCGACCATGTGGAAGCAGCCCTCGCCGGTTCACGAGCTACCGACGGACAAAAGTATTGCGCCCTGCTTTGTGCCTTACCCACGGAAGTGGCCACGCGGGTCTCACAAACCATTTCCAACCCTCCAGATCACAACAAATTCGCTACCCTGCGGGCTGCCTTGAAGACGTGTTATCAACAGACCAGCCCCAATCTTCTGCAAGATCTATCCTCTACCTCCCTCGGGAACTCAACCCCGGGACGTCTATGGGAGGAGATGTGTCGGCTGAACTCCCGTCACACGGACAGACTCCCCGACTCTATCCTGCGCCAGCTTCACGCACAAAAACTACCCACAGAAGTACGCAACATCCTGTCCGCAGTAGATTACTCTACGACACCGGAACTATATGCAACCGCGGCAGATAGAATTTTTAACGAATGCGCTGCTGCACCCCTTGCCGCCACGGTCACACCAGTACCTACCATTGAACTTGTAAGCCGGGTCAACACCCCTCAGCCGAGCAATACCTCACAAGACATCAAGGACCTGTTGCAAATTTTGAACCGCAGGATGGACACCATTGAGCAGTTCTGCTCCTCCATACCCGCTGCTGCACCGGTTCCTGACTCACACACTACGCCCTACAAGTTCCGACACACAGCAGCCAACCCCCAGCACAACAAATTTACCCTCTGCTGGTATCACCAGACTTTCGGCCGCTATGCTCGAAACTGTGAGCCCTATTGCACCTATTCGGGAAACGGCAACGCCGGAGGCTGGTAGACGCCTCGGCCTCCGTCCCTCCAGGCGTCTCATTACTGCGCGTCACCGACCGCACCTCCGGCAAGACGTTCCTCATTGACACCGGTTCATCTGTCAGCCTCATCCCTCCCTCACTACGAGACAAGTCAAAGCAACCCTCGTATGACCTGTTCGCTGCCAACGGTACCTCCATCGCCTCCTACGGCGTACGCACCCTCGCCTTAGACCTCGGTCTGCCCAAGGCTCTGCGTTGGTTATTCGTGATAGCAGACGTGTCTCAACCCATCCTTGGTTTCGACTTCCTCACCTTCCACAAGCTCGGCGTCAAACCAAGTCATCTATGCCTCATTCATGAGCCTACAGCACGCAAGATCCAGGGTTCTCGTGCCAGACACACGGACGCTATCACCTGTCTTGCGCCTTCCAACGAGTTCTCCTCCCTGCTCGACGAATTCAAGGAGCTTTTCTCACCCCGAGTCTCCCTACCCCCACCACCTACGTCGGGAATTTTCCACCACATCGAAACCAAAGGACCACCAGTCTTTTCACGCCCTCGCCGCCTGCGCCCTGAGCTCCTGTACACAGCAAAAGCAGAATTCAACAAACTACTGCAAGACGGCATCATTCGCCCTTCAAGGAGTCCCTGGGCATCGCCTCTTCACATGGTTCCTAAGCGAACACCCGGCGAGTGGAGGGTGTGTGGCGACTACAGAGCCCTGAATCTCGTCACCAAACCTGACAGGTACCCTATTCCGCATGTCCAGGACTTTCACCACAAACTTCATGGCAAGACTATCTTCTCGAAGATCGACTTGGAGCGTGCCTTCCACCAGATCCCAGTAGCGCCGGCAGATACCCAGAAGACAGCCATCACCACTCCGTTCGGACTCTTCGAGTACACTTTCATGAGTTTTGGCTTACGCAATGCAGCAGCACCATCAACAAACTACGCCTGCACCAGTCCACCCGCAGTTACCACCGGCAGCAACACCACACCCACGACATTTCTGGGCACCCTCTTTTCACCCTCATGTACAACCTGCTCCTGTCATAGAACCTGAACCTGTCATAAACCTCCCTCCTATCATAGAACCTGCTCCTGTCATAGACCCTCCTCCTGTCATAGAACCTGAACCTGCTCCTGCCATGGACCCTCCTCCTGACGCAGCCCCTGCAGCAGCAGGAGCACAACAACCATTGCTTGTACAACCTCCTCTAATCCCAAACCCTCTTTCTCCTCCTAATTCTCCCACAGGTTTTGTGTCACTGGACGGAGTTGTTACACGTAGCGGTCGAGTCGTACATACACCTGCCCGGTATGTGTTATGTGTGGGACACAACCCGGACAACATCCAGCATCCCGCCGCGCCTGGAGGGGAGGGGGAGTATTGTAGTGGAATTTTCCACTACAACTGCGTAACAGCCCACCACCAAGCGTAACAGCCCTAGCAACCAGGCGAGAGCTGTCCCCAGATGTTACCGTATCTTAGCAACGAAACTATTCACCGGCTACTTCTCGGGTTTTCCCACCATGACTCATAGCGGCTGCTGCGGGGTATATAAGCTCTGTCTCTCCCTTGAGATTCATTCTGACCATATTTCTTGAACAAGCAACATCTCCTCCAGCAAGCTCCACGCTGTTAACAATTCATTCAACCAGGAGGCCAGCAACAGGCAACACCTTCTCTAACGAAGCTCCTGCACATCTACCTCCTTCAACACGATACTCCCGAACGTCTTCTACTGAGCTGCTCCCCACCACACGGCATCTCCAGCACCAGACTGTCTATCATATAACTTATATATATATATTATACAAGAAAACCACATTAGAGTTTCCTTCCATCCTGAGTGCTAGACAACTTTAATATCTCGATACCCCTACAAGTGTAGCATCTTTGGGGAAAAAACACGTCTTCTCAAGGGTCGCTAACTCACTCATGTTTTGCGGGCGTGGAGTTTAATAAGAATCATTAGTTAAATAGATCAGCAGTCAACGTGACCATGACAAAGCTCTCCCGTTTCCCGAGATTCTTATTAAGCGGTAACTTTCGCTAAACATGTACAGTAATTACAAAGATTCTTTAAACAACTGTTACCTTTCGTCAAGGTTTCACACTGCATACACTCGTAAAACACATCAGGGCTATTACAGGTATCTGGTACAAAAGCATACAAAGTAAAAGTAAACAATGGTTACATACATGGGATAAACGGTAGCAAAAAAAAAAATAATAATCTATTATCATTGACAACATGGCACAAGGAAACAAAATACAGGTAATTAATCATACATAGGAGAATAATGCAATAATAAAGAAAAAACATAAAAATGGGGTTACATACATAACATAAAAAATTTGTTACACAATACCAACTCTGAAGATACAGTTTCTCATATCACAGTTCAAAGAGGAGACTGACCAAATGCTTACTCGACACCACTGTGATTTAACTTAGACTTCTCAAGCTAGGACGTAGATGAACAGACCCCATCAAGTCGAAGGAATGACATGCAGGCTTTAAACTAAAGAGCCATGTCCTACTCGCGAAAGGCAGCAACCTTCGAAGGATCCCGAACGAGCGGAGATTCCTAATAATACATGCACCTCCTAACGGTCCTTGTGGGAGTACAGCCAAACCTAAAACTATCTGAATTTATGTCATTAGCCATGTAGTGAAATCAGCGCCATTGTCGAGGCCTGACTCCACCTAAAAGTCACGGAGATTACTCCTTTACACATCCACAATAAGCCTAGCTAGGGCTTTACCGGCAAAACTTGAGAATTCTCAACTGGTATCTTTACTCAACTAGTAACAGATACCCATCAGATGATTGCATAACAGCCAATCCATCTTCCAATCTCTGTGTCTACTGCACTTGACAATCCCCATCTAAAAAAAATCAAAGAAAAAAAAATCACAAACACCTACACACTCACAAACATTCCACAACTCATATGGCAAACAACGTACTCACTTACCAGTTGTACTTCTCAATTGCAACACAAGTATGCAAAAGATCACTCTTCACCATGCACGTCAACAATCAATGCATTCCAGTCAAAGTCTACAACCCTTTAAAGAAATCTCGGTAACACTGATGCTCGTCTCTCACATAACTCCTTTTTTTCTACACTTCCGTGTCCATCAGGCCACGCACCTGATGAAGCAACTGGTGGTGAAACCCGGGTGTCATTCCTGAGAATGAACATGTCTCCACCCTCATATTTCTCAAGTCTACACATCAACTTACTGGATACAGGTTCTGAGCTGACTGCCCTGAATTGTTTTCTTGTGACGGCCATCATGCCTGGAGGTCACAACAACTCACTGTACTACACAACACGGGCACAGTGCACACTTCAAAACAAATGGATTACTGCCTAACTGTCCTAATACATGAAAACACTCGAAATACTGGCTCAAAATTATTGCACAAATCACTATTCAACTTATTACTCATTACCCGTAGTAATAATACTGAAATGTGAACTTGTTCTTTACTGCTTCACTGATGAATACACAGGAAAAACATCACTGTACTCTGTTGTCACTTTTCAAGACAAACTTACTGTGCACACTCAAAGGCAATTGTACTGGTTATTGTCAATGTCTGTAAGGTGCAACACTGTATTAACTCTTCTGGAATTACACTGTACTCTAACAAATCAAACTTAAAAAAGAATCAGACATTTCCATTACCGAGTCACTCTCACAAAAATAAAGTGTTATACTGTAATACTTTACGAGACTGTCCCCTCGGTACTCGACAAATATTCACTGTCTTTTCAATTGCAATGATTTCAACACTGTTATCACTTCACAATGTACTCTGTTGTACTCACAAATGGGGGGTCCTTACATGTACTTTCACCAATCAATTTTCAAAAATTGCGTTCTTTTACAGATGTCCATATCACCATAGAGTCCTCAACTCATCAAAGTAATTGCCTCTCTGTGGACATACACTTCCAAGGAGTAACCCAGGGTAGAGCACTGGGGCTCTCACGCCTGTTGTTATTGTGGGGTAGCCAGACACATGGCGAGTCTGGGGTCTGGCCCAACGAAGCTGTGGGGCACATTAATCAGGCCGCATCGGTGCCATCGTTTCGTATATGATCTCTGTTGGTTATCTACTACATCCGAGACCGTTGTTGAATGGTGGCAAGAGTCACGATGGGATCTGGAGAAACATGGGAGCAGCGTCAGGGAACATGACAACACAAACAACTCTCTTGTCTAGACGACAGACGTATTTACGTTATATTACTTCTACACTGGGTGAATGACAATGCAACTGTTAAATCATGAACACTGGTGAACACTGATATTCACTACAATTGACTGAATTAACTGAATGGCTACACAAAACATACCTGGAGAAACATGGGAGCAGTGTCAGGGAACGCTTTCCTTGACTCGTCTTAAGGTATATATACCCCTGAGTTGCCAGTGATCGCTACTCACGCAATGACAATAATTACAAACAAACTAACTGTTACTCATTCAAAGATGACCCTCAGTTGACAAAGGTCTGGCGAATTACTTGAGTTGATTTACACAGACTAATTCAAGATTGAGCTTCCCAGGAGAAAGTGGAATAACAAAGCATTGACAACTGTCTTCACAAAGGCGGGACTCTGGGAGGAAACACAAGTGTAGCGTCTTTGGGAAAAAAACACGTCTTCTCAGGGGTCGCTAACTCACTCATGTTTTGCGGGCGTGGAGTTTAATAAGAATCATTAGTTAAATAGATCAGCAGTCAACGTGACCATGACAATATAATATATTTTATATAAGAAAACCGCCACCTTAGAGTTTCCATCAATCCCATCCTGCGTGCTAGACAACATAATGTCACGAAACTCTACAGTAGTAACTCGACAGGAGCTGCCATGCACAGGCCAAACGGCCTATTGCAGACTCCTTATTTTCTTATGTTCTTATGATGCGCCCGCATCTCCAGCACCAGACTGTCTTTCATATAATATATTTTATATAAGAAAACCACCACCTTAGAGTTTCCATCAATCCCATCCTGCGTGCTAGACAACATAATATCACGAAACTCTACAGTAGTAACTCGACAGGAGCTGCCATGCACAGGCCAACCGGCCTATTGCAGACTTCTTATTTTCTTATGTCCTTATGATGCGCCCGCATCATCTTACGTCCAGAAAATGCCTCAAATTTCACCATATCATAGTAAGTTGTTTCTGTTAAATATACCGGGGGGGCAGAGCCCCCCCCGCCCCGCTAAGGAAGTTAGGTAAGGGTTTGTTGGTCGACATGAGGAGGCAGGCAGCATAGACAGACGTGTAGGGGAGAGCTCCTGGAAATTAGGAGATTCCTGGGCCCCATCGGGTCGTATTGCCCTGATTCTTGTCATTCCCTACAGGGGATCAATCGGGGCTTAAGAATTACGCACTAAAATCCCTGATCTAAGCATCACTTAGGGAAATAGCAGTATTCTTTCCGGTTTAAGCCGGCCGGGCACCCTGGCCCAGTGTGTGTGAGGGAAACCCAGACACCCTCCGTCCCGCGCCGCCTCCACCACTCACAGCTACTGCCATGCTGCCAAACGTTGCGACACTACCACAATCACACACTTGTACACCATTTCAAATCTGAATCTCATCCTCTTCTCTTCGCCATACCAAACTGCTGTTCTTGGGAGTGAACTGCCCTTGTGGTCTTTAAAACCTTCAGCCAAGACAGTGGGGCAACTGATATCCCGGCCCTCTTTCTTGCCGGTATAGGGAATGTAGGACTGACAGTGCTATACACTGTCCTAGGCTATGCACATAACTTGCGCCAATCTATCATGCTTCGCTCAAAGAAGCAATAATGACTGTCAAAGCAAAAATATTAATCACAGACCAGAGGTCACCTGACAGGTCTACCAAGCGGAAGCTGACAGAAATTGTTCGAAAACACAATGTCAGGTACCAGAACGTAATAGAAGCAAAAGATGGCTTTATCACACTCATGCTTGAAGACCAAGATCTGAAAAACCTCTTGTCCCAGAGTTATATAAACAATCTTAGAGAAGAGCACTATGACCCAATCCTGCCTCCTGCATTGAAGGCCAAAAGAACTGTCCTCTGCTTCCAAACGGATAAATTCGTGCACGAACAGTCTGAAGTGGAAATAAAAGCAGGGATTGAAAAAGAAAAAGCTTGGGCGGAGAACAAGGTGGACTATGTCAAAAAATTCACCAGTAAAAAAGGCAAATGGATAATCAAAATTCAGTTCAAAAGCACCGAGGTTGCTCAAAAAGGCAACCAATTCACGTCTCCTCGCATTCACTTATAGCATACCGTACCACCAAATACAACAGGAACAGTAACACCACACACGTACCTGCTGTTATATATATGTATGTTTATATGCTGCCTTTGTTGAATATATATATTATATATTATGTTACTTCTTACCAAAGTCTGAAAGTGTTTAGGCTTGTATAAACACGAAATGTGTTAGGCACGTTGTATCCAAGAACAGAATAAACGCCCAGCCAGAGAGATCATGTGCTTGTCATTCTCCCATTAAATAACGCAAGATATTACACTGGCGACGAGGATGGGATTAACAAAGTGTTGGTGAAGTCCTTGAAGAGAGGATAGTGACCACTGAAGGGAAGGCTACTCTGAACCTGGAGAATTTAAGTGAAGAGAGCAACCATGGCTGGCGTCAGTGGATACATCGGACGATTGGGGGAGTTTGATGCAGACAAGGAAGATTTTACATCATATTGTGAGAGAATGGACTTCTTCTTTCTGGCAAATGAATTAATGGACAACAGTGGTGATGCTCAGAAGAAGAAAGCCCTTCAAGAGAAAAGGAAAGCATTATTTTTGACAGAGGTAGGAGCTAATGTTTATTCTACTCTGGTCGATCTGCTTACTCCAGACAAACCCAAGGACTCCTCACTGATTCATTACCAAGATTCTGAAGCAACATTTTGACCCTGCTCCACTTGAGATCGCTGAAAGTTACAGATTTGGCACCAGAGATAGAGGTAAAGATGAATCAGTAAGTAATTATATAGTAGCTTTGAAGAAGTTATCCATTCACTGTAAATTTGGACAGTTCTTGAACCGAGCTCTAAGAGACAGGTTTGTAATAGGCCTGAATTATGAAAAAATACAGAATAAGTTAATGAACACCACGAACTTAACTTTTGAAAGTGCATTTCAGATAGCTACAAGCATGGAATTGACCGAGAAAAACACCAGAGAATTTGTTCCCAATGCTGGTAGTGAAACAGTTAGCAGTAGTGGCTCAGTGTGTAAAGTAACTCACTAGCGTAGCTGGGGGCAGGGGGGGTCCGCCCGGTTTTGGGTCTGCTCATCACCCATATCTGCAGCTACTGGAGACGTTAATCCATCCCTTTGTATCGGCGGCAAGTTAATCCTTGTCGTGTCTGACCTAACACCTGACCCACATCATCACGGCCACGTCATGAGCTACACCCTTGCTATGCGCCCCCCGCCCCCGCCACACACACAACCTGTAACCTGTTGAGGATTAAGGAAACAACTTCAAACAAGTACTCCAGTGAGCTCATGTGGTGTGGGTCAGGTGTTAGGTCAGACACCACGAGGATTAACTTGCCGCCGATACAAAGGGAAGGATTAACGTCTCCAGTAGCTGCAGATATGGGTGATGAGCAGACCCAAAAGTGCCGCCCCCCAAAAGTGAAGGATCACGAGATGCTGAATTGCCATACGACATTGAATTGAGGAGAGTAATGTTTTCTTCGCTGGACAGAGTGATCCAAGAAATAACTTTGAGATTTCAACAGCTTCATGAACTTGCTGAGAAATATGCCTTCCTTACCCCATTGAATCTTTTGGATGATAAATATGAGTGTCAAATAGATCACGATCACGACGACATTGATAAAGAGGAGTTCCTCGTTGAGAGAAAAAGACTTCAGCATTTTGTTGCTGTTGCTGCTATAACTATTAAAGACAGAATACAGACGTGGAAAGAAGGCCCCCTTGAACTTTTGCAGTTTATTCAAAAGTATAACCTTGGGAACTCGGTTCCAAATATAATAATAATGCTGAGGATTTTCCTCACAATTGCTGTTAGTGTTGCTACCTGTGAGAGGAGTTTTTCGAAACTAAAACTGATCAAGAATTACTTAAGATCTACTATGAGCACCTTGCGGTTGAGAAATCTTGCCATACTGTCTATAGAGCGACAATTGACAGATGAAATAGTTTTTGACAATGTCATTGAAGAATTTGCCAGCAAAAAAACAAGAAAAGTTACTTTGTAGAAAGTTGTAGTTTTCATTTCAGAAATAAAGATGGTCCTAATTTTTTACACTTTTTACTTTTTTCCCTATCCTATATGTCGTTTTTGCTTTTTGTTTAACTGTTACTTATAAAGTTTAAGTATGTTTGGTGTGTATTTAAAGCATACTATATTTGAGTATGTGAAAGTACAGTAATATTATAATGGTACACAAACTATTTAATATATATATATATATATATAAATATATATATATATATATATATATATATATATATATATATATATATATATATATATATATATATATAAGAGTGAGTCACTGTACAATATGTATTTGTTGTGGGGGGCACGGGGGGCGGTAACTCAAGTACGCCCCTGGCGGCACACCTAGCTACGCCACTGAAGTAACTGTAGCTAAAAAGGAATAAGTATACCACAAAACAAGGAACACATGCTGATTTAAAATGTAAGAGGTGCCGAGGGAAACATGAAAGCTTTCAGTGTAAGTTCAAGAATACATACGTTACAATTGTCAACGTATTGGACATATTGCTCCTGCCAGTAGAAGCTGGCTAAAGGTAGAGTATATGTCGTTGAAAGTGATGAGAAGGATATGAAAAACAGTATTCATGAGAGTGTGAGTAATTTTGAACCTGATAATGATGAGAGTGCCCATGTGTTTACTATTTACACCAGTCATGAAGAGAAAGTTAAACATAGGTATAATGTGGACTTGTGTATTAATGACACAACTGTAACCATGGAAGTGGATACTGCAGCTGATTTCTCCATAATGAGTAAAGATATGTATGAGAAGCTATTTGCGCATGTGCCTTTAGAAGACTCAGGTGTCAAGTTGAGAACTTATACTGGAGAGATTTTGAACACAGAAGGTAAATTAGAGTGTGAGGTAAAGTACAAAAATCAGAATTTAAAGTTGCCATTAATTATAGCTAGTTATGTGAATAGACCAACTTTGTTAGGTAAGAACTGGTTGTGTGAACTTGAGATGGACTGGAAGGAGATATTTAGTGTTAGAATGTGTAACAGTATTCCAGGTCTTGAGAAATTGCTTGAAAAATACAAGATTTTATTTGTAAAGGAACAGGATGGTAAAAAGGGTTATGAAGCTCATATCACCATTGACAAAGATGTTACACCCATATATGCTAAGTCCAGACCTGTTCCTTATGCATTGAAAGGTGAGGTTGAGAAGGAATTAGACAGACTTGTGAGTGAGGGAATTATTGTGAAAACCGCCAAGAGCAATTGGGCTGCTCCAATAGTAATTGTACCTAAAGCTGATAAATCTGTTAGACTATGTGGTGATTATAAAGTTACCATTAATCAAGCTGTTGAGGATGAGCAATATCCCTTACCCACATCTCAAGATTTGTTTGCTGCACTAACAGGTGGAACCATTTTCACTAAGTTAGACTTGTCCCAAGCATATGCTCAGATCTCTGTTGATCCTGAAAGTCAACAGTACCTTACCATCAACACTCATAAAGGATTGTATAAGTTCAAAAGGTTGCCTTATGGTGTTAAAAGTGCACCAAGGTTATTTCAGTGCATCATGGACAAAATTCTTGTGGGTCTTCCTAATGTGTTATGTTTTCAGGATGATGTCCTTATTGTTGACAGTGACATCCAAAATCATGTCAAAACCCTAGCCACAGTATTCGAAAGATTCTTGGCACACAATGTCAGGCTCAACAAGAGCAAATGTTCATTCCTAGCTAAAGAAGTAACTTATCTTGGCTACAAAGTGAATAAAGAAGGGCTGAGACCTGTAGAAGATAAAGTAGGAGCCATAGTAAATTTACCTGCTCCAAAAAATGTCAGTGAATTGAAAGCTTTCCTAGGTATGATACAGTATTATTCAAGGTTTTTGAGTGGACTTTCATCAGTTTTAGCCCCTCTGCATGAACTATTAAAGAAAGGGATACCATGGAAATGGAACAGTGCAACTCAGAAGTCATTTGAAGATTGTAAAGCTGCTCTGTCTAGTACTGATGTTTTGGTGACACTATGATACCAGTAGAACACTAAAGCTTGCTTGTGATGCATCGGGCTATGGATTAGGTGCTGTCATAAGTCACATAATGGATAACGGTGAAGAAAGACCCATTGCATATGCCTCGAGATCTCTTACCCAAAGCGAGAAAAATTATGCACAAATAGAGAAAGAGGCTTTGTCTATCATATTTGGAGTAAAGAAATTTCACCAGTATCTCTATGGGAGGAATTATGTTTTAATAACTGATCACAAGCCTCTCTTGGCAATTTTGGGTCCTAAACCACCTGTTCCTACACTTGCTGCAGCAAGAATGCAGAGATGGGCTTTGTTATTGTCGGCATATGACTATGAGATACAGTACAGACGTTCAGATGATCATTCCAATGCAGATACTTTGTCAAGGTTGCCATGTAGTGGATCAAATGATGGAGTAGAGCCTAAGGTTTATGCTGTAACCATGATAGCAGAAGATTTTCCAGTCACCTCCGGAATGATTGCTCATGAAACTAGGAAAGATGTTTTATTAGGAAGAGTCTTGGAGTATACACTAAATGGATGTCCAGAGATTTGTCCGTCCTTAGACTTTCAATCGTATCATTTAAGGAGATGTCAATTATCAGTAGAACAGGGATGTGTGTTGTGGGGTATGAAAGTGTTAATTCCACAGTGCTTTAGAGGGTGAATGAACTGCATTTTGAACATCCAGGTATATGTGCTATGAAAGCACTGGCCAGAAGTTTTGTGTGGTGGCCTAAACTGGATGGTGAAATAGAAATGATCGTACATGAGTGCTCTGTTTGTCAGAATGTTAGGAGTATGCCACCCAGCACACCTTTGAAAACCTGGAAATGGCCTACTCGTCCCTTCTGTGATAAGGAAACAGACAAATTTCTTGTATAAATTGACAGTCATTCAAAGTGGATTGATGTTAAGCACATGTACAGTACTAATGCTGATAGCACCATTGATGAATTAAGATTAATATTTGCCGAACATGGAATACCAGAAGAGGTAGTTTCTGACAATGGTCCTCCATTCCAATCGTCAGAGTTTATAAACTTCATGAGATTCAACGGTGTAAAGCATGTACTGACCCCACCCTATCATCCTGCCTCTAATGGTGCAGCTGAGAGATCAGTTAGAATTGTAAAGGAAGCACTTTCCAAGCAGGTAATTCAAGGAACTGTAGGAAAATCAATGAAACACAGACTAGCAAATTTCTTACTCAGATACAGAACCACACCACATAGTGTGACAGGATGTATTCCTGCAGAGTTAATGGTGAAGAGACAGTTGAGAACAAGATTAAGTTTAGTTAAGCCAAGTCTGTTTGAAGTTGTAGAGAGGAAACAAGCTCAACAAAAAATGTATCATGATAAGAGTTCCAGTGAAAGAGTGTTCAAGGTAAATGATAGGGTGAGAGTTAGGAATATGGCTAAAGGTTATGGTACTGTACATGCAAAGTGGATAATTGGTGTCATTGACAAGGTATGTGGATCTAGGACATATTTAGTGAAATGTGGTAACTCTTTGAGATATGTTCATGTGCATCACATCATTCAGGCACATGACGAGATGAATGTAGCACCAGAACATGATGATAAACTTGACACAGTTTCAGATGATCATCATCATGATGATGTCAAAGATGATGTTTCCCAGCATCCACTCACTGTGTCAACTGATTGTAGTGATGATATGTCTGTCACTGATAATGCACAGAGTGCAAGTGTTTAGTTATAGGGCGGGCGGGCGGGTCGTGTTGCGTCTCTGTAACAAAGCGTGTTCGGCATTCGGGCCTTCGATGTAGAGCGGCAGAAATTGGACAGTGATTACATAAGTTCGTCAAAATCGTCTTAGTGAGGTGAAAGTGTAAATCGATGTAGGACTTTTCATGCTAGACACGATTGTATTTTTGAAAACTCAATTTCCACCGAGTTGGAGGTACAGCCAGGGTCACAGGCCTATAACCACACAATCACTGCCACATGACAAAGCTTTTATTTTATTTTATTTTTTAGGGTGTTGTGGTCACGGCTGTGATAAAGGCCAACCAGGGAGTGTAGTACTGTGCCTTCAGTTAAATCTGTTCATAGTTGTCATCAGTGAATGCAGAAGAGACTATAAATAACTTAAAGTGAATACATATTGGCATTCGAGCTGGTAAGGACAACTGCCAGCCTATGTGTCATAGGTGCCACAGAGACTTTAAATTTTATTTTGTTTGTGTGCTTTCTCAAGGACTGAATCTGTGTTTATAATACACCACTCACAGGGAGATACAGTGTACACAGTGATAGTTCATAGTGTCATCAGTGACCGCTGAAGTTGTAAATAACTTAAAGTGAGCGCTCACTAGCAAGCAAGCTGGAAAGGCACCATGCCAGCTGAAACCAAGTCGTGTCATAGGTGCCACAGAGACTTTAAATTTTATTTTGATTGTGTGCTTTCTCAAGGACTGAAACTGTGCCTACAATACACCATTCACAGGGAGATACAGTGTACGCAGTCGCAGACGACAACTCTATAGGCAACAGAGAGTAGCTAAGTACTTTTTCTCTCTTTATTTTTTTGAAATAGGTGTAGATTTATACACAGTCTGCACCCCCCCACCCCCCACAACAACAACAACAACCATGAGTTTGATATGTGATTACTGCAGGGAGACGTCGGATATGGAGGATACAGGCCTAACTAATGCAACGTTTAGGAAGTTACTAACTGCCATAAAGCATGATGGCTGTTGCTGGTATTGCCCTGGCTGCATAGTCAAGGTGAATGAAGCGATTGCAATCCATAAGGGAACGAGTTCTCTAGGGACGAAAATAGATGAAGCAGGAGCCCTGCTGGTTGTCAAACTGGAGCAAGTTGGGAAAGAGATCCTTGCTAAGACTGAGGAAGTAGCTAATAGAATGGAGGTGGTTGCTAAGAGGAGTTATGCTGACGTATTAGGAGGGCCACGGGGGGGGGGGCGGGCGGAGAGTAATGTAGAATCAGTACAGGTTCTACAGCAGATTGGGACTCTGAAAAAGTGTGTCGAAGAAATGAAAATTAACGCACCTACTGTTAGGGGAGAGGAGGAACACCAGGAACGGCTCCAGCGCAGGAACAATGTAATAGTTTTTGGAGTCCCAGAGAGCCAGGCAGAGGGAACTGTGAGTAAGGAAACACACGACAAGGTGCTGTTTCAAAATATTTGCACAGAGGTTCTGAAGATTCCAGCAACCCCTCAGGATGTGAGGAGACTGGGACAAAAGCAGGGGGCTAAGCCTCGCCCCCTCAGGATCACACTAGGGAGTGAGGAGGAGAAATGGCAAGTTATTCGGCAGGCAAAAAACTTAGCAAGGAGCGAGGCATTTCGGGATGTATTTATTCACCCAGACCGCACGGTAATGCAGAGGGAACAGCACAAGAAGATCCTGCAGGACTTGAAGCAGAAGAGGGAGGAGTCGAGGAGGAACGGGGACAGGTGCACATAGGTTATACTCAGGGGTAGGGTAGTGGAAACAAGTGTGCCGACACAGGGCCAGGGGGCAGCAGTGCACCCTCCACCCACTCAACCCCCCACCCGGTAGGCGGCACCAGCTCAGCCTACCGGACAGGAGGGAACGAGCGCCGTGTAAACAATGACATTTTTAACCACACCCTGCAAAATACAGTGTACTTAGCAAATGCTGCAGCTTCTGAGAATGTGGGGGGCGGGGCGGGTTTATTACTAAGAGCAGAGACGTTACCGAGAACAAATTCTGGCTTGAATGTCATGTACACTAATACTGACACGTTCCTTGATAAGAGAGAGGAGTTTGAAACACTACTAAGAGTACACCAACCAGATATTGTAGGAGTTGTAGAACTGTTGTACAAGAACAGGAGAATCGACCCAGAGGAATGTGAGTTCAGTATTGCTGAATAAGACTCATTTACGAACCTAACTCAAGAATCCTGCAGGAGGGGTGTGGTTATCTACGCTAGGTAAGACCTTAGAGCCAGCCAGGCGAGGGTACAGGGAGAGGATGTTTTTGAAGAGTCCAAGTGGTGTAAAATTAAATTAAAGGGAGGGGACTTACTTATCGTCGGGTGTATCTACAGATCCCCAAACTGTGGCCCACTAAATCAAAGGAACTTAAGAACCTTAATAAACAATGCAGCGATGCTCAACCCCAGCCACCTCCTTATCATGGGGGACTTTAACTATGGCGACATCGACTGGAGAAACGAGTCCACCCCGAATGACTTGAATAATCGTGCTACTCTTTTTGTAGAAACTCTGAGAGATAATTTTCTGTTCCAACATGTGAGAGACCCGACACATTACAGGGGGGAGCAAACACCCAAGCCACTTGACCTCATCATAACAAACGAGGAGGGTATGGTGGCCAAACTGGAACACCTTGCCCCAGTTGGCACCAGTCACCATACAGTGTTGTCATTCAGATTTAACTGTTACCTAGTTCAAGATAAGGCCAGGCCAAGGTGCAAATATTACAAGGGAAATTACAATGGGATGAGGGAAGAGATGAGGGGTATCAACTGGCCTGACTTATTAAGGTACAAGAACGCAGACACTACGCTGAATATCATAACTAGTAAAATGACCCATTTGATCGATAAATATATACCCAAGACCAAACCCAGTGCTTCTAGGAATACGAGGGGATCCCTACACATGAACCATGCGGCGGTCGACAAAATTAAGAAGAAAACCCAGAAATTCAAGACGTGGGTTGGGTCAAACGATGAGCAAGACAGGAGGATGTATGCAAGAGCCAGAAACCAAGCAAAGATAGAGTGTAGGAGGGCTGAAAAGGAGTTCCAAAGGCTGGTTGCACGCGAGGTCAAGTCAAACCCAAAGGCGTTTTACCACTATGCAAAGTCGAAATTGAAAACGCGAGTAGGAGTATCAGACCTGAGGCTTGAAGATGGTAGTTACGCAGATTCTGACCAGGATAAAGCTGAGGCATTGAACAGCTTCTTTTCCTCAGTGTTCACAAGAGAGGATGCAACTAACCTTCCTGCGTTTGAGGACAGACGGTTCGACACAGCACTGACCCACATTGTGTTCACAGAAGAGGGTATTAGAAATAAACTGTCCAGGCTAAAGGTCCATAAGAGTCCTGGACCTGACATGGTGCATCCTAGAGTGCTAAGGAGCTGTGCAACGAGCTTGCAGAGCCCCTGAAGATTCTGTTTTGTAAATGCCTGGATGAACAAATGGTCCCCAGTGAATGGAAAGTGGCTTATGTGAGTCCTATCTTCAAGAAGGGCGATAGTCACTCCACGAACAACTATAGACCGGTGAGCCTGACCAGCATAATATGTAAAGTACTTGAGAGTATTATCAGAGATGCCGCGATGGAACATCTACTACGAAACAACCTTGTAAAAGATTGCCAACACGGTTTTATGCCGGGGCGCTCTTGCTTGACACAATTGCTCAAGGTATTGGATATTTGGACCCATATTCTAGAACGGGGTGGTAATATCGACAATATTTACCTAGATTTTGCCAAGGCTTTCGACAGTGTACCCCACGAAAGGCTGAAAATCAAACTGGAAGGGTACGGAATTCGGGGAAATGTCCTAGCGTGGATAGAAGACTTTCTACATGACCGCAAGCAATGTGTGGTGATTAATGGCACGAAATCGTCATCTGTACCTGTAACAAGTGGGGTACCGCAGGGTAGTGTATTGGGCCCGCTGTTGTTTGTTTGTTTCATAAATGATATGCCTGACGTTGTACACTCCTCCATACAAATGTTTGCCGATGATGGCAAGTTATTTCGGGAAATTAAGAACCAAGCGGACTGTGAAGAGCTGCAGAAGGACCTCTGTGGGCTCCAGGAATGGTCGAAGGAATGGTTGCTGAGATTCAATGTCACGAAATGTAAGAGGATGCACCTGGGGCGTACCAACGGTAAGGAGGCGTACCATATGTCCCAACGGGATGAAGAAAATGTACTAGTTGAGACTGTGTGTGAGAAGGACCTAGGTGTGTATGTTGACAATGAGCTGAAGTTCTCGGGCCATTGTGAGAAGAAGGTAAATCAGGCAAATAAATTATTGGGTCTTATAAGAAGGTCGTTCAGATATCTAGACGGTCCGTCCCTCGTGACGATCTTCAGGAGTGAAGTGCTTCCCCATCTGGAGTACTGTCACCCCATCTGGTCCCCGAGATATGCTAGGGACTGTCAGTTGGTTGAAAATGTTCAAAGGAGGGCCACCAAACTGGTGCCTGCACTTCGGCACCTCAGCTACCCTGAGAGATTGGAGCGCCTGAACTTGCCTAGCTTATACTACAGACGGGCAAGGGGGACCTAGTTGAGGTTTATAAGCATCTCAGGGGGCACTACTCAGTTGAGTGTCCTTACTTGGAGCTGGCGGACGCTCGCCCCACAAGGGGTCACAGCTCAAGATTGAAGAAGCCGCAAGTCCAGAAAACCGTGAGGGCAAACTTTTTCGGAGTGAGGGTTGTAAACTCTTGGAACAATCTACCAGAGAGTGTTGTGACGGCACCGAGTGTGAGCTCTTTCAAGAGAAGACTTGACCAACACTGGAGCGGGTTCAGGTACATTCAGGAGCCGGTGCATGCCCAGTATTTGCCAACAGTGCGTGACACAGACGTGACCGATCGCCCGGGCGGCTAGCGAGCCGATCTTTTGGTGAAGAATATAAATGAAAAGAGACGTGACCGATCGCCCAAGCGGCTAACAAGCCGATCAGTGGCGAAGAGGATAAAAGTAAAAAAAAAAGTCAAAGAAACCGCTGTAAAACTTGATGGAGGGAATAGTTCTAGAAGATCAAACAGAGTTAGGAGACCTATAATTAAATTAGACCTCTCATTATCTGAATTGTGAACAGGCCTTTCAAAACTGTTCAGTTAGGAAGTTATATTTGTTGCGTTCTATTCCTTTCTTCCCTGCCATATGTAATTATGTAAGTTTTGTTTATTTAGGATTTGTAGCAGCCATGCTCTCTTTTGAAAGGGAGAAATAGTGTTATATATATGTATGTTTATATGCTGCCTTTATTGAATATATATATTATATATTATGTTATTTCTTACCAAAGTCAGAAAGTGTTTAGGCTTGTATAAACACGAAATGTGTTAGGCACGTTGTAACCAAGAACAGAGAGAATAAACGCCCAGCCAGACCGATCATGTGCTTGTCATTCTCCCATTAAATAACGCAAGATATTACACCTGCCTCAGGTGCTATGCCATTGAGGATCATGATAGTGTGAACTGCCCCAAACCCAAGGAATACAATATCTGTTCCAAGTGTCCCTCTACGGAACATACCTAGACCGAATGTAAGGCACCACTAAAATGCCTTAACTGTCCCAAAAGAAAGGAAAAAACCAAGGAAGCACAGCAAATAGCCATGCACTGTCCCAAAAGAAAGGAAAAAATCAAGGAAGCACAGCAAATAGCCACAAATACATCAGTATCACCATACAAGGCTGTGCTGCCGATAGGGACCCCGACTCCTGCAGTCACTGCACGGTCATACAGAGGTGCAGTGATGGTAGGGACCCTGACTTCTGCGGTCACTATGGTCCCTGCAGCCAATACAGACTCTACAGTCTTGTTGAATACCAGAGAAAGATACCTCCATGACCGCGACATACTAGCCAACATGATTGTCAAACACGCCCATGAGGAGGATGTTCGGCACCCAGGCCGCTTTCAAACAATACTCGAAAAATGCTTACGCCACCACAATCTACCCATCCCAAAACTGTTCAGGGCAACATCCTCAGCCTCGGAGGAGACAACAGTGGCCTTCTGTGGGGGTGCACAAGTACCCACATCGGAGATAGCACTTGTCCCCCAATCTCCAACATTCACAGACGAGACAACAGTGACCTCTGGTATGGGTGCACAAGTACCCACATCGGAGATAACACTTGTCCCCCAATCTCCAACATTCACAGACGAGACAACAGTGGTCACTGGTGTGGGTGCACAAGTACCCACATCGGAGATAGCACTTGTCCCCCAATCTCCAACATTCACAGACGAGACAACAGTGGTCACTGGTGTGGGTGCACAAGTACCCACATCGGAGATAACACTTGTCCCCAATCTCCAACATTCACAGACGAGACAACAGTGGTCTCTGGTGTCGGTGCACAAGTACCCACATCGGAGATAACACTTGTCCCCCAATCTCCAACATTCACAGACGAGACAACAGTGGTCACTGGTGTGGGTGCACAAGTACCCACATCGGAGATAACACTTGTCCCCCAATCTCCAACATTCACAGACGAGACAACAGTGGTCACTGGTGTCGGTGCACAAGTACCCACATCGGAGATAACACTTGTCCCCCAATCTCCAACATTCACAGACGAGACAACAGTGGTCACTGGTGTGGGTGCACAAGTACCCACATCGGAGATAACACTTGTCCCCCAATCTCCAACATTCACAGACGAGACAACAGTGGTCACTGGTGTCGGTGCACAAGTACATCGGAGATAACACTTGTCCCCAATCTCCAACATTCACAGACGAGACAACAGTGGTCTCTGGTGTGGGTGCACAAACATCGGAATAACTTGTCCCCAATCTCCAACATTCACAGACGAGACAACAGTGGTCACTGGTGGGGGTGCACAAGTACCCACATCGGAGATAGCACTTGTCCCCCAATCTCCAACATTCACAGACGAGACAATAGTGGTCTCTGGTGTGGGTGCACAAGTACCCACATCGGAGATAACACTTGTCCCCCAATCTCCAACATTCACAGACGAGACAACAGTGGTCACTGGTGGGGGTGCACAAGTACCCACATCGGAGATAACACTTGTCCCCCAATCTCCATGTCATGGTCACGTTGACTGCTAGTCTATTTAACTATTGATTCTTATTAAAATCCACGACCGCAAAACATGACTGGGTTAGCAACCCCTGAGAAGAAGACGTGTTTTTCCCCATAGACGCTACACTTGTGTTCCCTCGCCTTTGTGAAGACAGTTGTCGATCAGTTGTTTATTCCACTTTCTCCTGGGAAGCTCAATCTTGAATTAGTCTGTATAAATCAACTCAAGTAATTCGCCAGACCTTTGTCAACTGAGGGTCATCTTTGAATGAGTAACAGTTAGAGTTGTTTGTAATTACTGTCATTGCGTGAGTAGCGATCACTGGCAACTCAGGGATATATATACCAGCGCATCACGCAGGGCTAGCGTCCCCTGACGCTCTCCAACGTTTCCCCAGGTATGTTTATGTGTAGCCATTCAGTTTGATTCAGTCAATTGTAGTGAATATCAGTGTTCATCAGTGTTCATGCTTTAACAGTTGAATTGTCATTCACCCAGTGTAAGAAGTAATATAACGTAAATACGTCTGTCATTTCTAGACCGAGTTTTGTTTGTGTTGCTCAGGTTTCCCAGTCTGTCCCCTGACGCTCTCCAACGTTTCCCCAGATCCAATTGTGACTCGTGGATCACTCGACAACTGCCCCGGATGTAGTAGATACCCAGCAGGGATCAATATATGAAACGATGGCACCGATGCGGCCTGATTAATATGCTCTACTGCCTCATAGTGCTAGACCCCAGACTCGCCATGTGTCTGGCTACCACCGACCATAACAACAGTCGTGAATCTCTGTGTTCTACCCTGGGACGCACCCTGGAAGTATAAGTCCACAAAGGGTGTTGTAATAGTTATGTTAGGGATAATTAGTTGGAAATAATTATCCCATGTTGGGTAGTGGACCCATGTATCGGCTGGTTTCAGTATTAACGGGTATGTTGAGTTAAGTCTTGTAACTGTACTGAGAAGTACTACTTGGAGTGGAAGTACAGTAATCTACCAGGAGTGCCATGTACTATGTATTGTGAGTAGGGCCAAGGAACTGGTCCTGTAATGTATGTAATGTAACACCAGTGAGGTTGTGTGCAGCAAGAGTATAAGATCTGAATAATTACTGTTGAGTAAAGGAATAAGAAAATAAGTAAAGAAGAAAGTATTGAGTCTGCAATAAGCCCAGGAGTTGAGCCTGGTAGTTATATGATTAATAATATATATCTTTTTCCCTTTGATCTCATATTAATAAACTTGTTCTTAGAGTATTTTAGGTGTATTCATTTCTCCCACAGTATTTTACCTTTATTTCCGTCCAAGTGACTTGATACCAGAATTACCATACCCATGTGCCTAGACCCTCGACCATGTTACCAAAAGAATGACCATGCTACCAAAAGAACTTGTGAAGGAACTGAGTAAGAACTAAGACGAGAGAAGTAAGTAAGATAAGGGTGGTGTAAGTGTTGGACACACGCGCCCTTACATCCAACATTCACAGACGAGATAACGGTGGCCTCTGGTGTGGATGCACACGTACCTACACCGGAGATGATACCTGTCTCTCGGACTCCAAGCGATCTATCAGGAAAAGTCCTGAATCTAAGCATCTACGTACCAGACCACATAAACGAGGACTATACACGTGATGAAGTCGCTAAAGGAGTATTGGAGTGCAAGATGAAATGGAAGTACGACCACCCCAGTTCCGAGGAGTACATCCACGAAGCAATTAAACAAAAACGGGTCGATTTAACAGACTGCATCCGCAAGACATCAGATGGGATGATAAAAAAATTGAGGAATGGACGCGCAGTGACCAAACCACGAACCCGAGGTATCCCCCCAAAACCGCAAGATACAATGGGCTCGCTTCGTAAGGCAGTGAAAATAATGCAACATAACGTCCTCCACTGGGGAACTAATAAATTCAGTATGTCCAGCCAAGTCGACGCAGATATTATACTCATAAACTCACACGGCCAAAAGGCGGCTGAGGAACTGAAAATATTTGGTTACACGATCCATAAATCCAATCTATCAGAGGAGCTAAATGACGGGGTGGCCATCGTCTTAAAAAGAGATGTCCACCACAGAATCATAGACGACTTCACCTCTGAAACTCTCACTGTTCAAATCAACTTGACCACAGGGCCAATCATAATAGCCACAACCTACCTCCCACCACGCAGGGACTACCTGCCTTACGGGGACTTCCACAGACTCCTATCATACCACCACCCAACCTACATCCTCTACTAGATGGTAAGAGAACAACTAACAATGTTGGAAGAGGCCTCGCTGGCTTCATAACAAACAAAAAAGCCCAACTAATAGGCCCAGACTTCCCCACGTTCTACAGTAGCAACTCAGCCACTACTCCAGATATAGCAATAACAAACGGGAGATGCTTCCACAACTATCTCTTTCAACAAGGCCCTGTAACCTCCAGCGACCACCTACTTATAATCATGACCATCTCAGCAACACCAATAACTATACCAGCTCCACCACGGAGAATCGCCAAGCAGATCGACTGGGACTTATTCAACGAAAAAGCTACAGCCGAACTTGAGGCCAAGGGCATGACAATCCTGCAGACAATACACAGTCAGCCGGTGAACATAATAGACGAAGAAATCAACACATGGTGTGAAGCCATAGGAACAGCCTACCAGGAGGTCACGCCTTTCAAACGCAACAGAACTCTCCCACACCTACAACAGACTCCAGAACTCATAGCCCTCACATACCAGTTCCAACTGCTACAACAGAGAGCCGAGACCCATGGTTGGGACATCGTAAGCTACAATACATACAGAAGAATCCGGGAGGAAATAAAAACAAGATCTCTTGAAGAAAGCAACCTTAAATGGGCCGAAATAGTTTAACAACTCTCATATACATACAACGATCCAGGAGAGTTCTGGAGTCGAGTTAAGAGATTGAAAGGTTGCAGCCATAACGAGTCATCATACATAACTGACCACGCAGGAAGTAAAATATATGACGACCAAGACAAAGAACCCATATTCAGGGACATATGGAGGAACATCTTCCGAATCACAAATGAAGAGAATAGGGGATTCGATGGTACCCACGAGGAGCTCGTCCTTGATGAACTCCGGGGCTAGACACACCGCACTCAGCCTTCCCCTGAAATCATATGGGAGGATCTGAGAGTGGACAGCCCATTGTCCAAACCAATCACCTCGGAAGAACTCAACAGAGCAATCTCCAATACCAAAAATATAGCCCCTGGTTATTCAGGCATCACCAAGGAGATCCTCAGTCACATAAACATCCCGGCCATGGAGAGACTGAGAACCACAATGAACGCTTGCCTGGCCTCGGGCTACTTCCCAACAAAATTCAAAGAGGCCATTATTACCCTAACACCAAAACAAGGAAAGAACCCCGCCGTCCCACTAAACTACAGACTGATCTCCCTCCTCGAAATACCTGGAAAAATCCTAGAAAAAATCATCAATAACGGTCTGAGAAATCACCTGGAAACAACAAACAGAGCCAACTGCAGACAAATCGGGTTCAGGAAAGGGAAGTCCACCACAACAGCGATAGCCCTGGCATGTGAAAACATAGCCAGAGCCGCGGCGAGTGGTAGACAATGTAATCTAACTCTCTGGGATGTAGCGAAGGCATTTGACAAAGTCTGGCACGACGGTCTAAAATATAAGATCCTCCAGCTCGGACTTCCCACCAACATTGAAAAGTTGCTTTGCAACTTTCTTGACGGCAGAAATGCTAGACTGAGGGTAGGACAACACACAGGAGAGACCTTCCCACTCATGAGTGGAGTCCCTCAGGGAAGCGTCCTCTCCCTCACCCTATATATTATCTACACAAGTGACACCCCGCCTCCCACTAGAATAGGTAACGAAGATATTATGTATGCAGACGACATCACTCAAATAACAACACATCAAGGAAAATCGCGAGCGTTACAGGCCGAAAACACCAGGCGGGAATTAGAAAGGGTAAATAACTACGAAAAACAATGGAAAATCCAAACCAGTATCCCGAAATTCACAGTGATACCCTTATGCAGAAGGAAAACCCATCCATTAGTAACCAATAATGCCCAGATACAATACAAAAGCAGAGGCACCCTCCTGGGCCTACATATATCCACGACAGGCTACTCCCATCATGTCCACAGCAGGAAGGAAAAAGCAAGAAGAGAGCTGAGAAAAGTATACCTCTTTAAAGCGCTTCCTGAGAAAATAAAACTCCGCCTGGTGACATCATTTATCACACCGATATTAACTTACCCAGCAATACCTCTTCATGCTATGAGCACCACTCAAATATTAAAATTACAGGTGGTCCAAAATGAAGCCCTAAGATTCGTCATAGGTGAGATACCCCTTCACCAGAACCACAGCCGAGATACATAGAGACCTGAGAATGAAACCCATCAACCAGCAGCTGCACACCCTGGCTAGCAGAATCTGGCAAAAGATAGAACGATCAGAGCAGGAACTCCTTCAAAGACTCCCACTAGATAACGACAACAACCATACATGGTTCCCAAAAAGCTACGAAATCTCAAAAGGTCCATTACCACCCCTGATCTACGCGGCCAGGCAATAGACAACCCCCGTAGACCAGCATCCGCCAGTAGGGTCGGCGGAATATGAAATAAGGCCCTTAAAACACACATAAATGGGACAAGGTAGGCTGTCTAGTGCCTGTACCGACACACAATAACTAACCCATGATACAACCCAAACACGCTATTAGCTTAGCTAGGCAGTCAGCCCGCCCTCTCTTACCTCCCCCTAAATTTCTTCAATTTCTGAACTATAATTTCCTTCCCCCACCTGTAATCTTCCTTCATTCCTCCTTTCCCTACAAAAAAAAAAGGTTTGTTTGGTTAGGTCTGTTTTTCATCCCCACAAATGTTAAGTTACATTTATTTCAAAAATATCAATTTTTAACACTGCACAAACTACAACAGTGTCCACTATTAAAAAAAAACCCTGAAAATCCGGCGTTTTAATTATCGTTTTCGATCAATTTCGGCCGCGGGTTAGTCCTGAATAATAATAATAATAATAATAATAATAATAATAATAATAATAATAATAATAATAATAATAATAATAATAATAATAATAATGATAATAATAATAATAATAATTAATAATAATAATAATAATAATAATAATAATAATAATAATAATAATAATAATAATAATAATAATAATAATAATATTAATAATAATAATATTAATAATAATAATAATAATAATAATAATAATAATAATAATAATAATAATAATAATATTAATAATAATAACAATAAAAACTTATGATCGTACCAAACCATAATACAAAGACTATATATAGTCTTTGCCCAAATAGAAGAGTTCTCAACTTCAAATTCGGATTCTTAGTATTGGAACTCTTGGTATTTATTTACTTCAGCTGGTTGAGACGATTCCTCGTTTTGAGTATTGACCCCAACAACTGCACTTCATTAGCCTCAACAATGGGTGATGCTGACAGAGGAGAACTTACTGTTTTAGTAAGTAATGCCTTTTGAATAAACGGTTGACATAATGAACTTGGTGTTAGAATCAATATGAGCTTGGATGTGTAGATATGACAAGGAAGGGTGTTGTCTATTGTAGATAACATAACTGAAATTAAGTAAATTTGCTGGTAATGTCTGAGAACAGCTGTACCACCAGTATCAGTTATTCGATTTCGTTAATTTATTACACAGGCGACAACTTATTTTAATTTATTTTTTTGGTACATTTGCACTGTCACACCGCACTCTGTTAGAAAATAAAAAAAAATATTATTCTAGTGTATTTGTGTGTGTTTAGACCGAATATGACCTTCATTTCTGGCGGAAATTAGCCGGGGTTTTTTTATCGAATTTTTTTTCGTTGGACGTTTCCTGAAAAAAAAACCATGGCAAGATACACCCAAAAAAACACTACAAAAACAAAACTCAAACCTAACCTAACCTAACCTAACTGACTCTCACCATATGTTGGAATCACCTACTTCTTACTTTATTGGCCTGGTTCTTGTTTGTCTTACACAACGCCACATATGTTGGTCTTTGCGATATTTACATTGTCTTGCTCTTAGTACACTTTACTGAGGTTGGAAGAACACCATGCGATCGAAAAAATGCTATAGTTTCTTCGTTTTTTTCCCCAAAACTCGCAATCAGCTCCATGTAATTTAAGTGACACCCATCGCAGACTTCCATGGTCGGAATTGAACTTGAATTTCGAAATATGAGAGACCCAAAATAAAACTCGTAATTTATTGGGCCAAATATACCGCGAATTAAACCCAAAATCATTTTAATTGGTTGCAAAAACAAAAACGCTTTTGATTGGCTGCGTGACGTGTACGGGAACGCATGCGCGTGATGATTTATGAAGAATACGCAGGAGACACGCAGTGTTGGAGGTGAGGCAGGCGATAATGGCGGAAGATTAATGGAAGAAAATAGAGAAAATTTTGGATATGCTATCTCCGTTATGATACATTTCCACCGGTAATGTAATAGATGAAAATTATCTTATAATTAGACGTCTTATTAGAATAAGATAATAGATTATTGGTAGGAATGTGCTGTGTGTAAACGCAAAAATACCTATTTTTTCTCTGCGATCATGAATCTCGGGTAAATATTCGTCCATTGGCTGTTCTCGGGTTTTGGTATGAGAATGCTTGGTCAATTTTCCTTAATGCACCGGTCTTTGTTTGGATATTAAAAATATGTTTTTCAGATGTTATTTGATGAGTTTTGAATGAATTTGATATTCATTTCAGCCGGAAATTAATAGTTTTTGAGATCCTCCCCCACCCAACAATATTAACAAAAATTATATTATTCTCGAGTAAATCACATAAATAAAAAACAACAAACCAACAAAGCCAAAGCTAACCTGACCTAACCTACCCTAACACTATTTTTCCGATGAAACTCTGCAATTGACATAAAATAATCTCTATCGTAATGTCGGCACAGCTACTTTCCACCTGTTTAGCCATATCTGGTTATTCTGGTACTGAAAAATAAAATTTCTGCTCCCGATGCACCCACACATTGTTCATTAGCTAAGACAAAAAACTCTTGTCCAATTATAAGCCTCCTATTGCTATAGCCTTCTTGTTGTGGAACAAATCTGACCTTCGTTTCTGGTGCTAACCGCCCTAACCTAACCGAAACCTGGCTATTATCCTAAACTGACCCATTTTAGTGTCATATGATCAGTTTTTCACTGTGTTTTACCACTCAATTTCCCTCATCCTTCATGACCTGCCCAATATAAGTGATGGTTAATATTCGTCCATTGGCTGTCCACAGGTTCCCGCCATGTTTACCTGAGGTTATACTCCTCACTTCGCCAGTTGTCTCTTCCTTTCCTCATCAAACTGGGAGGTACTACCGCCTGGGAAGATATTAGAAGCATAATGTGTTGTCTAATGGTAGACCCTGCTGCCATATGGCATCACAAAAATTGTGACCAAATCCCAGGTTGCTGTTCTGACTTTCTGCCTCATTTACACACAATTGCAGGGTCTCAATTGTTTCTCTTACTATTGACAACACAACATACTCTACATTAGGGGGCAGGGAAAAAACACTTTTATTTGAGTTGCAGGCTGCACTTTTCAGGCATCGTTTGTATGGCTGTAACAAACACCTGTGCAAAATTTCATGCCATTTCATGCATACTTACCCTGCCGCATCGCGAACGACTTTTTGTCAACTTTTAGTGTACAGTATACCAAAAATTAGGTGTCATTTAATGTTTTCCAGGATAGTGATAAATTTTACATGGGTGACATCGATTTAATTCACATGTTATTTTACAGGTACACCGTATAGAAAATCATTACAAGTTCATATTGAAATTCTTTTTTGTGCGGAACCTTGGCATCATTTTCCTAGACAATAATCTTTGCCTAATATATCCATCTCTCGATTCGTATCCCGTCACTTCAGTGCAAGCTTCAGTCATCACTTTTATGCCTCTCTCGACCGCCTGAGTGCTGTTTGGCCACTTGGGCACCACTAATGGTGTCTCAAGAATGTCATTAACCTGTAGATTTGACAGAGAAGCAATGTAAGGAGGCTCAGTCTTGAGTTCATTCCTCCAGTTAATCATGGAATGATAGTTTTTTGCTTGCCACTTTAGTTTCGGAGTCACCACCTTTCTCATGTTGACTACAGGAGGCACATCCTCATTCCCATCTCCATCTTTACCCTCCTCATCAGTATAGTTTAACAAATTCTCGTCAACAGCAGCATCAGAATCTTCCTCCTCCTCTTCAGATCTGCCAGTGCATTCTTCCTTTTGCTGATTCTCCTCTCTAATTTTTCTTATCATTGAGACAGCTTTTTCTCTAACAGTCATGTCCTCATCTGCACACATACCAAGAAGAAGTTGATCTGTGTGGGCGAAGTATGCATTTCTCTGGACAGCCTTCTTCACTATCGTCTCCTCCTCACTATTCAGGTGTTTCATATATAGCAGGGACTGGAATACGTTCCTTGAGCCGTGTGTTACGTAAGGGTGTATCTTGATGTAAAACCACATTGGAGCACTGAACTTTATTATTGTAATGACAATTCTTTTCAACTCATGGCTGGGTCTTGATGTTGCTACATACAGCCTGAGGATTCTACTCCATAAGGTGTTCCACCTTGACACACAGGGAGGACCTGGCTCAATAGCAGCCAAGTCATCTTCAACAACACCTGTGATAACTCCTTTACAAATCCTATACAGGTATTTCTGATCCCAGGACAGATCTTTCTCCACTTCATCATTAAACACAGGGAAATCAGGGAAACTGACTGGCTGGAAGGCGACAACTGGAAGCTCAGACAAAGACTCCTTGATCTGCTTTCCAATGGGACCACGCCAATGCTCAGGACCACTTGGTTTACCATCATAGTGATAAAAAACTGCGCGGAAAGGCAGCTCATTTCCGTGAAGCTGACATATGAAATAATGGAGCGGGTGACCAAGTAACATTTCAAGATGATGAATGACTCCATTTTCTGATCCTACATTTACATTGGTTCCATCACAACCAACACACACAATGGGCTGCTGGGTTAGATTTTTCTCCACCAGAAACTCGTGAATAGTTTTGGCAATCTGCTTTCCGTGTCCAGTCTTGGGAGTCACATGTGTGAGATATTCATTGCCAGGCTCAACCATGATGACATAATGATCTTTCACCATCATCCTCGAACTCCATTTCTCGGTCTTCTCATTCTTTATCATCACACGAGTGGCGGTCTTCCCTACATTACAGTACAGTAACACAACATTGAGAAATGAAATGAGAAAAGGCTGATAATCAATATAGACATAGCACCATACTCATCTGCAACAAGACAACTTAAATGAAATAAGAGATATGAAAAAAAAGTTGATAAACACTGAACAGAACATTGCACCGCCACAGTGGCTGTTTGGCTAGTACTGTAGGTAAATTTAAAAATTTCAGTAGAAAATGCGGCAGACTAAACCTCGACATATCAGCTTCAAATTTGGCATGGTGTCTTAGATATGTATAAGGAACAATGCCTGAAGAGTGCAGCTTTGAGCAAAATTTCACTGCCCCCTACTGTACATATATCATTTCTCACTCATGATATTTTTATTTTATTTTTTTGTATTTATTTATGGCTCTTTATTATTACAGGGGTATTATTATTATTATTATTTAAAATTTGTATAAATTTTTATTATTATTATTTTATTTTATTATAATTGTAATTTATTTTTAAATACAGTATTGTTATTAATTTTATTATCCTTCTTCTTATTATTATTATTTTATTTTATTAGAATTATTATTTATTTAATATATTTATATTAATTTTATTACTATTATTTTTATTATTATTAGTATCATTATCATCATCATCATCATCATCATCATCATCATCATCATCATCATCATCATCATCATCATCATCAATAATCATCATCATCATCATCATCATCATCATCATCATCATCATCATCATCATCATCATCATCATTATTATTATTATTATAATTATTATTTTATTATATTATATTTTCACGTCCTCCCCCAGGCCTTGATGTGGGTCATTAAAAATTACCTGTGCCCGGGTGGGCTAATAACCGTAAAAAAGAAAAGAAAAAAGAAAAAGTTAGGTTAGGTAGATTGCTTCTCTTGGTATGAGAATAGGTTTTCTTTTGTGTGTTTTACTCAAATCTGACTTCCATTTTTGTGCAAATTATGTTTCTGTTAAAAATGAAAATGTTAATTTTTTGCAAAAACTGCTAAATTTCTCAAGAAATGAAGGTTAGATTTCAGTAAAACATCAAAAAAGTAAAAAAACAAAACATTCGGGTGAATTTTCGATCTTGCACCGGTCTTTCTCTTGCTATTACTAATATGTATTTCAAAATGTTTAGACAATTCTAAGACCTTTTTCTTCTATGGTATTGTCGCCAGAAATTAAGGATAACCGAGATATTAATTTTTCAATATTTTTTTAGGTTTGGTCAGTCACAAGTGTCGCCATTTGTTGTTTACGTCTCAAAGAGATCTGACCACCCATCACACAGTGCTCCTTACCTCCGTGTTGGCTTCTTAAGCGTCTACAACGCATGTGCGGGGGTGGTATGGGAGTTTCTTATTGGCTATAGTGATAGGAGACTTATAATTGGGCAAGAGCTTTTTGTCTTAGCTAATGAACAATACGTGGGTGCTTCGGGAGCGTTGATTTTATTTTTCAGCACCAGAATAACCAGATATGGCTGAACAGGTGGAAAGAGCTGTGCCGACATTGTGATAGAGATTATTTTACGTCAATTGCAGTTTCATCAGAAAAATACTGTTAGGTTTGGTTTTGTTGGTTGGTAATTTATTTGTGTGATTTACTCGAAAAAATCTTTAAGATTGATAGGTAGAGATAGGTAGAGGGGGGTGGGATCTCAAACACTATTGATTTCCGGCTGTAATGAATAACGAATTCGTTCGAAACTCATCAATTAACATCGGAAAAACATATTTTTAATATCCAAACAAAGACTGGTGCATAAGTGAAATTTGACCTTTCTTAGTATCGTTTTTGTGTCAATGATTCGTTTTTGAGAAAATCGCTTTAATTTGTTAGGTTGGGTTAGTTTGGTTAGGTTAGGTTGGTTGCTTAGATATGAGCTCTGTTGGGGGGGTCCTGAGGGCGGAGACCTCATCAGCCTTGGTTAGGTAATTGAACAATTGCTGTTAGGTCAGGTCAGGTTAGGTTAGCACAGAAACTAATTTTGAGATGAACCTTAGGTTTTTCAGATGGGTTTTGTGTGAGTCATTTGAATTTGATAATAATCTTTCGCCAAAACTTGGTTCGGATTCTCAAATTTTGGCTTTTCTTTGCTTGTTAATTAACCCTTAAAGGGCTGACAAATCTTGGGAAGTATCTCCTCAGAAGCTGAATCGTAGGCTAAAAAATGAAAATCATAAAATTAATGTTCTAGTCTTATGAAATGTTAGACATACCTGTACACGTTAGTCAATAGGAAATAACATTATTATTACTGTACTCACCACCTTTGGTTATTGGCGAGTCGGAGAAGTTGGCAAAACATTGTACCTCAGCACCCCTCCAGCAGTTATTGCGCATCTGGGAGTGAACGGTGGTGCACTACCAACTCACTCCATGTTCTTACAACTTTACAACACCTTCATATGGTTCCTTATTATTACATCATATGCACTATATACAGTACATTCACCACTCTGTGGCTTGGAGTAGCAGGGCTTGGGAGCTGGAGTTCTAAGTGGGTAATCCAGAGAGGTAGATGCGCGACATTCCTCCGTGGTGATAACTGTTATTCTGATTATTTGCTTAAGATGCTGTCAAGGAGAAGTGTGGGTGAGTGGGGATGAGCTATTGCCACAATAATAGTCACGCTACTCAAGCAAGAAAATTAAAAAAGTTAAGTGCTAGTTTGACATTATCAGACCCCAACTAAGTTGCGTGCTCTGGGATAACGTCAGACCTTTAAGGTTAAAAACGTGTCATTTGGGATAGAAATGAACATCAGAATCGTTCAAAACAGATAAAAAACCACCAGAAAAATGTAAGTTTCATGTTCTTTAGTTGGTTAGGTCAGATTCTATTAGATAAATGTCGCCTCCATTAAAATACTTACTATAATGATAAGAACATCTGTGGAAAAAATTAATGAAATTGAACTACAACTTCTGGTGGTAGCAGTGTTCTCATAAATTACCAATTTGCTTTTTTCCAGTTGGTTCCTTCTTCCAACAGCATCTTGGGCAAATATTCGTCAGGGTAAAATTTCTGGAGATGTCATTTGCACCCTCCAGGAAATAGCCACCTGACAGCTTTGTTGGCTCTTCTTGGTCAAGTTGCCTTTGTGTTTACTAATGTTGTTTTCCTGCACTGTCTCGACACAAAGGTAACTGTATACTCCCATGGCCTATTTGCACCTTATACAGTAGTACCCCGCTTAACGCGATCAATTGAACCCACAGGGTACCGTGTTAAGTGAAAACCGCGTTAAGTGAACAAAGAACATATGGGATTAATTCCAATAGAGACTGGCCCGACCCCCAAACTCCACTTTTTGACGACACACAACTATGTTGTAGTAAAAATTTTATCTTAACT
>NW_024730668.1:9431026-9523810 GCF_018991925.1 Homarus americanus | reverse complement strand
TCTAGGTCCTAACTTTCCAACCTGGAGGAATCACAATACACAATCGACACCAGACAAAATTTTTACCAACAACAAAGCCTTTTTCAATTACCATATAAAACAAGGACCTGTAGTGGACGTCTCCCCTACAAACTGCGTATCGCATTCCAATGTGCCGCCTTCCCTAGCAACCAACCAGATGTTACCGTATCTTAGCAACGGAACCAGTCACCGGCGACTTTCTGGGTTTTCCCAACATGACTCATAGCGGCTGCTGCTGGGTATATAAGCTCTGTCTCTCCATTGAGATTCATTCTGACCATTCTTCCTGAACAAGCAACACCTCCTCCTCCGCCACTGCCTGGCTCCCTCGCATCTCCTCGCCTGCCTGGCGGTCCTCGCTCCCGCCAGCGAGCATGGTGACCCACCAGCTGTCCCTCTCTGAGCTTCCTCACCAACCAACTCTCATTCTGCCCATTTTCCTGAACAAGCAACACCTCCTCCAGCAAGCTCCTAGCTGTTAACATTTATTCAACCAGGAGGCCAGCAACAGGCAACATCTTCTCTAACGAAGCTCCTGCACATCTACCTCCTTCAACAAGCTACTCACCGAACGTCTCTACTGACCAGCTCCTCACCACACGGCACCTCCAGCACCAGACTGTCTATCATATAACTTATATATTATACAAGAAAACCACATTAGAGTTTCCTTCCATCCTGAGTGCTAGACAACATTAATATCTCGATACCCCTACAATGGTGACTCCCGGAGATTAGCACTCACACAGGATGGAGGAGACACTGATAACGCTCCCAGTCTTCAAGCAGACACCGGCTCCTCTTCCTGCCCCAAGCACCACATCCTACGACCCCAGCACACCCGTCCTGCCTCAGACGCTGACCCAGGCCCACACACCCCAGCAGGCGCATCTGACGACTCAGTACCTGCCGTGAGGGAAGCACACAACATCCATCGCCTCCACAACCCCTCTTTTCTCCCTCAGGTACTCCCTGCTAATGTCCTGCACCCTGCTGCTGTCGTGGACCCTGTAGGTTATGTATATAAGCTACTGTGCCAAGTAGCAACCCTGTACATAAGCTACTGTGCCGAGTAGCATTTATATATATTATCACGTGGCAACACTGCACGTGTTATGCAACATTGCCCCGAGGCTGCCATATGGCAAGGCAGCCTCAGTCTGACTGTGTGAGCCGTGCATGGCACACGCTGGTCACCACTTGTATTTCTCTCATCCACAATAAACGGACTCAGTGTTACTCAGTGTTTCCCTAGCCATCACTGCATTCTTCAGGGCACTAGGACAACATTAAATATCTCGACACCCCTACAGTGTTGTTGCTTGCTGCGGCTGTAGCTAGAAGAAGAGAGTGGTCACCACGAGGTCAGGTCTTATATAGCGGAGGTAGGCGTGGCTTAATAGTTGACCTCCGTCATGTAAGGCGGTGCTGGTTGACCTAGACCACGAGGCATACACTGGGGAATTCGCGGGGTCGGCTACTCAACGACAAACAGCGTTTGTAGGGGGAGGTATCCACTACAATATCTGTGGAAGTTATGTTCGCTACATGTTCACAGACGTAAACAGTATGACCTTCAAACCACGATCTACACTTAGTCCTAAAGTACACTAGTCCGGCTCAACTGGACTTTCCCAATCATCTTATAGATATTTTGAGTTCTCCTTAATGCTATGAATACATACAATTAATATTATATAACCGTACCTGGGTACAATTCTGCAAATGATTCAATAACATTGAGTAGGTGAGTTATCCTTTATCAATGTTTCCCGTTCTCTGAGCTCCTACAAGCGCGGTGGATTTGAATGTTATGTAGCGAATATGAATTAGAGGTTTTTTTTAGGAATGACTGTGATGTGCGCAGTACAACTGTGTGTTGTAGTACTGTGTGTTGGAGTACTGTGTGTTGGAGTACTGTGTGTTAGAGTACTGTGTGTTGAGTACTGTGATGGAGTACTGTGTGTTGGAGTACTATGTGTTGTAGTACTGTGTGTGTTATAGTACTATGTGTTGTAGTAATGTGCGAGTCGGAATAGTGTGTTGGAGTAACGTAAGTGCTGAACTACTGTGTGTTGGAGTACAGTGTGTGATGGAGTACTGTGTGTTGCAGTACGGTGTGTGATGGAGTACTGTGTGTTGGAGTAATGTGTGTTAGAGTACTGTGTTATTGAGTACTGTGTGTTGGAGTACTGTGTGTTAGAGTACTGTGTGTTGTAGTACTGTGTACTGAGTGTTGGAGTACTGTGTGTTGGAGTACTGTGTGTTGGAGTAAAGTGTTTGTTATAGTACTGTGTGTGTTGAAGTAATGTGTGAGTTGGAGTAATGTGTGTTGGAATAATGTGTGTTGGATTATTGTGTGTTGGAGTATTATGTGTTGGAGTAATCTGTGTGTTGGAGTATTGTGTGTTAGAGTACTGTGTGTTGGGGTACGGTGTATTGGAGTAATATGTGCGTTGGAGTACTATTTGTTCAAATACTGTGTGTTGGAATACTGTGCCGAAGTACTGAGAGTTGGAGTTATGTGTGTGTTGGAGTACTATGCCCTGGAGTACTATTTTGGAGTACTGTGTGTTGGAGTATTATGTGTCTTGGAGTTCTATGTTTTGGAGTAATGTGTGTGTTAGAATAGTTTGCTGTAGTAATGTATGTGCTGGACTACTGTGTGTCGAAGTACGGTGTGTGATAGAGTACTGTGTGCTGGGGTAATGTGTGTTTGAGTAATTTGTGTGTTGGAGCATTGTGTGATGGAGTACTGTGTGTTGGAGTAATATGTGTGTTGGAGTACTGTTTGTTGGAATAATACGTGTGTTGGAGCATTGTGTGTTGGAGTACTGTGTGTGTGATACAGTACTATGTGTTGGAGTAATGTGTGTGTTGTAGTTCTGTGTGCTGGAGTAATGTGCGAGTCGGAATAGTGTGTTGGAGTAATGCAAGTGCTGAACTACTGTGTGTTGGAGTACTGTGTGTTTCAGTACGGTGTTATGGTCACGTTGACTGCTAGTCTATTCAACTAATGATTCTTATTAAACTCCACGATCGCAAACATGAGTGGGTTAGCAACCCCTGAGAAGAAGACGTGTTTTTCCCCATAGACGCTACACTTGTGTTCCCTCGCCTTTGTGAAGACAGTTGTCGATCAGTTGTTTATTCCACTTTCTCCTGGGAAGCTCAATCTTGAATTAGTATGTGTAAATCAACTCTGGTAATTCGCCAGACCTTTGTCAACTGAGGGCCATCTTTGAATGAGTAACAGTTAGTTTGTTTGTAATTATTGTCATTGCGTGAGTAGCGATCACTTGCAACTCAGGGATATATATACCAGCGCATCACTCGGGGCGAGCGTCCCCCGACGCTCTCCAACGTTTCTCCAGGTATGTTTATGTGTAGCCATTCAGTTTGATTCAGTCAATTGTAGTGTTCATCAGTGTTCATGCTTTAACAGTTGAATTGTCATTCACCCAGTGTAAGAAGTAATATAAAGTAAATAGGTCTGTCGTTTCTAGACCAGAGATTGGTTTGTGTTGTCATGCTTCCGTCCCCTGACGCTCTCCAACGTTTCTCCAGATCCAATTGTGACTCTTGGATCACTCGATAACTGCCCCGGATGTAGTAGCTACTCAGCAGGGATCAATATATGAAACGATGGCACCGATGCTGCCTGATTAATCTGCTCCACTGCCTCGTGGTGCCAGACCCCAGACTCGCCATGTGTCTGGCTACCACCTACCATAACAACGGTGGTGAATCTCAGTGTTCTACCCTGGGACGCACCCCGGAAGTATATGTCCACAGAGAGTGTTGTAAGATGTATGTTAGGGATAATTAGCAGGAAATAATTATCCCATGTTGGGTAGTGGACCCATGTATCTGCTGGTTTCAGTAGTAACCCTGTATGTTGAGTAAAGTCTTGTATCTGTACTGTAATGCCACGTACCTCCAGTAGGTGTGAGAAGTAAAGTAATGTACAAGGAGTGCCATGTTCAGTGGTCCCTCGGTTAACGAGCGCCTCTGTTAACGAGATTTCGGTTAACGAGTTACCTTCCATAAGATTCTTAACTTCGGTTAACGAGCAATCCCTCGATTAACGAGTTTCTTACGAGCTGACCTGAACATGTTTTCACTTGCATTTGGCGGTCCACCAGCTGTAGTATTAGTCCGCCAATACAGTAATCGGTTCTAGGGTTTAAATTCCTTACCATTTTAGTAAATATCAAGAAGTTTATAGTATTCAATAATTTTAAAAGTTTAATATTAAATTTTTTAGTAATTTTAACAATTATTGAACATGCCATCCAGCCTGCCAACACACTGTAGTGGACGTCTCCCCTACAACTGCTTACAACTGCGTAGCCACGCCACCACCTGCTACCGCCTTCCCTAGCAACCAACCAGATGTTACCGTATCTTAGCAACGGAACTAGTCACTGGCGACTTTCTGGGTTTTCCCAACATGACTCATAGCGGCTGCTGGGTATATAAGCTCTGTCTCTCCATTGAGATTCATTCTGACCATTCTTCTTGAACAAGCAACACCTCCTCCGCCGCTGCCTGGCTGCCTTCGCTTCTCCTTGCCTGCCTGGCGGTCCTCGCTCCCGCCAGCGAGCATGGCGACCCACCAGCTGTCTCCTCTGAGCAGCCCCTCACCACACGGCACCTCCAGCACCAGACTGTCTATCATATAACTTATATTATACAAGAAAACCACATTAGAGTTTCCTTCCATCCTGAGTTCTAGACAACATTAATATCTCGATACCCCTACAACACCATACAGGCATCAGTCTTTGTGTCTTTTCAGTGGAGGTAACATCTTGCTTGAGACTCTCTTCAACTAAATGCTTTTTTTCTGTGTTTGCAAGCAAATTATTGGTCATTTTGAAATTTATTTTACATATTGACAATATATAATGCAGTGCAGTGTTGATTTAAAGAACATAATCTTGAATTACACCACGAGAACTAAAATTTTATGGGTGAAATGGCGCCATGGGGTGACTTCTCTTCCACCCCAATGCCTTCTCTTCTCCTCCAACCCCATTCTAATTCCCATCATCATCATCATCATCCAGGAGCCTTCTATATACACACCTCAAAGTAAGTGTATTTTTCTACCTTTTTTGTTGAATTTAGGCAATTTTCGGTGAGCTGGAACCAATTACCCCAAAACCCATTGAAACAATGGTTTCGGTTAACTAGTTTTTTGGTTAACGAGCAACCTTCTAGAACGGATTGTGCTCGTTAACCGAGGGACCACTGTACTATGTATTGTGAGTAGGGCCAAGGAACTGGTCCTGCTATGTAATGTAAGGTAAGGCTGTGTGCAGCAAGAGTGTAAGATCTGAGTAATTACTGTTGAGTAAAGAAATAAGAAAATGAGTAAATAAGAAAATAAGTAAATAAGGAAATAAGTAAAGAAGAAAGTACTGAGTCTGCAATAAGCCCAGGAGTTGAGCCTGGTAGTTCTATGTTAATAATACCTCTTTTTCCCTTTGATTTCATATTAATAAATTTATTCTTAGAGTATTTTAGGTGTATTCATTTCTCCCACAGTATTTCACCTTTATTTCCGTCCAAGTAACTGGATACCAGAATTACAATACCCATGTGCCTAGACCCTCGACCATGCTACCAAAAGAATATGTGACAGCTGAGTAAGAGTCAGAAAAGATAAGAGAAGTAAGTAAGATAAGGGTGGTGTAGGTGTTGGAAAACACACGCGCCATTACATTGGTGGCAGCGGTGGGATGTAATTTATATGGTATCAGGTCAGGAGGAATAAAAGTGATACTGTGGGAAATTTTTTTTAAGTGTGAGTTGTAATAACCATTTCTCCATGCAGGTACCTAATCATTTCACTGTAACTAATGAATATTTCAGAGTGCTAATAATTTTGTTCTGTAATTTTTCCAGTGTACAGTATAGTTTGTAATTCTGTGCAAAATTTTTTTTTGTGGTTGCGGAGAAATTGGAAACAGTTCACGGCAAATACTTTACTTGGAGTTAGGTTAGAACAATTACCTCCAGAAAATTAGAAATCTGTTTTAAAGTAAAGTGTACAGTAAAATGTGGATACTTGTAATGTTCAAAGTACTGCATTGAAAAGTGTCTGAGAAACAGAGGTTAGCTACCTAATATTTTTTTTGCAGTCTTTTTGGGAAGTCTCAGAAAAGTGTTGGTTGTATGCCAAGGTAATTTTTTTTTTGGGTGCCTTTCTGCACTGGTACCATAGCAATTGTTGTGATCACTTGAGTTAATACTTTGTTATTTACAGACAATGAGGGACAGCGAACATGTGCCGTGTTAAGAGTGTTGTGGACAGTGTTGATTTCTGAGTGTACCAGAAGGCCATACATGTATTAAGGCTATGTAACTACGTGTTATTTGAAATTGTGACATATTTTGGAGGTATTTGTTTTGATTTCAATTGGAAGTGTTTTAGTATAAGTTGACGTCAGTGTTGACAAGTGAATTTATTTGTATAACACGAGTTGTGTTATATATTTCCGAGTATATTGTATTTTTTGTGTTGTTCTATTAGAGTATGATTTTAGTGCATAGAGCATTAGTTTCTAGCAGTGTTGACTTATAGGCATTGTCATTAAGTGTGTTTTATGTTTATTTGAGATCTAATACATGTATAATTTCAGCATGTAGCTCGTTAGGTAGCGGGCAGAGTGGACTAGGCATTGGGTTACCGTAGGTTTTCCATTGACCAGATCGATAAGGGTAAAGAAGGGTGAAACCATAACATGTCTTAATTGATTTATTCCTTATAAAACATACTGGTAAAAAACACATACAACCACACTGTGGACCATAATTCCAAGGCCTGTCCCAGGGTATAGCACTGGCGCCTCTAACAACTGCTGTTGTGGTCGGTTACACTCCGACCCGAGGTGGGTTTGGGGTTCTCGGCCCACGAGGTAGAGTAGAGCCGATTAATCATGCCGAATCAGCGCCGTCACTCCTATATTGACCACTGCTGGGTATCCACCGGCTCCGAGCGACCGGTGGGTTTCAATTAAGCCCACCCTCGACCTGGAGAAAACGGGGCAGCGTCAGGGGACTGAGAAACATGACAACACCAACAAACTCTCTTGTCTAGACGACAGACGTATTTACGTTATATTACTTCTACACTGGGTGAATGACAATTCAACTGTTAAATCATGAACACTGGTGAACACTGATATTCACTACAATTGACTGAATTAACTGAATGGCTAGGGAACACAGAACATACCTGGAGACAAACGGGGCAGCATCAGGGGACGCGCTCCCTGGCCATCTTGAGTTTATATACCCCTGAGTTGCCAGTGATCGCTACTCACGCAATGACAATAATCACAAACAAACTAACTGTTACTCATTCAAAGATGACCCTCAGTTGACAAAGGTCTGGCGAATTTCTAAAGTTGATTTAAACAGACTAATTCAAGGTTGCGTTTGCCAGTAGAGAATGCAATAAACGTAGTGACAACTGTGTTCGAAGGCGGGTCTTACTGGGAGTGATCCTGAGGGTAAAACAGATGGGAAATACACGTCTCTCCTGAGATTCTACAAGCGCGGTGGATTTGAATATTATGTAGCGTAATATGAATTAAAACGGGTTTTTAGGAATGACAATGAGGTGCGCAGTACACAACAAAGTACATTGTGAAGTGATAACACTGTTGAAATCATTGCAATTGAAAAGACAGTGAATGTTTGTTGATTACCGAGGGGACAGTCTCGTAAAGTATTACAGTATTACCACTTTATTTTTTGTGAGCGTGACACTCAGTAATGAAAATGTCTATGATTCTTTTTTAAGTTTGATTTGCTAGAGTACAGTGTAATTCCGGTAGAGTTAATACAGTGTTGCACTATACAGAGATTGACAATAACAAGTACAATTGCCTTTAAGTGTGCACTATGCCCGTGTTGTGTAGTACAGTGAGTTGTGACCTCCAGGCATGATGGCCGTCACAAGAGAGCAGTTCAGGGCAGTCAGCTCAGAACCTGTGTCCAGTAAGTTGAGTTGTAGAGTTGAGAAGTATGGGGGTGGAGACATGTTCATTCTCAGGAATGACACCCGGGTTTCACCACCAGTTGCTTCATCAGGTGCATGGCCTGATGGACAAGGAAGTGTAGAAAAGAAGAGTGTGGAATGCCTCTCTTGCTAGTTATGTGAGAGACGAGCATCAGTGTTGCCGAGATTTCTTTAAAGGGCTGTAGACTTTGACTGGAATGCATTGGTTGTTGATGTGCATGGTGAAGATTGATGTTTTGCATACTTGTGTTGCAATTGAGAAGTACAACTGGTAAGTGAGTACGTTATTTGCCATGTGAGTTGTGGAATGTGTTGTAATGGGAATGTTTGTGAGTATGTAGACGTTTGTGATTTTTTTTCTTTGATTTTTTCAGATGGGGATTGTCAAGTGCAGTAGACACAGAGATTGGAAGATGGATTGGCAGTTATGCAATCATCTGATAGTTATCTGTTACTAGTTGAGTAAAGATACCAGTTGAGAGTTCTCAAGTTTTGCCGGTAAAGTCCTAGCTAGGCTTGTTGTGGGTGTGTATAGGAGTAATGTTCATGACCTTTAGGTGGGGTCAGGCCTCGACATTGGCGCTGATTTCACCACATGGCAAATGCCATAAGTACAGACAGTTTTAGGTTTGGTTGTGCTCCCATAAGGACCGTTAGGATGTGCATGTATTCTTGGAAATCTCCGTTCGTTTGGGATCCTTCGAAGGTTGCTGCCTCTCATGAGTAGGACATGACTTTTTAGTTTAAAGTCAAACATATCATTCCTTCGACTTGATGGGGTCTGTTCATCTACATCCTAGCTTGAGAAGTCTAAGTTAAATCTCAGTGGTGTTGAGTAAGCATTTGGTCAGTCTCCTCTTTGAACTTTGATATGAGAAACTGTAACTTCAGAGTGTGTATTGTGTAACAAAATTTTTTTGTTATGTATGTAACCCATTTTTATGCTTTTTCTTTATTGTTACATTATTCTCCTGTGTGTGTTTAATTACTTGTATTTTGTTTCCCTATGCCATGTTGTCAATGATAATAGATTTTTTTTAGCTACCGTTTATCCCATGTATGTAACCTTTGTTTTTATTTTGTATGCTTTTGTACCAGATACCTGTAATAGTCCTGATGTGTTGTTACAAGTGTATGTAGTGTGAAACCGTGACGAAAGGTAACAGTTGTTTAAAGAATCTGTGTAATTACTGTACATGTTTAGCGAACGTTACCGCTTAATAAGAATCTCGGGAAAAGGGGGAGCTTTGTCATGGTCACGTTGACTGCTCCTTTACTATTTTAAGGGGTCCCCTTATTTGTCTCCCATATAGTAACTCGAACGGGGAGAAACCCAATGACTCCTGGGGACATTCCCTGATGGCAAAGAGTAACAAGTCTATGCTTTCATCCCATTCCTTTTGGTGTTCCATCCCAGTATTTTCTACACCATTTGAAAAGATTGTTGTGGATTGTGTGGGCCCATTACCAAAGACTAAGAAGGGAAATCAATTCCTGCTCACAGTTATGGATACCAGTACACGTTATCCTGAGGCTTTTCCCCTTAAAAGCATCACTTCAAAAAACGTAATCAAACATCTTTTGCACCTTTTCACTTCAGTGGGCATTCCTAAAGAGATCCAATCCGATCAGGGCACCAATTTTACGAGCAATCTTTTCAAACAGGTGATGAAAGACCTCAGTGTGGACCATTGTACATCTTCGGCTTACCACCCACAATCCCAAGGTTGCTTGGAACGGTTCCATCAAACTTTCAAATCAATGCTCAAAAAATACTGTATAGAACACCAAAAGGAATGGGATGAAAGCATAGACTTGTTACTCTTTGCCATCAGGGAATGTCCCCAGGAGTCATTAGGTTTCTCCCCGTTCGAGTTACTATATGGGAGACAAATAAGGGGACCCCTTAAAATAGTAAAGGAGCAGTGGTTTGACACTCCATCTATTAAGAAGCCCGCAACAGTTTCCCAATACATTGACACTTTACGGGACAAATTAACTGAAGTCCGAACCATTGCTCAGTCAAACTTAAAAAAGTCCAAGAAAAAATGGTGAAGTCCCAACCTAAATTAGTTGAAAGATCATTTTCTCCAGGTGACAAAGTGTTACTCTTTCTACCCATTCCAGGCTCTCCCCTTAAAAGCAAGTTTACTGGTCCCTATATAGTTGCTAATAAACTATCTCCCCTCAACTATATAGTCCATACTCCTGATCGCAGAAAAGATTCACAACTTGTTCACATTAATCTCATGAAACTTTACCATTCCAGGCAGTCAGAGGAAGACATCCCAGAGGCTATAAGCCTACCTGTATTGCATACGGTTTTGTCAGGGCCGGAGCCGGAGACAGATGACATGGACTTATTGGAGAATTTAGACTTCCCTCTACCTAAAGAAAACCCTGCTAACAGTCACATACTCAACAACTTGGTTGAGTATTTTTCTGTTCTGAATCCATCTCAAGCAAAAGATCTCACTAAGTTATTATCAACATTTCCTAAAGTCACGTCAGACCTCCCAGGGTTTTGCAATATACTTAAACATGATATTAAGCTAATCTCAGATGATGTACAACCCATTAGGCAATCAGCCTATCGACTAAATCCACAAAAAAAGAGATTATGAAAAAGGAGGTAGATTTTTTGTTAAAACATAACTTAGCTGAGCCTAGTACCTCCCCCTGGGCTTCACCTTGCCTTCTCATTCCAAAACCCGATGGCACTTTTCGTTTCTGTACCGATTATCGTAAAGTGAACCAGGTCACTGTCTCAGACTCCTACCCTTTACCTTTGATTGAAGATATAATAGACAGCATAGGCTGTGCCAAATTTATCAGTACCGTGGACCTATTGAAAGGATATTACCAAGTGGGACTCACGGATAGGGCAAAAATAATCTCGGCATTTATAACTCCATTTGGTCTTTTTCAATATTTGGTTATGGCGTTTGGCTTTTCTAATGCTCCGGCCACATTCCAGAGGGCCATCAACTACCTTATTCAGGACCTAGGTGGGACGTTCGCCTACCTGGATGACCTGGTGGTGGTGTCGGACAGCTGGGACGAACATCTGGTGCGTTTGGAGATACTGTTTGCACGACTGCAAGAGACTGGATTCACCATAAACCTGGCTAAATCTGCTTTTGGCCGGGCCTCAGTGACTTACCTGGGACATATCGTTGGGCATGGTATGGTGAGACCCAAGGACGCAAACGTTAGAGCCATCTTGTCCTTCCCCACTCCAAGGGCGAGGAAGGAACTCATGCGCTTCCTGGGGATGTGCGGCTACTACCGTCGGTTCTGCAGTAACTTCTCCAGCGTGGCCGGACCCCTCACAGACCTTACCAGTTCTGCGGTCCCTTACATCTGGAACCAGAGGTGCGACCAGTCTTTCCACCGCCTCAAAGCCTTCCTTGCCTCCAAGCCTGTAGTCCATCCCCCTGACTACACCTTGCCCTTCCATCTGCAAATCGACGCTAGTGGTGTCGGAGTGGGGCTGTGCTCCTACAACCCGACCCAACCACTGATGTCCTTCACCCTGTGGCATACTACTCCGCCAAGTTGAAAAAACATCAGACCAACTACTCGACCATAGAGAAGGAGGCCCTGGCTCTGGTGTTGGCAATAAAGAAGTTTGAATGTTACCTCCAGTCTTGCCCACAAACAACCCTAGTCTTCACCGACCATAACCCACTCACGTTCATCCAAACCAACAAGACCTCCAACCAGCGAATCCTCCGCTGGGCTCTCCTCACCCAGCCCTATAATCTACAAGTCCGGCACATAAAGGGGGTGGACAACCTGATTGCAGACTCCTTATCCCGAGCTCCAGTGGAAATGCAGCAGCTACTCTCCAGACGCACCAGGTGATCACCTCCTTCGCGCCCGCGCTACGGAGGTCTTTGGAGGGGGGGTGTGTTACGAACCCCTCCACCCAGCACTACGAACCACGCCATCTATTGTCCTGATCTACCTACCCAGCACCACGAGCAACGCCATCTAGGGACGAGACACGAGTATGACTCATCTTAGTTACCACTCCGGGGTTTCTCTTCTCCATATCCTGGTTGTTGCGTCACCTCCTCAAAGTTTTCTTTGTCAGCTCCAATTCGAGGAGAGAGGACTTGGCTCTGGGAAGTGACCACAGGATCATCTATCCTCTAAACCTACGTGCAGTGACTACCTACCGTCTTCTACAATACTCAGCCTTACTCGTCAGCCATCTCAGCTCCTCACTTAAGTACTTGTATCTTGTATTGCCTCCCCCACGTCCACTTGCTTCAAAATTGTTTATGTTGTATTAATATGTATATACTGTTAATGTTTAGGTTAAGTTTGGTTAAGGGTAATTTATAAGCTGAATATTTTGTTAAGGGATTTATGGTACTTTATTATACACAACGAAAACTCGCATCCTTTGTCTACCCTTTTATAGTCCGATTGTCTTTGTTTTTGTTTTTTTTGTTACCTGTTGGGATCTGGGTAGACGTATAACTATATTCTAAATCCCCAACTCGTAACAAAACTCCACGACCAAGAAAACATGAGTGGTTAGCAACCCTGAGACAAGCACGGTTTTTCCCCCATAGAAGCTACACTTGTGTTTCCCGCCTGAAGACAGTTGTCGATCAGTTGTTTATTCCACTTTCTCCTGGGAAGCTCAATCTTGAATTAGTATGTGTAAATCAACTTGGGTAATTCGCCAGACCTTTGTCAACTGGAGGTCATCTTTGAATGAGTAACAGTTAGTTTGTTTGTAATTATTGTCATTACGTGAGTAGCGATCACTGGCAACTCAGGGATATATATACCCAAGATCACTCGGGCGAGCGCCCCGACGCCCAACGTTTCTCCAGGTATGTTTATGTGTAGTTTTTGATTCAGCCAATTGTAGTGTTCATCAGCGTTCATGTTAACAGCAGTTGTCATTCACCCAGTGTAAAGTAATATAATGTAAATAGGTCTGTCGTTTCTAGACCAGAGATTGGTGTTGTCATGTCGCCCCTGACGCCTCCAACGCTTTCTCCAGATCCAATTGTGACTCTTGGATCATCTCGACAACTGCCCCGATGTAGTAGCTACTGGCAGGGATCAATATATGAAACGATGGCACGGATGCTGCCTGATTAATCTGCTCCACTGCCTCGTGGTGCCAGACCCCAGACTCGCCATGGTCTGGCTACCACCGACCATAACAACGGTCGTGAATCTCAGTGTTCTACCCTGGGACGCACCCCGGAAGTATATGTCCACAGAGAGTGTTGTAAGATGTATGTTAGGGATTGTAAGGGCGGAAATCTTCCTGCTAGTTACCACTGCTAACACTCTCGTTTGTTGGTGCGGACAACACTTGGGCGGTTGGACAGAGGTGAGAACGGCAGCTGCTACCTGTGTTGAGAGCAGATTGACCCCAGCCGCCATACAGTCACTATCTAGCTACCCCGCTGTTCGTCAAATTCTGGCTGTGATCTCATCATAGGTCCTGGACTCGTGGGCTGTGTCCCCAGACCTTCACTTATCTACTGTCAATTCTCTGGTCATCTACCACTACCACATACCACGACCGTCAGTTCATCTCATTCCGTCTGGGCCCCGGTGTTCTCCTGCCATTTCAAGACGTCGCTGGAGCGGAGTTGAATGGATGCTTCTACCCTGAGTGTGGATCACCGTGTTCCAGAACCTTCCTCCTGCCACGCCATAGGAAATATCTGTTCATTGTTTGATTCTATCAGTTGTTGACTCCCATTAATTGTTTGATTCTATTAATTGCTGACTCCCATTAATTGTTTGCTCCCTTTAATTGTTTGCTTCCATTAATTGTTTGATTCCATTAACTGTTGACTAACTTAATTGTTTGGCTCCTGTTGTTATTTGATGTTTGTTGAGTGGTGTCAGAGTTTTGTGTTATATTTTTATAGTAAAGAGATGTCAATCTCAAACGGTTGTTTGTTATTCCTCAGAAAACCATGGTCCTTGACTTTTCCTTAATTAAGAACCTGATTAGTCTGGTAGGATTTCTATCCCTAATTCCCAGACCTTTACAAGTGGCGACCTTGCCAGGATTGTCTCTGACTTTGGTTTCTGAGGTTTAACATTCATTCCGGTGTTGTTGTAAGTCGCCGGAGGCCGCCTTTGCTCGTTCTGGCCCGAAGCAAGTGTTGTTCAGTGGTTATCCCTTCCTTCTGTGTGCTAATTTTGTTGCTCTCCTTGTACTTGGGGGAGTTAATTAGTGTTGGTTGGGGTGCACTGTGGATGCTGTCATAGCATTTTTGTTGTTGTTTCACCTGGTGCGGTTTCGTTACCCTGAGAGTGATTCAGCTGGGCTGGGTGCGAACAAGGTTTCCAGTCGGATCAAATCATTTATTGGTCTGATTGAGCCACTAGGTGAGTTACCTTGGTTATTTGCGGGGTAAGATGTTTGTTTTTCTTTGTTCTTGGCCTTTCGGATCATTATGTCTAGTTTGAGGTGTTGAAAGGTCAAGCGGTGGCCCTGGGTCTGACAGGTAATGAGATTGGTCATATGTGGTCACCCAACAGAATGCCGAGAGAGAGGAACGTCAGAAAAGAGAAGCACTTCAGGAAGGGAGAGAGATGGAGGAACGTCACAGAGAGAGAGAGTTGGAGGAACGCCAGAGAGAGAGTCTGAATTAGCTAAGTTGCAGGCAGAAAAGGACCTAGAACTAGCTAGGATTAATGCTTCAAGTAGACCAGAATCCTGGCCATACACAAGACAATGTGGTAAAACCCAGCTTGCCTGTGTACCGTGAAGGAGAAGACATCGCCTCCTACCTTGTTAGGTTTGAAAGGGTAGCTGAGCTGCTTGGTGTAGACCCAGATAGCTATGCTGTAAGGTTGGGTAGCCTACTGAGTGGTAAGCCGGTAGAAATTTACATCGCCCCTATCTGCCGATGTACTGCGCACCTCATTGTCATCCCTAAAACCCGTTTTAATTCATATTACGCTACATTATATTCAAATCCACCGCGCCCAGTATCTCAGGAGCGTGTTTATCCTCGTGATCCCTCCCAGTAAGCCCGCCTTTGTGAAGACAGTTATCAATGCGTTGTTTATTCCACTTTCTCCTGGGAAGCTCAATCTGAATTAGTCTGTAATCAACCCAAGTAATTCGCCAGACCTTGTCAACTGAGGGTCATCTTTGAATGAGTAACAGTTAGTTTGTTTGTAATTATTGTCATTGTGTGAGTGGCGATCACTGGCAACTCAGGGGTATATAAGCTCGAGATAGCGAGGAAGCAGCGTTCCCTGACGCTGATTCCCGTTTGTCTCCAGGTATGTTCTGTGTTTCCTAGCCATTCAGTTAATTCAGTCAATTGTAGTGATTATCAGTGTTCACCAGTGTTCATGATTTAACAGTTGAATTGTCATTCACCCAGTGTAGAAGTAATATAACGTAAATACGTCTGTCGTCTAGACAAGAGAGTTGGTTGGTGTTGTCATGTTTCTGGTTCCCTGACGCTGATTCCTGTTTGTCTCCAGATCGAGGGTGGGCTTAATTGAAACCCACCGGTCGCTCGGAGCCGGTGGATACCCAGCAGTGGTCACTATAGGAGTGATGGCGCTGATTCGGCGTGATTAATCGGCTCTACTCTACCTCGTGGGCCGAGGCCCCCAAACCCATCTCGGGTCGGAGTGTAACCGACCACAACAACAGTTGTTAGAGGCGCCAGTGCTATACCCTGGGACAGGCCTTGGAATTATGGTCCACAGTGTGGTTGTATGTGTTTTTTTTTTTGCCAGTGTGTTTTATAAGAAATAAATCAATGAAGACATGTTATGGTTTCACCCTTCTTTACCCTTATCGATCTGATCAATGGAAAACCTAACCCAATGCCTAGTCCACTCTGCCCGCTACCTAACGAGCTACATGCTGTCCAGAGGGGGTCTGGTGGCAGCGACCCTTAGACATTAAGATTAGAGTTAAATTATCCCCTTAGATTTAGTGACCCCAGATCTGGCAGTATACCGACATCACCCGAGATTACTTCTTGTTGAAGCAAGCTCTCTTGCGAGGATTTAACAAGACTTCTGACGGTTATCGTGTTGATTTCCGCAGAACGAAGATTAGAGCGGGAGAAACGTACCAGCAGTTTTCGATTCACCTGGGTCGTTTGTTTAAACAATGGCTGGAGGCATCAGAGGTTGAAGAAACCTTTGAGTCTCTCTCTAACTTCATGATATTAGATCAGTTTTTGTCTTCTCTACCTCCAGACTTGAGAGTTTTCATTAAAGAACACCAGCCAGCGACGCTTGGAGAAGCTGTGCATCTTGCCGACAACTGGGCGTCTGCTCGCAACGCCTACCCCAAGTCTTCCCCTCCTGTAGCAAAGATTGCGAAGCCTCCGTCCTCCGAGGAACCATCCCCAGGAGTAGTTCACCAGCCGTGCGGTGTCACAGCTGCGGAGAAGAAGGGCACATTCGTTCTCGCTGTCCCAGGAATCCCCTCACCTTCAAGACTGCTGACACTCATCAGCCCAGCAACAAGGTCGGATTCTGTTTGGAAGACAGGAGCTGCCCCCATTATTGTGTCAGTGGAACAGTAAATGGGTCTAGGGCATCTACTTTCATCAGGAACACTGGTTGCTCGTGCATTATTGTCTCTGAGGAAGCCCTGCCTGACGCTGACATCTCTAGCTGCCCGAAGGTTAGTGTCGCCGATTATTTAGGTCGTGTTGACCAGTTCCCTGTTGTTAGGTGTTACCTGCGTTGCCCCTGTTTCACTGGTCGGTCTAATGTGGTAAGAGCTCCCATTAAATTTGCTAGTGTCCTCATTGGTAATGTGCCCGGTGTTCGTGACCCAGAACCGTTAAAACTCTCCTCGCCACCAGCACCAGTCTCCTCGCCACCAGCACCAGTCCCCACGCCACCTGCTGACGACGACGACTCGCCGACGTCGCCTCGCCACCCTCACACGTCGCCACGCCTGCAGCCAAGGTCCAAGCTGTAGAGACACGGACGGCGAAGATGAAACGACCGCATCCCCTGATTCTGCCGAATTTGTTGCCACTGACTGTGACTCCCAAGGAGTTCGCCAAGCTTCAAGACTCGTGTGCCACTCTGAAGTGGGTAAGGGAGAAGGTGACTTCCGGGGAGGAGGATCAAGTGAGAGATGGGACGGTTTATAAGTTTGTTTCTATTTATGGGGTGTTACACAGGTCTTGTGTTTCATCCAAGCAACCAGCCAAAGTAGGTCGGTTTTTACTTGTTGTCCCTGCTGTTTGTCGTAATAACATTCTCTCTGTAGCTCACAAGAGCCCTTTAGTAAGTCACTGTTCTCGTAGGAAAACTTATAGGAAGGTTGCTGATCAATTTTACTGGCCAGGTATGGGAGCGGATATTAGAGCTTTTTGTAGGAGTTGTGATCAGTGCCCACGTATGTCCGTCAAGGGTAGAGTCCGTCCTGTTCCACTTGAACCCTTACCCGTCATTGCAGAACCATCTTCTCGGGTAGCCATAGATTTTGTTGGACCATTCTCACCCCCTTCCTCTAAGATGCCTAAATTACACCAAGCAAATTTGTTAAGGCAATATAATTGCAGGACCCACATTGCCCGTGTCCTTGACGACGTTCCCAAGCTGGAGTTAGTCGAGGCACTACCCTGCAGGAGTTCCTGTGAAATTCGGGCACCAGACTCAGATGATCTCGGTTGCCAGTTGCTGATAAAATCTGACGAGATAGAAGAATCCTCTACGACTGGAAATAGGCCCAAACTTAAACCTGGATTGAAGTGGACCCCACGTGCAGTTCCTTGATACGGCCTTACGTTTTGGACATCAAGTTACCGCCTATTCTTTTATGTGACCCTTCTTTATTGTGCAATGTGTATTTAAGCATTTGTTGTAAGATGATTATGCTTTGTGTACTAATCTTAAGTTTTAATCTACCTTACAGTAGATTTTTGTTGGGGGAGCTGTGTAAGGGCGGAAACGATCTTCCTGCTCGTTACCGCTGCTAACACTCTCATTTGCTGGTGCGGACAACACTTGGGCGGTTGGACAGAGGTGAGAATGGCAGCTGCTACCTGTGTCGAGAGCAGATTGACCCCAGCCGCCATACAGTCACTATCTAGCTACCCGGCTGTTCGTCAAATTCTGGCTGTGATCTCATCATAGGTCCTGGACTCGTGGGGTGTGTCCTCAGACCTTCACTTATCGACTGTCAATTCTCTGGTCATCTACCACTACCACATACCACGACCGTCAGTTCATCTCATTCCGTCTGGGCCCCGGTGTTCTGCCATTTCAAGACGTCGCTCGAATGTGGAGTTGAATGGACGCTTCCCTATCCTGAGTGTGGATCACCGTGTTCCAGAGCCTTCCCCCAGGGCCATTGCCGTAGGAAATATCTGTTCATTGTTTGATTCTATCAGTTGTTGACTCCCATTAATTGTTTGATTCTATTAATTGCTGACTCCCATTAATTGTTTGCTCCCTTTAATTGTTTGCTTCCATTAATTGTTTGACTCCATTAACTGTTGACGACTTAATTGTTTGACTCCCGTTGTTATTTGATGTTTGTTGAGTGGTGTCAGAGTTTTGTGTTATATTTTTTATAGTAAAGAGATGTCAATCTCAAACGGTTGTTTGTTATTCCTCAGAAAACCATGGTCCTTGACTTTCCTTAATTAAGAACCTGATTAGTCTGGTAAGGGATTTCTATCCCTAATTCCCAGGCCTTTACCGTGATAATTAACAGGAAATAATTATCACATGTTGGGTTAGTCTTGTATCTGTACTGTAATGCCACGTACCTCCAGTAGGTGTGAGAAGTAAAGTAATGTACAAGGAGTGCCATGTACTATGTATTGCGAGTAGGGCCAAGGAACTGGTCCTGCTATGTAATGTAATGTAACACCAGTAAGGTTGTGTGCAGCAAGAGTGTAAGATCTGAGTAATTACTGTTGAGTAAAGAAATAAGAAAATGAGTAAATAAGAAAATAAGTAAATAAGGAAATAAGTAAAGAAGAAAGTACTGAGTCTGCAATAAGCACAGGAGTTGAGCCTGGTAGTTCTATATTAATAATACATCTTTTTCCCTTTGATTTCATATTAATAAATTTGTTCTTAGAGTATTATAGGTGTATTCATTTCTCCCACAGTATTTTACCTTTATTTCCGTCCAAGTAACTGGATACCAGAATTACAATACCCATGTGCCTAGACCCTCGACCATGCTACCAAAAGAATATGTAAGAACTGAGTAAGAGTCAGAAAAGATAAGAGAAGTAAGTAAGATAAGGGTGGTGTAGGTGTTGGAAAACACACGCGCCCTTACAACGGTGTGTGTTGGAGTAATGTGTGTGTTGGAGTAATGTGTGTGTTGAAGTACTGTGTGTTGGAGTACTATGTGTGTGTGTTGGAATACTATGTGTTGGAGTAATGTTTGTTGTAGTACTGTGTGTTGGAGTTTTGCGTGTGTTGGAATACCGTGGAATACAGTACCTTTGCTTTATAAAAATACAGTCTAATGAATAACACCAAGTTATTCATCAAATTATTCACCAAGTGATACACCATATTGTTTATGACTAGATCTCTGAGGTTGCATCTATCACAGGGGTCGAGCCAGGGTCTGCTGATTCAGTAAACATCGCTCTTTCGTTACCACTCGCTCACGCCCAAGAGAGGGGCAGCTTACTTCATACCACTAGACAAGGAAGTTCACACTTAAAAGAAGTGTTGTCTCAAAGTGATATTCACAACACTTCCCTGGAGAGAATTAACAATATATTATCTCAGATTATATGTGTATATAACTGCTTTCAGCAAAAAAACCAGAAAATGCCAAGAAGAGTTTACATCAAGCCTTGCCACTTAAGAGTTCTACAACTTAATTAAAACAATTAGTGTGATACCAAAACAGCTATCAAAATTGCTGGCAAAAGGTGAGATGAATACTAAAAACTAGTGCAGTACTCAAAAACAATTATTACACCGGTCAACACAATTTTTCTGGCACAAGGTTTTTAAACGGATTTTAAGTAAATTTGGGGTGCAGAATCCAAATATGACTTTGGTTTTTGTCTATCACATCAGGTTTTTGAGAAACGTAAACTTTTGGATCAAAATTGACGGTTTAAACATGTATACATAAATTTTTTCAGCATTATAATTGGGAAACGTAAACTTTTGGATCAAAATTGACGGTTTAAACATGTATACATAAATTTTTTCAGCATTATAATTTGTATTTTTCTATAACCAAAAATTGTTAATATCAAATTGGAAAGTTAATGCACATATAATATTTAAATGTAACATTGAAGGGTGAAAAAAAAAAACAATTAATGTACGGTAGAAATAGTGCAAGTATTAAGATCAAGTTAGTTACATAAACTTCCTCTTTTTGGCCGATCTCTTATGTACAGCTTCTGGAATGTCTCTCATCAAACTCCAGCAGTAGTCCGCCATCATGTTCGAGTCCCATCGACCTTGGTAACGTTCTTCCATTACTTTAATGTCTTGATGAAAGCGCTCCCCTTGCTCCTCGCTCACTTTTCCCAGATTTTCTGGAAACTCGTCCAAGTGACTGTGTAAGTAGTGAACCTTGATACTCATTCTGCATCCAAGTGCTTGTAAACTCAAGAGCAGCTCTTCCACAATTTCTTGATAGTTGTCCGCTTTCTTGTTCCCTAAGAAGTTCTGCACCACATTAGAGAAAACATTCCAAGTTCTTGCCTGTGCCTCAGTCATTGTTGCAAGGAAGTGTGGATCTCTGAGTAGTGTTCTTATTTGAGGTCCATCAAAAATCCCTGCCTTTTTCTTCTCGTCGCTAAGACTTGGAAAGGTTTAGCATATATATCTGAAACACTCTCCACTATGATCAAGAGCCTTGACGAATTGCTTCATGATACCAAGTTTTATGTGCAGAGGAGGAAGGACAATGTTTTTCCTGTCAACCAGAGGATCGTTAATGATATTCTTGTCACCAGGCGTCAAACTATGTCTTGGTGGCCAATTCTTTTTCACCCAATGGTCTGCTTTAGCCCTGCTGTCCCAGTAGCACAGAAAACAGGGGTATTTTGTGTACCCTCCTTGCTGGCCCAATAGAAAGTTTACCATTTTCAAGTCCAAACAAATTAACCATTCATGAGCATGGTATTGCAACCTCTCTAGAACAGTCTTAATGTTTTCATACTCTTCTTTAATTTGTACAGAATGTCCGATTGGAATTGAACCATACTTGTTTCCGTTATGAAGAAGAACACATTTCAAGCTCCTTTTAGAACTGTCAATAAAAAGTCTCCAATCCTTACTATCATATGCTGGTAGTCCCATGGAGAGAAGAAGTCCTTCTACATCATTACAAAAAACAAGCTGGTCATATGAATGAAAGTACTTCCGCAGTTGCTCTTCTCTGTTGCGATAAAAGGAGACACTCGTGCCAGGTTTTAAGAGTCGTTTCTCTTGAAGCCTGGAAGCTAACAATTCAGCAGACTGTTTTGGCAAATTTAGATCTCTGACCAGATCATTCAATTCTGACTGAGTAAACAACGTTGGCTTTTCACAATCTTCACCAGATGGCTTGAAAAGATCAGTCTCTTCATCTTCATCAGTAGAAACAGGTGAATTCCGGTCTATATCCTCAATCTCTGGTAGCTCAGTAAATTCTGGCACGTTACATGATGGAGCAAATCTGAGATCAGATTTGGATTCAGCACCTTAAAGTTAGTAAAAAACAGTTAAAAGGTTTCATGCCAGAAAAAAAATATTTTTTTGTAGACCAGTGTTATTGATGATCCAAGTAACACAAGTAACACTAAGTGAATCGTCATCAAACAAAGCATTTTCAAGGAAAATAAGTGGACAGTGGTTATAACACTTGCAAAACGTGTACACAGAAATCCAGTTGTATAAAAAAATATATAAAGAGGTGCTGACATAGCAGTTAAACCCCCAACTCCAGCTCATGATAACCCGAGTGGAGCCAACACAACCGAGCCTACCCGAGTGTTGTCTTAGTGTCCCAGCCAGCTAACCAACAGCCAGCACAACAACACAGGAGTACAAGGAAGGCTGTGGTTCCAGACAAGTAGACAAGATAGCAGCCCTTGCTTAAGCAATCAACCGCCTCTCCAGTGCACAAAGAAAGGTCAGCCCCAGGTTGATCACCGCAAGAAAGGTCAGCCCAAGGTTGATCGCCGCAAGAAAGGTCAGCCCCAGGTTAATCGCCGCAAGAAAGGTCAGCCCCAGGTTGATCACTGCACCCTCGACACTAGAATCTGGTGTACTGGGTCGTCCGCAGCCGCTTTACACACGGTGTCTTTGTCCTAAGTGATGCACCCATTCTGATCCAGTGCTGCGATTGTGACCGCACACACTGCAGCGCACAGGTCCTCCTCTTGGTCCATGTCCTCAATGTCGGGCGCCGCCCTGAGGGAAGGGAAGCGGGATAGGGCGTCAGCTGCACAGTTCCGCTTCCCTGGAAAGTACTTGACCATGAACCGGAACTGCAGGGTCTTCTCCTTGAGCCTGAACAGGCGCGGATTCGCCACAACCGTGAGGGCTCTGTCCCCTAGCAAGCCAACTAAGGGGTGGTGGTCCATCACCAGAATGAGGTTCGGGCAGCCAAGGAGGAACAGCCTGGCCTTGCACAGGCACCATACCACAGCCAGGGCCTCCCCTTCTACTGCAGCGTAGCCGGCCTCGGCCGTACTCAGATGTCGGCTATCGCACAGAGCCAACCGCCACCCTCCCCTGCAGCAGAAGGGCGTCTCTGGAGAGGCACAGTATTGTTGCAGGACGACAAAGCCGATGCCCTCCCTGCTCCAATCCGTGACAGCTGCCGTAGGCCTGGATTTGTCGTAGTACACCAAGCCGTCCCTGGCCAACTGACAGATGGTGTCCCGGGCCTGGCGAAACTTGAGCCGCAGCTAGTCGTCCCAATACACCCGCTTGCCCACTGGCTTCTTGAGGAGCTCACGGAATGGCTCCATCACAGGTGCAGTGGCAAGGAAGGGAGCCAACTGGTTAACCAGGCCATGCCAGGACCTGATGTCAGTGATTGATGGCTGATCAGGCATGGGGAAGTCCTAGATGGCTGACAGACGTTGGGCAGTGGGCTGGTAGAGGTCCCACCCCAGGAGGAAACCCACAAACTGGGCTTCTCTCCTGCAGAACAACAACTTTTCTGGTTTCAGTGTGATACCTGTGCGAGCGCAGGTCTCCAGAAAATCGTAGGAGTCATAGAGGAGAGTGTCATCCACACACTTGTACTTGCGGGGCACATCCTGAATAGCGTTGTCAAACCTCTTGGTGTAGGCATCTGACGCTGAACAATGTCCCATGGGCGTCCTGCAGTATCGAAAACGGCCCCATGGCGTGATGAATGTCGTCAGGCATCTACTCTCCTCCTCCAACTCCACCTGATGAAATCCCCAGAAGGCGTCGGCGACGGTTTTGAACGAGTGCACTGGCACCCCGGACACCTTGTCGAATGGTGCAGATGTGAGGGACGTCTCCCTCAGACAGCTTGTATTGAGGCGTTGGAAGTCTACAGTGTGCCGAGCTGACCGTTTTTCTTGGCCACCACGACCATCCTGGCGCACCACTCCATAGCCTCATCAGCAGGCACTGGCTGGATGACGCCTCTCCTGACATCCTCCTCCAACTGGGCCTTCACCTCCGCTTCCCAGTGTTTCGGAACGGGAGCAGGTGTGTGACAGGTGTAGGGGGTCGTGCCGGGCGTCAGGTGGATACGGTGAGGGGGACCAGTCATGACTGGCAGTGGGGACCTGCTGGTGATGAATGCAGTGGATGAAAAGTGCGTGAGCAGCCATGCCTCCAACCTTAGAGCAATTGCGACATGTGGCCCCACTAGCAAGGCAGTTGCTTTTGCCCGAGGCATGTGTCATGCAGCAGTTCCCACAGTGCGCGCGACTAGGGTGTCCAGGTCGGGCGGCAGCTACCTCAAACTCACCCATGACATCATCACCAACCGCCGCTGCCTCCGTGGCTGTTCCCACCGCTGCCTGGCCAGACGTACGACACAATACACCAGCATCTCTCACTGCTGCCTCAAGTAACATACACTTGTTTCTTAGCACTTCAACACTATTATAACTGGAGTACCCCTGGAAAATTTCCATTTTCAACACTGGGTTACTCAGGCCCACCATAACTTTACGTAATAGCATGTACTCAGAGAGGTCGTTATCACAAGTGGGACATTAAAATTCTCACTCCACTGCCTCTGCGAAGCATCGTTGAAAGTACCTTTTCATGGGCTCCTCTTCACCTTGTTTGCTGTTGAAAAAATCGTTCCATTTCACAGCTTGGTTTGACGATTGAAGAACCACTCCACTGATGGCGTCCAGGGCTTCCTTGGGCGAGAGATGCTCCCACTGACCTCTGGGATATCTCGAGTCAATCACCCTTTGGAGTGCAGGGACGCAGTTCAGGCGAATGTGGAGTGTGGCCACCAGTTGTGACCATCCGTTCAACATCACCCACGACTCCATGGACCACCTCCATGTCCTAAACGCTGCTGCTGGCATTTCTGCCTCACACTTCTCTGGAGCGACCGCTGCTGAGGGCTTCATTTCCGGCATAGGAGTATGACCGTGGCCGCCAGTAGCTAGAGACGTCATCTGAGCCATCAATGCTCTCATGGTCTGCTGCTGGGCGCGCCTGGTGTTCCCCGCTGGTGTAGAGCTGCCCTGGCGTCCCCTTGAGGGCGTCAAGAATCGTGGACGTGTAGGGGCCATGTTAGCGTCCTCGTCAAGGCTGTTATGGCGTGTCGGGCCCCGGCATCCTACCCACTGTGCCATGTGAGAGGTTTGAATAATAAACCAGATTCTTTGCATACTTCACTCTTGCAGCGTCAGACAGTGACTGGCAACCTTGCGCTGCCACAGACAAACTCCCTCTTCCACACATGGGAAAACATATCGTACGATGGTACTCCATCTCACAATCTCACACTTGGGAAAATTTCTACAAGATCATTGAGTTCCAACAGTTTACCATGGTGCTACAAGAAACAACATGCAAGGCAGCCAGAAAGAAGGAATATAAACTTGGGACTAAGCTTGTAGATTACATAGAGGAAATTTCTATTGTGGTGGAAACTACTCCTAGGGCTCTGTCAGTAGTGCCTGTACCGTGTCTGCTGGAGTACAGTGTGTATTGGAGTACCGTGTGTGCTGGAGTACCGTGTGTATTGGAGTACCGTGTATGTTGGAGTACCGTGTGTGCTGGAGTACCGTGTGTGCTGGAGTACAGTGTGTATTGGAGTACCGTGTGTGCTGGAGTACAGTGTGTATTGGAGTACCGTGTGTGCTGGAGTACAGTGTGTATTGGAGTACCGTGTGTGCTGGAGTACTGGAGTACCGTGTGTGCTGTGTGCTGTGTGCTGGAGTAGCGTGTGTTGGAGTACCAGTACCGTGTGTGTGGTGTGTGTTGGAGTACCGTGTGTTGGAGTACCCACCCCGTGTGTGTTGTATTGGAGTACCGTGTGTTTTGGAGTACCGTGTGTGCTGGAGTACCGTGTGTGCTGGAGTACCGTGTGTGTTGGAGTACCGTGTGGAGTACCGTGTGTGTTGTACCGTGTGTGTTGGTGTGTGTGTTGGAGTACCATGTGTGTTGGAGTACCGTGTGTGCTGGAGTACCGTGTGTGTTGGAGTACCGTGTGTGCTGGAGTACCGTGTATGTTGGAGTACCGTGTGTGCTGGAGTGTGCTGGAGTACCGTGTGTGCTGGAGTGTGTGCTGGAGTACCGTGTGCCGTGTGTGGAGTAGTGTGTTGGAGTGTGTGTGCTGGAGTACCGTGTGTGCTGGAGTACCGTGTGTGCTGGAGTACGTGGAGTAGTGTGTGCTGGAGTACCGTGTGTGCTGGAGTACCGTGTGTGCTGGAGTACCGTGTGTGCTGGAGTACCGTGTGTGTTGGAGTACCGTGTGTGTTGGAGTACCGTGTGTGCTGGAGTACCGTGTGTAAGAAATATCAGGTTTATATGTTCCTTTATTTTCTAATAATTTCCTTACTTTGTCCTTTGATTCCTTTTTTCTTACTCCTAATTATTATTCTATTTATTTTTCTTTCTTTAATCCGTCATATTCTGTTCTTTCTTCCATGGAGAGAGAGAGAGAGAGAGAGAGAGAGAGAGAGAGAGAGAGAGAGAGGAGCAGTGGCGGCTCGTCAGTAGGCACTGTGGAACTGCAGCACCCCCTATTTCACCCGATATATATGTATTATATAATATAATATATCATATATGTTTATTTATTTATACTTGTACAAGATATTTAAAACTATTATCAATAATTCTTAAACGTAATGTCAATGGCCATCCTCTAATTCCGAGAAAACAACAAAAATTCCTGTATGTGGAACTGTCTTACTCGACAGTTTCAGTTCCAATAACGGGCGTTTGCATTGTCCCACGCATGCGCGCATGTCCTGGAGGCAAGCGGGGGCGAGCACTGTGGATCACACAGTGCCGATCTGGTTATCAGTGTGGGAGGTAGTGTTTACACATTGTAGTGGACGTCTCCCCTACAACTGCTTACAACTGCGTAGCCACGCCACCACCTGTTACCGTCTTCCCTAGCAACCAAGCGCATCCGCATTCCAATGTCGCCGTATCCTAGCAACCAAGCCAAAAGACCGGCGACTTCTCGGGTTTTCCCAACATGACTCATAGCGGCTGCTGGGTATATAAGCTCTGTCTCTCCATTGAGATTCATTCTGACCATTCTTCTTGAACAAGCAACACCTCCTCCTCAGCCGCTGCCTGGCAGCCCTCGCATCTCCTCGCCTGCCTGGCGGTCCTCGCTCCCGCCAGCGAGCATGGCGACCCACCAGCTGTCCTCTGAGCTTCCTCACCAACCAACTCTCATTCTGCCCATTTTCCTGAACAAGCAACACCTCCTCCAACAAGCTCCTAGCTGTTAACATTTATTCAACCAGGAGGCCAGCAACAGGCAACATCTTCTCTAACGAAGCTCCTGCACATCTACCTCCTTCAACACGCTACTCACCGAACGTCTTCTACTGAGCAGCCCCACCACACGGCACCTCCAGCACCAGACTGTCTATCATATAACTTATATATTATACAAGAAAACCACATTAGAGTTTCCTTCCATCCTGAGTGCTAGACAACATTAATATCTCGATACCCCTACAAATGGTGACCCCCGGAAAAACGCACACACACAGGATGGAGGAGGAACGGATCTCTCTACCGACTTTCAACCATAAAGTCGAGGACTGGTTAGATCATGTGGAAGCAATCCTCATCAGCTCACAAGCTACTGACGAACAAAAGTACGGTGCCCTGCTCTCCTCCTTGCCCACGGAAGTCGCCACGCATGTATCACGGACTATTTCCAACCCTCCAAAAGACAACAAATTCGCCACCCTGCGGGACGCCTTAAAAACGCTTTACCGACGGACCCGCTCCAGTCTCCTGCAGAACCTATCTTCCATCTCCATTGGAAACTCAACTCCGGGACTTCTCTGGGAGGAGATGTGTAGGCTGAACTCCCGGCACGCAGACAGACTTCCCGAACCTATCCTGCGCCACCTTCACGCACAAAAGCTCCCCACACAAGTACGTATCACCCTGTCCGCAGTAGATTACTCGTCGACACCTGAACTTTACGCAACCGCGGCAGATAGAATATTCAATGAATACACTGCTGTGTGCCATGCTGCAGCAAACCACTCAGTGGTCACACCTCCACTTAGCCCCGGTTTCGTCAACCTGATCAACGCTCCTCAGAGAAGTAGCATTCCACCAGACAAGCAAGACATCAGGGACCTGTTGCAAACCTTGAACCGCAGGATGGACACCATTGAACAGCTCTGCTCCTCCATGCCTGCCCCTTCTCCTGTTCCTGCCCCACGCACTGTGTCCTACCAACCCCAACACCCCCGTCCTGCCCCAGACACCGCCGCCAGCCCCCAGCACAGTGTACCTACCTTCTGTTGGTCCCATCAATGTTTTGGCGCTAAAGCTAGACGCTGTGAGGCTCCCTGCAACTACACGGCGAAGCAACATCGACGGAGACTGGTAGGCGCCATAACCTCCGCCACTATCAAGCAGCACATCACACGCCTTACTTCTGACCTTGACCACTTCACTCCTGCTGCCCGTCACGACCTACTACAAACTCTACATCAGGTGGTTTTTGCATTCAAGGCTACTGCCCCACGCCAGCCTTCCCACCGCCCTGAACACATTCATCCCGTACCTCCTCCGCCAGTCTGCCCACCATGGCCACTTAGAGCACCACCTCGCCCACAACATTCCTGCATACCCTGTTTTCATCCTCAGGTACCTACTGCTCCTGATGACCCCGCAGCCGGCCCTAATGACCCAGATACCCCACCGGGCACCCCTGCACCTGCAGCGATAGAAGCACCACATTCCTCGCCAGTACAACCTTCTCCTATCCACAACCCTCCTCCCTCTGCTTCTCCCACAGATCTCGTGCCTCCAGACAGACTCGTCTCCCTCAGCGGCCGACTGATCCACACCCCTGCCCATTTTGTCTCACATGTGAGAAACAACCCTGCCGACAACAAGTCTTTTGCAACGCCAATGCGACAGTATCCTAGCAACCAAGAGAGCTGTTCAGGGGGGCACCTGCTACAGTATCCTAGCAACACAACAGCTCAGTATCCCAGCAACACAGGGGATCGCCACCTGCTACGTCTTCCCTAGCAACGGAGTCAAGAAACCGGAGAGTTCCCACGGGTTTACTTCCGGCTGTTGTGTATATAAGCTCTGTCTCTCCATTGAGATTCATTTTTCTCTAAGTTCCTGAACACGCAACACCTCCTCCAAGCAAGCTCCTCGCTGCCCAGCTCTCATTCAATCTGGAGGCCAGCAACATGCAACATCTCCTCTAACGAAGTTCCTGCACATCTACCTCCTTCAGCACGCTACTCACCGAACGTATCTTCCAAGCAAGCTCCTCACCACACGGCATCTCCAGCACCAGACTGTCTTTCATATAATATATTTTATATAAGAAAACCACCACCTAGAGTTTCCATCCATCCCATCCTGAGTGCTAGACACATAATATCACGTAACCCTACAGGATCATAACTTCGCTTACTGTAGGACAGTGTACTGTATCTGACGATGTTAATTTTTCTACTTCAAATTTCGAATAAGATATTAAATCAATGCAATACGGACATAAGATAGGACTATAAGTGACTTATTAAGAAAGAAACAACTAAAAACTGGGTATAATACAAATGGGTGACGGTGCCAGTGAGACTCCACCATCAGGGCAGATGTTTATCGCTGGCGATCTATCAGAGCCATTTTTTAATATTGTCTGAGTTAACTCGTATGACACTGTCATGCTTCATAATTTGCTCGACTTGGAGTGAAGGAACTACTCACCAGTTGATGTCGTGTGTAGATGTGAGGGTGTCGTGAGGCTGGCACGTGTTCGTTGTGGAGGACGCAACAGGTGTGATCTTCTCAAGTACACAGGTGTTAAAGGGCCACCTGGGAGGTGCCAGCTAGCCAGATAGATAAAAAAAACCCACACAGTTACCTTTGAAGTGAAGGCCGATCACATCCACCCCCCACACCTTATCTCGTCCTATTAAGAGCGTATCCAATTTTTTGCACTCAATAGCAATATCATTTCTCATGTATAAAACTAAACACACAATATGGTTGAATACCTCTCTCGCAAATGTGAATAACAAAGTGTGTGGCCAAGTATATTGCCTCATACTGCTGTACTCACGCAGTTGTGAATAAGTCATCCTCTATATACAGAACTAAACAAAGAATATATTTGAAATACTCTGTAACATTCAATGCCATAATATCCTCACCACTGGGGACTATTATACACATCCTTTGTGGCCTCTACTCTGTAATCCTTTTGCGCTACCGCTCTCAGGATGAGTATGGAGTGCACAATAAACTAGCCGCTGTAAGTGGCAAATAAAAAAAATACGATCTGATTTTAATTAAATGTGGAATGTCCCTGGTATGTGGCCATCTCTTTTTTTATTATCGACAAGTATTACACTAGCAAAAGGTGTATAGAGCAAGGTTATGAACGGTGGTAGTTTACTGAATCAGTTTGACAGTGGACAGTATATTAGTTGGGCAGCTAAATGCAATTTTTCAAGAGAATCATGCAAATGGTGATACAAGCACCAAATTTGGCATGGTAATTATCTAATGGTTACTAGTCAAGTCTGCCTGATTGGCCATTTGAAAATCCAGGATGGCGGCCATTTTTCAAGATGGCCGCGATATTGACCTTCAAAAGTTGATTTTTCTTATAGAAATTGATGTAGTTGGTCAATCTGAGTGAACTTGGTGTCGATATGTATGTTTTCAAGCATGCTCAGGTGATTTTTTATAGTTTTAAGTCCATTGTAACATTTTTATCCACATAGAATAACACTTTTAGTAAAAAAATATAACAAAAAGAACTTACTAAAAAAAAAGTACTCACTATTAGCACTGGTTCCTGTGACTTCTCCTGACAGTACATCTTTGTGCATTTACTGCTGTTCACATATGCAGCTGCAAAGTGCTGTGCAGGAAAGTCCAGAGCGAAAGCATTTGCATCTCTGGTTGCAGTCTTTCTTACAGGAACATTTGGTCAGCTCCTGACAGCATGTCACAATCGGGGGTAGAGTCGTCCAACGTATCTGCCATGCCTCTCCCTTCTGCATCCATCCCCAGTTGACAGGACTGCTGGTTTCTGGATTGGAGATTGTTGCCTGGCCCCAGATGATACCATCCTGGTAGGCAGCCCGCTTTGCATGTTCCTTGAGGGCTGCCTGGGTTGGTGGAATGGAGTCATATGGTCTCTGCTTGCGGGTAAAGAGATTTAGTCTTGCCTCATCTACACCAGTGGCTGCACTAGATCTGTCGTACATGAGGACAACAAAGCTTTCCAGCTTCTGTAGGTCAACATCAGCAACTGTTGTTGGACATTGGCTGAGTTTGGTGATTGTTTCTGAAACTTCATCACAGACAGTCCATGTCTGCCATGCAGATTTCTTTCCTTTCCCACGGAAGCTAGACACAACGTCACAGCCATTGAAAGCAAGAAAGTATATAGGCTCCCACTAGCTTTCTTTGGCCCTATCGCAGAAACTACATCATGAACTGGAATCCATCGATGACTGGCTCCTTGGCCAAAGGCAATCCACATGTTATCAAGACCAAGCTCCTGTAGTGATGGCAGTACAGATACTGCTATGACGACCACGTCAGTGTCATTGGCTTTGATGATGAGGGACTTGCTACCTTCCATTGCTGCATCCCTAGCATGCACAAATATTCGTGTGTCTGCTTCCTCACGACAGCATGGAGCCACAGCTTCTAGGGACTTCTCTGTGTTGCTAATGGCATCTTCTCCCTTTGTCACAACCACCGTGCTTGTCGTCTGTGCTTCACACATTTTCTCCGCGAGAAAATGGAATAGTTCTGTCTTGTTTTTGTCATCTCGCAGAAAGCTTCTCCAGTTTTTGAGAGTCTTACTGGTTCCTGTAACTCTTCTCCTGATCCCCTGTCCTCGTTTCGACCTGGCTTCAGACTTCAGACTTGACTTTTTGTACACATCAAACACTACATCCACCCTATTGTATTTGGCACCATAAAATTCCACTTTGGGCAGGAAGTCTTCTCTGGCATAGGCATCAAAAGTCTTTGAGGTGCGTGGAGGCAGAGCATTGATCAGTGCTGAGCCATCTATGATGATAGCATCTCCATGTGGTTCTCTCTCTGTAGCAATCACTTGTTGCTTTGGTGTCTCTGACCATTCGTGGTATCTTGCTACTGCTGCTTTCCTCTGTAGCAACTGCAGAGGTTCGCCTTTTCTGAGCTCTATTTAACTTTGAGTTGTTGAACAGAAGTCTACAACTCTCATGATAATGTGCCTTGTTTCTCCTCAAGGTCTCCTCTATCCCATCATCTTCAACAAGTCTTGCAGGGTCAAGCTTGAATGGCAGTGCACTGATTGAATGAAATAGAGGAATATTCCTTGCCAAGGTCTTGTAACCGTCATCTCTTTTTTTGGCAGGATTTGCATGTGGAGACTTAAGATCGTCCTTCTTATCCTGTTGACAAAGACAACACTTTGCCCGGTCAGTGAGGAATGATTTGTTGGTAGATTTTGTGTCCATAACTATTTTTGATCTTCAGGGCCGAGGGTTTATCCTTTTACCACCCTGATGAGCACTTTCTTGTATGGGATACAACTAGGTTCATGCCTTTTGCCCTACACCTAGTCCGATCGTTCATCCAGTGTCATTAGTCCCGTGCGATCTGTACACCATCCAGATAACTAAAACCCAGTTATCCTTGGCTCGGCTCTCCCACGCTGGCACATCCTGTCAATTCAGGTGCGGCTGCTTAACTGATTTGGGGTTGGTTAAGCAGCATTTGGGACACTGAGCTGTTGCTGTATGACATGCTTTTTCTTAGCTGACACTGAACCCCATGCTGGGTTGCACAGCAGTGATGTTACCAGTGTGCCCTAGTAGTGCCCGACAATCACTCCCTCACATGCAGAAACCCTCTGCATGCTACCCTCACCTAAATGGAAAAAACATAAAACCAGTACATAAAACCAGTCATAAATAAGACAAATATATATCTGTGAGTATCAGAAATTGAAAACAATCATCTGAGCATGCTTGAAAACATACATATCGACTTTAAGATCATTTAGATTGACAAATTACATCAATTTAAAAAAAAATCATCTTTCGAAGGTCAATTTGGCAGCCATCATGAAAAATGGCCGCCATCTTGGAATTCCAAATAGCCGATCTGGCAGATTTGACAAGTAGCCCGTAGGGTATGATCATGCCAAATTTCATGCTTGTATCACCATTTGCACGATTTTTCCATTATCAGCTCTACTATATACCGTACAGTACATACTGAAGAGTGTGAACTTTTATGTAAAAAAATCAACAGTTAACAAATACATATACAGCGAAAATGTTATAATTGAAAAGATAATAAAATAATTGCCACAATAGTAAAGGAATACTTCCAAGATGTGTTATGCATGTTACGTAATATTTGCCCTGAAGCAAAACTTACAATTTTTTTTTTAATAAAGTGACCAATTCACCATCAATAATTACGATGAAAACAAAAAGTAAATAAATGAACGTATAAACACTCATTATTAACTATGAAAGAGGTGCCAATATCAATAAAAAGTAATAGAAGTCATCATTGAATACAACCATTTAAAATCTCGTCATATTCCAGGTGACAACAGTCTCACTGTGTTAACAATTCCACCCTCTAACACCATTTTGTCTTGAACTAACCTTGGGCATGGTAACGAGGAGGTGACCTGTAACCTGGGACCTGCGAGCTGTGGCACGGTCTGGCCTGATCTCCTCCAGCAGCACCAGCTGGAGCACCTTACCCCGCACTATCACCTGCACATACCACGGCTCCACCTCACATTTCACCAGCGAGGCGTCAAGGTATCTGGCACATATTGTCCTTATCAGTTTGTTTAGATGACACTTAGGCTTGTGATAGGTAAAAGATCTTTGTTATTTAGTGTCTCAATAATCAGCTGAATGATGGATGACATGCATTGTCTCAAAATAAAAGGAAAAAACTAAGCAGCTCCTACCAATTTTTAATGTTCGTAGTACAGTATTCTCGAACTATCATGTATAACATAAATTGTATAAAACATTGAACTTACACTGTTCTTCACCTATCAACGTTTAGGCCAGTCATTGGGAGACGACTAGAAAAAACATTGGGCAAACTCCAAACAAGCTTTAAAAATAGTACAATTACCTGTAAATAAAAATGAAATGAAATCCATAGAGTGTGGCTTACGTTTTTCTCTGGAGAAAATCGTCACATTGACACTATTTGGAAATGATTAGTTATATAATATTACATAATGTGTAATTATGTAACTAAACAACACGAATAAAAATTAAAATCAAACTTACTTCGAAAACATCTTCATTTAGAATGTTTTCAGAATGTCTAAATTATTTCTAAGTGAACTCTTCAATAATACTTTTAACAGCGCTATTCTCTCCGTCACTTTTTTTTCTTTGCGGTTTTGTTTTATTTTTCCGTCATTTTGATTTTCTCCGGCGCTATACGACCTTGGCTGTTGTAGCACTAAGATCGTATTCCTAAACAACCTCTCCGTCAACAATGTATAATATTCTCAGCTACAGTATTCTTCATCACTCATTAACCTTTCATTCACTGTGTGTTCCATATGTTCAGTACACACCAAGTTGATATACTGTACTTGAACTTTCACTGGTGATTCTTTCTACTTTTTATAAATATTTATCATTTCTTTTAATGTATAAAGAATTATATATATCATTCATATTTCTCTTCAAACATTTATGACCCTTTATTGTAGAAGCGTAGGTTATCAAATTCATAAAAAAAAAATTAATAGATAATCCCTCATGCAGACTTTGTACAGATTCACACAACACTGTAGTGTATTCCCTGAAAGTCTGAAGGTTCACTAACCGAAACGTTATTTAATATACTGTAGTGATATTTGATGTAGGTATATTAATATGTAATATGGAATTTGGGTGATATAGGATAAAAATTATTATATTTGTCATGGGAATTAATAATAGTCTTGATAAATCACGTTTTTATGTTTTGTTTAATGCGCATGCGCGATTAGTCATATAGGTCTGCTTCCTGCCGAAAAAGACGGATGGACGCCGTCCCCACACCCAATCACAAGTTCTTGTAGTATATTCCCTAATCAAAGGATTCCTGACGCAGCTCACTTAGACGATAACAGATCAATAAAACCAACACGCGGGAATCAGGGTGAGCTGTGTCTTTTTGCACCATGTCATCGGTTAATGTATTGTAGTGGACTTCTCCCCTACAACTGCCTACAACTGCGTAGCAGCTCACCACCTGCTATCGCATTCCAATGTGCCGCCTTCCCTAGCAACCAACCAGATGTTACCGTATCTTAGCAACGAAACTATTCACCGGCTACTTCTCGGGTTTTCCCAACATGACTCATAGAGGACTGGCGGCTGCTGCCGGGTGTATATAAGCTCTGTCTCTCCATTGAGATTCAGTCTGACCATTCTTCTTGAACAAGCAACACCTCCTCCTCTGCCGCTGCCTGGCGACCCTCGCCTCTCCTCCGCCTACCTGGCGGTCCTCGCTCCCGCCAGCGAGCATGTCCTTCTCTGAGCTTCCTCACCAACCAACTCTCATTCTGCCCATTTTCCTGAACAAGCAACATCTCCTCCAGCAAGCTCCACGCTGTTAACATTTCATTCAACCAGGAATCCAGCAACAGGCAACATCTTCTCTAACGAAGCTCCTGCACATCTACCTCCTTCAACAAGCTACTCACCGCACGTCTCTACCAAGCAGCCCCTCACCACACAGCACCTCCAGCACCAGACTGTCTATCATATAACTTATATATTATACAAGAAAACCACATTAGAGTTTCCTTCCATCCTGAGTGCTAGACAACATTAATATCTCGATACCCTACAATGGTGACCGGGTGACCCCATTGTAGGGGTATAAATAATGTTGTCTAGCACTCAGTGGAAGGGTATATAATAGTCTTTGAATGAAGTGATGACATTGAGAAGATGCTCGCTGCTCAATGGTCAATGAAGATGGTAAATCTGTCTCACTTGGTTGCTAGGCAACGGCACGTTGGAATGTGGTGGCAGGTGGTGGCTGTGGCTAAGCAGTTTGTAGGGGAGACGTCCACTACAGTATCCCTTATAATTAACGATACCTTGAATTGTTTTGTTTTCAACTTCTGCAGTACAATACCTTTATTGTCAAGAAAATTTTCAAAATATAAATAATTCCAAAACTTCCATAATAAGATGGACGCAACTCTATGGGATGACATAAATATTCACGGTGAAGTTGCAAACGCTGTTAATCCACCTGAAGAATACGTCAAAAGACACAACTATATGCTGGTATCTATAAAACATTGTAAGAGACAAGTGGAAGAGAAGCAGAGATTTTAGGAAGAGAACCAGACTCAAGTAACACGTAAGCTACGTAGACTAACATATAAATATTATAATGTTACAAGAAAATTAAATTAAATATATGCCTTATTAGTCAAATGAATGGAGACATTGATATTAAATAAAAGCTTGGCAGAAGTGATCAAATGTAAATGTCGAAACTTTTATGGTGGTTTGATAAAAAGATGGGAGAATGCTGGAGAAATTGATGAGTGAGGTAAGAAAAGCAACCATGTATCGGAAAACACCAGAAGTTATAGATGAAGTCACTGTGAAGTATGGGTTTGGAGAATGTTTGTGTGGCTAAAAGACAAAGTTGATGTGAGTCACGTCAAGGCAACTACACCATTTGATCACTCCTCTACCACATGGGGAGAGACAAATGCAAAACTTACAGAGCTTCCTGGGCCCCTTAAGATCCTGTTCTGTAAATGCCTGGATGAGCAGAAAAGGGTACAAGAAATAAATTGTTAAAGCTACAAGTTCATGGAGTCCCGGTCCAGACATGGTGCATCCAAGAGTGCTAAGAGAGTTGTGCAACGAGCGTGCTGAGCCCCTTAAGATCTTGTTCTATAAATTCCTGGATGAGTAAAAGGTCCCGATGACTGGAAAAATGGCTTATGTGAGTCCTATATTCAAGAAGGGCGATCGTCACTCTACGAATAATTATAGACCAATGAAACTGACCAGCATAGTGTGCAAATTACTAGAGAGCCACCAAACCCACCAGAGTAACTGCCACCTCTGCCACTGTGATATATCATAGGACTAAAAACACTTCCAACAATCTTGCAAGTGGAAATATTTATAACAATATCTCAGATAATTTCCCAGTTTTTGCCAAGTATAAAAACAGCATCAAGATCTGAAAGGTCTAGTAAAGTCACAATAAAATACAGAGACTACTACGCCGACAACATGCTCCTGTTTGAAAACAACTTAATGAATGCTAAGTGGGATCTTGTCTATGCCTCCGACAACCCTAACGTGAGGTGAGGCAACTTCTCTTGCATTTTCAATGCTTGCTTTTATAAATGCTTCCCCCTCAAGACTAAGTTATTAAAAACTGTATCTATCTCCAAACCCTATATCGTAAGTGAAATCAAGGCAATGATAAAAGAAAAACACAAACTCCCAAGAAAATTTGCAAGAAGACCCATAACTTTCGGTGAAGCATACCGAAGTATCAGAAATAGAGTAACTCAAGAGTTAGAAATGCCAGGCGAAGCTATTATACATATAAGCTTCAGTCAGCATCAGGCAACAGTAAGATACTCTTGAGTATCATCAATTCTATTCAGAAAAGGAACACAGCTTTTATGATAAATGATTCAGTTGTAACGGAACCCTCCCTCTTTACCAACCACTTCAATGATTATTTTATTAATGTTGGCAAAAATCTTGCAGAGAGCCTCCCTAATCACCATGAGGAATTTAGAGCCTACCTGCAAAACAGATAACAAAATGAGCTGTTCTTATCCCCTGTCACTGCAGATGAATTACTGACCATCATAAAAATGTCCAAAGATGCAGCAGCAGGTGAAGACAATATACCAATGAGCATCATTAAGAAAATAGCCCACTTATTACTACCTGTTCTCCTACACATTTGTAACTCCTCCTTTACTAGTGGTATCTTTCCGGATAAATTGAAAATTGCCAAAATTCACCCAGCATATAAAAAAAATCTGGGAATAAAGGTCTTTTAAAAAATTACCGCCCCATATCAGTCCTACCATCCTTAAGTAAGATACTGGAGAGACTAGCATGTAGTAGACTTAATTTCTTCTGACGTGTCAATAACATCCTTACAGTTTGGATTTAGAGCTAGAAGGTCAACTGAGAATGCTCTGCTATCCTTTACTAATGACATCTTAAACTCCTTTGATGACATTCAGTTCACAGTCGGAATATTCCTGGACCTCTCTCAAGTCTTTGATACTGTCGACCATACCATCCTCCTGGGGAAAGCTTGAACATTACGGCATTTGGGGCTTATCCAACAGTTGGTTTACCTCATATCTGTCTAACAGGAGGCAGTATGTCTGCTATAATAATCACCAATCTGACTCCTCGCCAATTTTGTATGGCGTCCCTCAAGGTTCCATTCTCGGTCCAGTACTGTTCTTGTTGTACATAAACGATATAGTCAACGCCAGCACACTCGTCAAATACAACTTATTTGCAGACGATAGTAATATCTATCCCAGCAACTCAGATCTCCATTCCTTAATGAGAACTATGAACACTGAATTGACTAAAGGCAGGACCTGGGTAACACGTAATAAACTGGCCTTAAACCTCGAAAAACCCACATACACAATCTTTCACAGAAGGAAAACCTAACCCCAGATTTGGACCCTCTGTACCTTGGTAACACAGCCCTCAGACGTGAACAAAATACTAAATTTCTAGGGGTTAGTGTTGATTAGAAACTTAGCTTGAGAAACCACATACAAGCCATTCACAGTAAAGTCAATAAACAGTGTGGTATCCTGTATCACACTCGTCAATCACTCACTCTTGCAGCAGTGAAAGAAATATATTATGATCTTCTTTACCAACACTTGACACACTGTCACATACTATGGGGGCCTCTTGCTCCACAAAAACACAACCCTTGATCACTGAACAGAAGACAGTTGTGCGGACATTGATCTACTTGAGAAAAAAAATATCACACTAAGGAATAATTTGCGAAATTGAAAATATTAAAATTCGAGGATATTAACACCCACTGCTGTGCCCTATTTGTTTACAAATTTGTCAATCACTTGATTGAAAATAATTATTTCCAGTTCCAGAATAATCAGAGACACAACCTAAGACACCCAGAGCTACTTAGACCACCCCCCCATAATATAGATAGAAATTACCATTGCAGTTATCAAAATGCCGACAAGACATGATACTGACAGCTTTTGTACTCTTGTTCCACCTTAATACAATCCAGATATTAGCTCCACTGTAAAATATGTATATATTCTAATATAAATGAAAAAAATAAAATACAGTACATATAATAAATAAATAACGAGGTGATAACCGTGGTAACATTCTGATATGTTCTTACTACTACATGTTACGTGTACTATTTCAGATCAAACTAAATGTTACATAATACTTCCCGTTGTGGGTCGTTTGACCTGTGCACGGGTGGGCTAATTCCCGTAAAAAAAGAAAAGAAAAAAAGTGCCTTCAAAAGAGCTCAGGCTCTTAACTGGCTCAGCCATGTTAATATTGTTATTGTTATTCACTCTGCATCTGTATTTTTCTGGCTAAATGAACTGTTTAAATATCAATATAGCAATATCAGTATCAACGAAATATCCTTGTAAAGGACTGCCAACAAGGTTTGATTCCGGGACGCTCCTGCTTAACACAATTACTTAAGGAACTGGATGTTTGGACTCAAATTCTGGAACAGGGTGGTAATATCGACAATATATACCTAGATTAAAATGGAAGGGTATTGGATTCTGGAGAGTGCCCTAGCGTGGATCAGAGACTTTCTTCACGATCGCAAGCAGTGTGTGATGAATAATGGCACGAAATCGTCATGTGTACCCGTGACAAGTGGAGTAACACAGGGAAATGTATTGGGCCCGTTGTTGTTTGTTTGTTTCATACATATCATGGCAGAAGCTATACACCCCTTCATACAAATGTTTGCGGACGATGCCAAATTATTCAGTGAAATTAAGAACTAAACAGACTGTAAAGTGCGACAAAAATATCTCTGTCAGCTTTAAGAATGATCGAAAATATGGCTGCTAAGATTCAATGTCACTAGGTGTAAGAGGATGCACCTAGGCCGGACCAACAGTAAGGAGGCGTATCATGTCCCAATGGGATGAAGAAACTGTATTAATAGAGACCGAATGTGAAAAGGACCTGGGTGTGTATGTTGACAATGAACTGAAATTCTTGGGCCATTGTAAGTCTTATAAGGAGGTCGTCTGGAGTACGGTCATCCCCCGCCTGGTCCCTGATATATGCTAGAGACTGTCAATTGATTGGAAATGTCCAAATGAGGGCCACCAGACTGGTGCCAGCACTACGACACCTCAGCTACCCAAAGAGATTAGAACACCTACAACTACAGACAGGAAAGGGATGAATTAATTGAAGTGTATAAACATCTCAGAGGGCACTACTCAGTCAAGTGTACGTACCTGAAGCTGGCGGACGGGTGGGCGTCCGCCAAGGTTGAAAAAAAACACAAGTCCAGATAACTGTGAGGGCAAACTTTTTCGGAGAGAGAAATGTTAACTTTTGGAACAACCTGCCAGAGAGTGTTGTAACGGCACCGAGTGTGAGCTCTTTCAAGACCAACCTTGACCTACACTGGAGCAGGTTCAAATACATTCAGGAGCCAGTACAGTACATGCCCAGTACTTGCCAACATGCGTAACAGAGACGTGACCGACCGCCCAAGTGGCTAACGAGCCGATCAGTGGCGAAGAGGATAAAAGTAAAAGTAAAAGTAAGAGAACCCTAGTGTAGGATTCCAGCTAACACATTGAAAAATACGACAAAAACTCTAACAGGGGAAAAAAAAGAAATAGTCAAGACCGAAGATATGCATACTGTATTGTGAGTACAGTGTAAGATACTGTATACGATTAAGTAAACAAAAAACTCTTCTGAAATGCTTTTCTCTGTTATCTCATTAAATTACCGATTATTGCCGAGTTTCTGCAGATGAAGTAAAAATGGTCGAGAGAGTTCTCTTGTTATCAGTGCGTCGTCTGGAGAAGACGCGAGACTGCTCAAGGACAACATCGTACTAGTGTGGTTACTGGGTGTCTAGGGGAAATAACGTCAAATGAGTTTAATTCTCGGTGGTAAGGAACAGACTGTCTGGAAGCTGTCACAATTGTTGTACTGGGGTCATGCAATTTTCTAAACGAGATATTGAGATTAAACTTTTTGATAGAGTATGTGAGAGGAAGTGGGTGATAATAAAGGTATTAAATGAACAAGGTTTCTGTGTTTAAAAGAGTGGCACCATAAACATAAAAAAATGAAACAATGTATATTAAATATGTTAAACTGCTCTAAATCGACACTCTCTGGAACGCTCCCTCTCCCCTAATATTCAGTGGCTATTATCCATTTATCATTGTAAGACTAAATTATTTGACCTATGTTTACATTGTTTTTTTTTAAGTTCTAATATCAATGTAGCATCGGTATTATATTCATCTTCTTTATTATTGACGCTTTTAGCTTATCAGATACAAGCAACATCTCAGTTCAGTAAAACATAACTACCGAGCTATGTAACAAAGACAGTTTTGTTGTACTTATGTATGAGCAAATCTCTAGTTCCGCTTACCCGTAAAAACTTTAGTGAATAGATAATTAAAAGATAGGCAAAATGAAGATTGATTCTTACTTGTAGGTGTGGACTTCGAGGGTGAAGCAGTTGTTTTCTTCGTCTTCGATAAACTTGAATTCGAGTTTGGCGGCGTTAACGTTGAGTGGTCGACCATCAGCAGTAAAGAGTCGCACCTCCCGCTTCTGTACCTCACAGAAGCACAACACAATTGAACTAGAACTTATTATAACATCTTTCTATCAACCAAGACTGTGATGCCTTATGATGAATTTTATCGAAACTATCTTTATATTGGACAATGTGGAGTGAATTTTTGCTCGTAAAAGTCATGATAGACGATAAATAATAGTCTTAGTCCATAACTACATCAGCGGTTGTTTATCGCAATGCATTCTGGGGAAATCCGAGGTCGATTCACCCATCTTTGTTTACGATCTGCTTGATCTACGAGGGCTTCATCACACAGCCTACATAACCTAGCTGCAGTTATTTTTTAATTAAATGGCCTCCAGCCTCCCCCAATAGCCATACCTTCGCCACCATTTTATTACCTTAATATTAAATATCCTAATACATAAGTAGCTATCCTAGCTGTGTTGAGTTAGTTGAGCCGCAGATCTATGCGGCATTCAGTCAGTGCTGGGCACAGCTAAACGAAAAGTTAGCTTCGCTAACGCTAAACCTTTAAACAGCTAAAAAATTAGTGGAAACTAACGCTAACCGCTAACTTTTATTATATGAATTTAGCTTCGTTTATTTTTTTTGGGCTCTAAAACACTTAAAAACAGACCTCGAGAGCTGAAATTTTCATATGTTGTCTTGTAGCTTAGACATAGAGCTTTCCAAAAAGGTATAGCATGCCAAGATCAGATGATGATCAAGGTGTACACAAATAATTAAATGAACAAATGAAATTAAACATTAGTTTACATTCAAGTTTCAACATACACTTTATAATCTTTATTTACTGTACGAAAAGACATTAAGTATTAAACGAATCCAAAACTATAGTACTGTATAGCATAGGTAGCAAATAGCATCATGCCAAGATCAGATGATGATCAACTTATCAAGGTGTACACTACACAATTTCGCAAATAATTAATTTGCATTCTCATACAACCTATCGGCCTTATTCATTATTCATGTAAATATGCAATACCAACCGCATACACATTATACCAGTGCATTTTTATAGAACTTATTGTTGGTCTTAGTCATGTAAATAAACAGAAAACTCTAAACTTTAATGAAAAGTAAGTTTTTAGAAAATTTTGTTTGGCGCACACCTTGGATGACATCCTGGTTATGAACTTATGCGGTACTTAGCATAACCAAATATATTGACACAAGAAAATCCCAATTAAATTAACAAATAAATGAGAAATGAAATTAAACTGAAGTGGATTCCTCCCCTACAAACGCTTGTCGCTGAGTAGCCGACCCCGCGAATTCCCCAGTGTATGCCTCGTGGTCTAGGTCAACCAGCGCCGCCTTACATGACGGAGGTCAACTATTAAGCCACGCCTACCTCCGCTATATAAGACCTGACCTCGTGGTGACCTGTCTCTTTTCTACCTACACCAACCAGCAAGCAACACCTCCTCCTCTTCCTCCTGCCTGGCGGCCCTCGCTCCCGTCAGCGAGCATGGCGACCCACAAGCTGGTCCTCCTCTGAGCATCCTCACCAACCAGCTCTCTCTACTCAACGCTTGTAACCATGCTGCCTTCCCAGCACCAAGCTGCACTGTACATCCAATACAATATGTATACAGAGAGCACATTGTGAGTTTCCTTTCTCCATCCCATCCTGAGTGTGAACCAAAATATACGTACCCCACAATACATTAGTTTACAATTAAATTCGACAAATCATGTGTTGTCACGTTTACACATACTAACACTCAGTCAGCCAAGCGTGCCTGACTGGCTGTTGGAGACATGCATCGCGGCGTCACACGCTTACAACAGACAGGAACAGACATGTATAAATTTTGTTAGCGGATTTGAAGTTAGCGGAACTAAATTTAGTGGAAGCTAATTGGACCTCTAATGGTTTCCAAAGTTAGCGAAAACGCTAATCCGCTAACGAGAAAGTTAGCTTCGCTCATTAGAGGTTAGCGGATTAGCGGAACCGTGCCCACCATTGCATTCAGTGACTGTTGCCTCATAGTCAATATCTGCAACTGTTGTCGGCTTTGGGGCTGATGCTCTCGTTCCCTTGAGGCAGAGCAAAGCCGAACTAAGGAGAGAGAAGGACAGTCGACATCTCATCCAGGCTGTAACATAACTTTTGGGCTGCTGATTCTGTTCGGATATCACCTCCGCGAGTCTGGCGTAGAAGCATCTTGCACTTGGACCCATCCCACCAGAGGTTGTGAACACTAGAGGAGTGAAGCTGCCTTGATCAACGTTCTAAATTCTCTCCCCATATGCCCTCCTGTGTGCAGCATCGAGATCTAAGTTACGGTGACATGCGGCCATGGGATAAAAAATCCTGATGTCGAAGAATGCTCGCTGTTCCGGCGTCCAGAATCCTCGAACACTGACGTCAACACGGGCTTCGTTGGATGTGTTTGAAGTCCTATGTTGGAAAATCTCACCGTCCAATGGAAGGAGGGTCGGTTCTACCCTGACATCACGGCAGATTTCTTTCAACATATTTGCTGTGAGAGCCCTTACTTCGTCATGCCTCATGCATATGAAGCCCCCTTTCTTGCACACCATGGCGTGATCGACGTCATAGGAAGAGCCACACACGCATTGGGAGGGCAAACCTTCTACTGGCCTACCGTACCTTAGAGCATTGGCATCTGTAAATTCTTGTTTACTGAGACTGAAACCATTTGCCCTTATCGGTAACGTAGTTAACCAGTTCGAGGCGCCCACCTCCTGTGATATAGCTACTATTTTTTCAAATTCTCTGGTACTTGCAGCAACAGTTGCTGCAACTTATCACTTTGGCCGTGCTGTCGTTCTGTCGTAATGGACCTTCGAATCTTGTTTACTTCACTGGTATCCACCTCCCCTGTTGCATTCTGAGCAATTATGTGGTCCGAGAGGGCTGCCGTGAGCTTAACTGAATTTTGATGTTTGGTGGCAGCAATCTCCTCTGGATTGGTCAATCCCATTCCTCCCAGTCTCGGTGGTAGTGCAAGGAGTGATCTTTCTGCTGGGGTTAAGTGAGGGTGTTTCACTAATTTGGGAATGAAATTGACGCTGATAGCTTCTTCCAGAGGGTGGAGGAGGGGTCCGATATCAGGGATAGTGCGCATCAGGTAGTTCCAGCGATGCTTGACTCCATGGGTGAATGCCGCAAAACCTGCATGTGGCTCTGTGTAAGCAATCTCAGAGAAGAGTTTGGATTTCCCTAACCCACTCACTCACCTTTCCCGTTACGTACTCGCTCTTGAAGTCCGTCCTGCCGATTATTGCGCCTAGGTGTCTTTGGCCATCCTTTGTTATTTTGACCTCACTTCCACAGAACACCTCCATTGCCCGTTCATAATGTTCTGGCTTCACAATGAGGAAGGACTTGCTGGCGTTTGGGTGGTACCCTATTTGTGGGCCTCGTGATGTAACCAGGTCCCACCACTTTTTTATGTCCTCCACTTTTCCTGCTCCTGTAAGGTCATCAACGTACGCCACTTGCTTGACCTCAATTTTTTTCAAATGTTATTGTGTGTTGGAGCACTGATAGGTCTATTGCGTACATTGCCATTGCAACAGGGTCCCCCTGTGTTGTTCCCTCGGTTGTCTGTATGATGGTATCCCCTCTTAGAGCTTCGTTGTTTACTATATAGAGGTCTGATGGATTCCTATAGGACTTTTCAGCATACATTGCAAAGCTTGGACAATTGATCTTGATGTTGTGCATTGTGGCCTTGCGGTTAAGTATGTTGAATGCGTTTGAAGCGTCCACCAGGAGAACGGCCTCACAATCACGCTGCTCAAAATTCGTTCTCATGGCGTGAATGGTAGCTTCACCTCCAGCCTGGTGGCCACCACAAACTTACAGGTTCCCTGCTGCTTCCCTGACATCATCCTTTACCACCTCTATTATGCATTTTCCGATGATCCGCCTCAGCACTTCCCCCACCCCTATAAGCCTATATCCTGGATTCTTATCCAGGGGAATGAGGCGGCAGGCCGTCAGAGCATGAAGGTATTGGCAGCACGAGGAAGCCAGCTTTCTTGCAAGGACGGCAATGGCAGTGCAGAGATCACTTGCTATGGGGCCAAACTTGTTAGTGCTGAAGATGAATCTCCAACCGTTTGCATCCAGACCTGAAGGGCCGGCACCTCCTCGAATCCTCAGTGCCTCTTTCCACACCATCCCTCCTGTTATTTTCACAAACAGGACAGCATTTGGTGGGATATAGTCACCCTAGAACCTGATGCCTTCATCTTCACTTGCAGGGGGATGTTTTTCTTTCAGTTGTTTTAATGTCTCTCTGTTTATTGGCAGAACCCCACCGGAGGATTCCTCTGTGAGAGATCTTCCCGCCAAAGACACTTTTCCCACAGGCATTTTGTTTCCAAACATTCTTGCAACGTCATCGGTGTTTTGCTTTCCATCACCTATAAATTTTAGTCTCTCCTGCAGTGTTCTTGCTTCACACAGGAGATCATCAAGGGCCCCATTTTGCCACATTGTCAATCTTCTCTCCATTGCTGCCACATTTTCTTTGTGCTTAGTCTTTGTGTGTGTCCTCTGACAGAATAGATGTGGTATTATTGCCACTATTTTAAAAGCTAAAGGGGCAAGGAAGCAGTCCTGATTGTACTGGGTTATGAGGCTAGTCATCTCCCGAATCATTTCTTTGGTGGCCGCACACTTGGGTGGTTCAAACAGGTTAGCTGGCAACCACCTGACAATTTCTAAGTAAGTTTCTTTCACCCATATGTCCACATTTTCCATACACATGCCATTCCACTGTGATGGCTGTCTCTCATTCACCTCATGGACATCTGCTACTATTGGAGCAGCGTTTATTAGTACTACATTTTCAGGTTGAGTAGACTCACTGCTATCATTTAGGATAACATCGGGCGGTTGGGTCCCGGCGATATCCACTGTGGCCTCCTGTGTCGGCTCCCTGCCATATGGGTTTCGACAATTGTTTCCCTTTTTGCAAGCCACACATGGTCGGTTGTTTCTCTCACATTCGAATCCTGGCGGGTTGAGGTGTTGATTGTATGTAGAAGTCCGCGTGTTTATTGGGCTAATGAAATATATATGGATCCTCGTGTTTCGAAGCCGGATTTGGTAAAACGTTATTCTGACCACCTACGTGATACGGGTAGTCCCCATTAGAGGTTCACGGCGCCATAAGCTCGTTGAACAGGCTTTGTGTGAAATATAACAGAGTCAGGACTGTGGGAGACTCAAGTGCTCCTTACAATCAGGGGTAAAGGAAACACACTGATGTCAAGTTCGTAAGTTCTATTTCTGGGACAAACACACAAAAGGAGTTAAGACAGGGGGAACAGCGTCCTGTCTTGGAATCTCTCCGGGTATCTCTATCTGCGCATGCGCGACTGCGCTTACAGCGCGCATGTGCCCAAAAGGGAGTATGATTATAATACATATAATACAGAGACCTGAATCAATAATGGTAAATAGTACAGAGTTACATATTACAGCCATATTCGTCTCATATATCTACACCTCCCTCCCCCCTCATGCTCGTAGTGCAATCTCGAGCGGACTCTATTTCCAGGAGTTTTGAGAATGACGTGGGAAAACTGGGGGGTCACTGAATGAGGACTTACTTTTCTCGTCCAAGCAAGGGTTCACAGGGATATGGGGGAGGGGTTCACCACTAGGGGACGGTACTGAACGAAGAAAGCGGCGATTCCGCCACCATACCCGACCACTAGGGAGACGGACCTCGTAATCCCTGGTCTTGCAGCAGCCCATGACAACCCCGACCTTGTCCCAGCGGTGAGACGTCGGGTCTTGAACCCGAACTGTTTGCCCGATACTCAACCTGGGAAGGGGTCGGGCGTGCTGATCGTACTGTGCCTTTACCTGGTCAGCACGGGCGGCTGCACGACGATCGCAGTCCTCGGTCTTGGCCTGCCACTCCCTCGAGAAGGACTCAGGATGGGCAGGGACACATGACCGTAGTGGGTGGCCGTATAACATCTGTGCTGGGGAGCGACCTGTGAAGTTGGGGGTATTCCGCAATTCCAATAAACCCCGGTCAAACTTCTCACAGTCAATGTTGCCTGAGGGTGCCGTCTTGAGGATGAGATGCTTGACGGACTTTACGGCAGCCTCGGCATGTCCATTGGACTGGGGATAATGTGGCGAGGACACCACATGATGAACTCCCCATCGCTCCATGCAGTCCCGGAAGTCGTTGCTGGTGAACTGGGGCCCGCCGTCAGTCCTCAGGCGGAGAGGGACACCAACTTCCCGGAAGTAGCGACAGAACATACGTACTGTATGAGAGGCAGTAGTGTTGCCTCCGCAGGGAACGACAACAGGCCACCCTGAGAACCAGTCGGCGATGACGAGAAAGGACTTTCCCGCCACAACGAAGAAATCCGCAGAGACGGACTCAAAGGGCCTCGTAGGGTTGTCGTTGTTCATGAGGGGTTCCTGTTGCTGACTAGGCTGCAGCACCTGGCATGGCTCGCAGACTTGAACGGAACTAGCGATGTCGGAGTCGATGCCTGGCCAAAAAACAGCTTGTCTCGCCCGGCGCTTCGTAGCTTCCACACCCCTGTGGCTGTCGTGCAGGTGGGCTAGGGTGCGGCGGCGGAGGGCGGCAGGAACCACAACTCTTGCTCCATACAAGACGAGGTCGCCATCAGCATAGAGGTCGTCCTGCATCTTCCAGTATGGGAGTAAAGAGCTGTGTAAGTCGTACCGGTTGGAGGGAAATCCCGAGGTCACGCAGTTCAGTAGACGGATGTACGAAGGGTCCGCTCTTGCCGCGGCTCGGAGTTCCTGAAGAGTCCTGTCGGCGTCCTGCGGTGGAGACTCTTCTGAGATGACGGCGTTCACGGTCACTACGGTCCTGAGGTGTGCAGTAGCATCAGCACATGCGATCTCGTCCTCTGGTGTGGGGTGGCTGACTGGGGCTCGTGACAAAGCATCAGGGATGCAGAGCAGCTTGCCAGCACGCCACACAGCTGTGAAGAGGTAGGGCGAGATCTTCTCCTTAAGGCGTTGGAGGCGGGGATTCTCGACCGCATCCAAGGAGTAGTGGTTCAGGATCGGGATGAGTGGCCGATGATCCGTCATGAGGTTGAAGTGTTGTAGGCCGATCAGATACAACCTACATTTGGACATGGCCCAGACGGCGGCTAACAGCTCCAGTTCGATGGTGGCGTAGCGAGTCTCGGCGTCAGTGAGAAACCGAGAGCCACACTGAACCAGACGAAGGCGTCCATTGCCGTGGTCCTGTAGCAGAGCGTATCCAATCCCGTAGAGGCGAGAGGCATCAGTCTGGAGGACAACTGGCAGGGCCGGGTCGAAGGAAGCGAGAACAGGTGGGCTAAGGAGAGCTGTCTTGACGTGACGGAATGCCTCATCATGGTCAGCTGTCCAGGTGAATGTTCTCTTGGGGCTCATCAGGGGGCGTAGGGGCTGTGCTGCAGCGACGGGGGTGAACTCAGCCAACTGGTTTACCAGGCCCATGAACGAGCGGAGGTCGGTCAGGTTGGCAGGAGTTGGGAAGTCCCGGATCGCGCTGACCTTTCCAGGATCAGCCGAGATGCCCTTGCCTGAGAGGGTGTACCCACAGAAGTTCACACCAGGTGCGGCGACCACAAACTTATCCTTGTTGAGGGTGATCCCGTACTTGCGGCACCTGGTGAGCATCTGATGAATACGCTCAAGATGCGTGGAGTAATCCTCGTCATATAGGAGCACGTCGTCGATGACCTTGACACAGTTCGCCACACCTGAAGGGCCATGTCACCACGGAGGCAGAAAGCATCGCCAGTAGCCGCGAAACCCATAGGTCCACTTCAGTGCTGAAATCAGCCTTACGGTGTGATGAACGTCGTGAGGTGCTGATCTTCTTCCGCAAGTTCCATCTGCCAGTACCCACATAAGGCATCTGCTGTAGTAAAGTACCTTGCCTTCGGGTCCACACTGCGTATAGCGGCGAAGGGTGTCGGTGAAGGGTGGGTCGGGCGGGAAACTTGGCTATTCAGCTTGGTGAGGTCGACGGTGATACGAACTCCAGTAATGTTCTTGGCGACTGCTACCATGGGGTGACACCAATTCGAGGGGTCATCACCAGCAGGCTTAATGATCCCCTGGGCTACCATAGAGTCGAGTTCCTTCTTAACTTGGCTCTGGAAAGCGAAGGGTATCTGTCGCGGTGTGTGGATGGCGAAAGGTACTGCGTCATCCTTCAGGTGTATTCTCATGGGGGAGCCAGCCATTGGCTTGAGTGGAGCCGTCTTGAGGTCCTCCTTGGAAACCAGCACGTCCTTGAATTGCAGTAGGAAGAACTCCCTGGCTGCAGAAGGTGACGTATTGGGTGGGAGGGGCAGCTCCTTGCACCTGTTGACATGTTTTATTTCTAGAATTGGCTTAGGGAAGTCTGAAGATATTATGGCCAACTCTTGACAGTGGCCATAAGACAGTAGTGGCATCTGAACACCTTTGTGGACCTGAATCCTGGCAGAACATGACTGCTTACCTAGGGTGAGGGAAGCCTGAAATGTACCCAGAGCAGATGCCATTGTAGAACCGTCTGCGGTGAGCGTTGTAGAAGTTGACGGTGGTTGCAAGCTGCTCCTAGGGATCCGCAGAATGTCGAGGTGTCTTGTGCCGATGACTGTGACGTCCGCACCTGTGTCAGGAAGCATCTGGATACGGGATGTAACGTCGCCGTATGACAGGTGAACACAGATGGGCTGAGGTGTCTTGCTGACAGGGGAAGAAGAGGATCCCACGCGACGACAGCACTTGTTCTTCGCTGCCTGAGACTTGCGAGTAGTATTATTCTTCTTCTGTGACTGTCAGCATTTGTCATAGTGTCCAATGCGGCTACAGGAGCGGCACTGAACGTTGTTGGCAGGGCACTTCAGTGTCCTAGCCCAATGACCACGACGGCCACAGTTATTGCAGGTGCTGTCAGCGGCAGGGCATTCAGAACCATGCCGACGAGCACAATACTGGCAGGAATGACCTGGCGTCGAAGTCTGAAGTGATGCTGAAGAGTGATGCGAAGCTGAAGTCCGATGTGAAGCTGAAGTCGGATGTGAAGCTGAAGTCCGGTCACGTCCTTTGTTCTTCTTATATGCGGAGATGGCACACAGCTGGTTAGATGGAGCACGAATGGCACAAATCTCACTTCTGGTGGCTTCGTAAGAGCGGTAGGTGGTGACAACATCCTGTAGAGAAGAGGCAGTGTCGAGGGAGATAAGCTTCTGAATTAGCTCTTCGTCCCGCACGCCCATGAGGATAATCATCTTCAGCTGTGTTTCCTCACAAGTCGACGAGTTCCCAGGACAAACGTCAACCTCCTCAGCGATGCGTCTGAGTCGTACGTAAAAATCGGCAAACGACTCACCCTCCAGCTGCTTAACACTGAGAAGTTCTCTCCTACGGAGAGCTTCGTTGCGGAGACCTTTGATATGCGTCTGTAAAGCATCCAAGACGTCTTTCACAGTCTTGTCTGTGTTGTGGGGAATTTGCAGGGTGTGCTCCAGGATACGTTGCGTCTCTAGGGTGAAACACATCCTCATCTAGATCAGCTGTTTCTCCCTAGGCAACCTTGATAAATCGACCATCATCGAATAATCGTCCCACCTCCGACGCCATTCACGGAATACCTGGAACGAGGCATCAGCTTGGAGTGGCGGTGGACTCTGAGCGAGTGCTTTCTGTGGGGGGGGGCAAAGAGGTTGAAGAGGACCCTGCAGGTGCACCTGTGGACGAAGAGGCAGGTGTAGTAGCTGCTTGGAGGTTAACAGGTGCCACCAACTCGATAATGGCACTGAATATGGCATTTTCTTGTTGACGTCTGTGACTCTCTTCACGTCTTCGTTCATCGTCTTCCTGTCGCCTCCTGATGTCGTCTTGTCGTCGGTTTTCTTCCAAAAACTGAATTAAATGAAGGAAGTCGACACCTGTGGCAGATTGCGGACGTGTGTAGTGGGGGCTAAGGGTGGGTGGGGCCGCTTGATCCACTTTCCGATCCACTTGGAGTCCACTTACTGCACCGACATCCGTCTGAAGTTGGGCTTGTTGGGTATCTGAAGAAAACCCAATAAATTCCTGATCTTCCATATGGCCTAGTTTATTTCTCTCACAATTACTGTAATTAATAAGTGAGCAGAAGAGCAATCGTCTTTAAATGGAAGATATGTGCGAGCGTCTGTGAGTGTGTGTGTGTGCGTTCGTTCGTGCGTGTACTCGGGGCAGGCTGGCCAGCGGGCTGGCGGTTACCGCAACTCCTCTCGCTGGCTCACGCCAGTGCCAGTCGAGACATGAACGGGGGTGGATGTCAAAACTTGAGCTCTCCCATAGGTCTTAAAAAGGCTCCCTTCTTTTGTAAAAAGTGCAGGAACACGGGGAAACACTTTAAAGACACTAAAGGGCACACACAACACTGAAAAAGCACTTCACAACACTGCACTGTAAATCCAGGAATATCGTGTTGAGGTACGCGCCGAGATCCACTAGACAAGGGAAGTTGACAAGATGGCGGCTCAGAGAGAGATTCTGTGTCCACTCCAATTCTGAATAATGTGATGTCCCAGCTAAACACTGCGCCATGTGGGAGACTCAGGTGCTCCTTACAATCAGGGGTAAAGGAAACACACTGATGTCAAGTTCGTAAGTTCTATTTCTGGGACAAACACACAAAAGGAGTTAAGACTGGGGGAACAGCGTCCTGTCTTGGAATCTCTCCGGGTATCTCTATCTGCGCATGCGCGTACAGCGCGCATGTGCTCAAACTCTGAACTAACACAGTGACAAAAGGGAGTATGATTATAACATATAATACAGAGACCTGAATCAATAATGGTAAATAGTACAGAGTTACATATTACAGCCATATTCGTCTCATATATCTACAAGGACTGCTTTTAGTATCCTGGTGGTCCAGCGGTTAGCGTTCCCTGGTCACAGTCATGGGCTCGTGGGCCGTGGGTTCGAATCCTGGCGGGTTGAGGTGTTGATTGTATGTAGAAGTCCGCGTGTTTATTGGGCTAGTGAAATATATATGGATCCTCGTGTTTCGAAGCCGGATTTGGTAAAACGTTACTCTGACCACCTACGTGATACGGGTAGTCTCCATTAGAGGTTCACGGCGCCATAAGCTCGTTGAACAGGCTTTGTGTGAAATATAACAGAGTCTAGGACTGCTTTTAGTATTCCGGTGGTCCAGCGGTTCGCGTTCCCCGGTCACAGTCATGGGCTCGTGGGCCGTGGGTTCGAATCCTGGCAGGTTGAGGTGTTGATTGTATATATATATATATATATATATATATATATATATATATATATATATATATATATATATATATATATATATATATATAAATATATATATATATATATAAATATTTTTATAAATGTTATTTATTTTTATTAATTTGATTATTATCATTATTATTATTATTATTATTATTATTATTATATTTCCGCCCCCCAGGCCTTGATGTGGGTCATTATAAAATGACCTGTGCCTTGGTGGGCTAATGTCCTAAAAAAAAATATATATAACACATCCTTAGTATAACTAAAGCTGCCTCCCGAAAGTTGGGAATTCTGTACAGATACCGCAGCTACTTCAATCCTGAGCAGTTGCTCCAAATATATAAGGGATTCATTCGTCCTAACTTGGAGTACTGCTCTCATATCTGGGGTGGCTCTTCTTCTGTCCAACTATTAGATAGGGTGGAATCTAAGGCATTTCGTCTTACTAACTCTCCTCCTTTAGTCGACAATCTCTCTTCCCTTTCTCTTCGCCACAATGTTGCTTCACTGTCTCTCTTTTACAGGTACTTTAACGGGCAATGTTCGGTGGACTTGGCATCCTGTGTACCGCCGGCAAGGCCGTGGGTTCGCAACACACGTCTTGCCTGCGGTGCCCACCGTTTCTCTGTGGATGTCGGTCACACGAGAATAACCCGTTATAGTACCTCCTTCTTTCCTCACACAGCCAAACTGTGGAATGCTCTGCCTTCTTCTGTGTTTCCATGCTCTTACAATCTGTCTCACTTTAAAAAGCTGGTTTTCCGGCATCTTCGTGGTGTGGATTAATGTAGTATAACCTTTTTTTTCTATATTTATAATTTCTTTCCGTTCTTTTTTTTTCGCCCCCCAGACTCCGTTGTGGGTCGTTTGACCTGTGCCCGGGTGGCCTAATTCCCATAAAAAAAAAAAAAAACATACGAGTACCCTGTATTTAGTTTCTCACTTTTGTGTGTGTCTTTATTTATGGTTCTTTATCATTTTTTTATGTTTATTTTTATTTTATTTTTTATTAATTGTTATTAATTTGCATTTATTATTATTATTATTATTACAGTATTATTATTATTATTATTATTACAGTATTATTATTATTATTATTATTACAGTATTATTATTATTATTATTATTATTACAGTATTATTATTATTATTATTATTACAGTATTATTATTATTATTATTATTACAGTATTATTATTATTATTATTATTATTATTATTATTATTATTATTATTATTATTATTACTATTATTACAGTATTATTATTATTATCGCCCCCTCCCCCAAGCCCGGATGTGGGTCTGACCAGTGACAGGGTGAGCAAATCCCCTTAAAAAAATCATTGTTTAAATTATTTTGAGTTAATGAGGTAAGAAATATGAATATACTTTGTTTTAAAATTTGTAACAAAAAATAACAAAACATTCATATGTATATTTTCTGTACATTGCTATTCTTGCTTTTTGTATATTAGTACATTTCCCACACAAGCACATAAACAGATTTAATATTTTCATTAAATTACAAAAATATGAAAACAAATATCCAATTGCTGTATTGCTGCAGGACAACAAATTGCCAAATTTAGGATTTAGAATAATGATCCAATATCATAGCACTGAAATACGTGTAGTGTAAGTAAATGGGTTCTCTCTATAACTATCCTGAGCTGCACTGGGTCTTTGTGAATTTTGCACAGCTTCCCTTGTAATGCTGACATAAAACTGAACAGTCCAGCCCTAATTTCCTGCAACTGCATGACGCTGTCTTGCAACCAGCATAATTTCAGATGCATGCGGTCGTTCAATTCCTACAGGTCTGAGCATGTCACCACGCAATTTCTAGCCATATTCTGTTGTGTCAATGCCTTCAATGTCTTTCCAAATCGGAATTTGGAAATAAACTCTCAGACTATGATACTGGCAAGATAGTTTTGAGGAGGGCAAAGATTCAGGGTCAACATAAATGTTGCAATGGAAACTTTTGGTTGTAACAGACTTACTCGCAACAGATTTATGCCCCCTCCTTCTGTGGAGGGGAGGGGGGGGGGGCAAAGGGCAATGTGCACATGAGATAGAATAGCGGCATGAGAGATACAGTTCTGTCCAACAATCAGAACAAACAGAGGTACAGAAGTTGTAGGAAGTCGGTATTGAGACTATCCATGCCGAAGCCGATGCTGATGTGCTCATCGCCAAGACAACTATAGAGAGTGCCAAATCAAACATACCAATCTGATTGGTGATAACACTGACTTATTGGTACAGTACTTATTTGCCATCATGCCACCGATCTACAATACAAACTGTATCTAAGACTGGAACCTAAATCATCTACTAGAAAACTCAAAGTATGGGCCATAGCAGAAATTGAAGAAAGGCCTAGGAGAAAAAATATGTAGGAACAGATAGATGCGCCTCTACAGCCTGTACAGTTGTGTTTGAAACACAACTGTACAGTTCGAATACTTTCCTGTTACATATTCTATATACTGTAAATGGCACATATCTGATTGTACGTCCTTCCTCTTGACCATGTGATCCTGTGCATTAGAACTCCGCCATCAAGAATATAGTGAGCGTCCGAATCTGTTGGACTCGATGAACATGAGGCGGTATTGGCTAATAAATAGACTTCAGAAAGCAAAGTAGACTTTTTTATTCTAGAACAAAGCTGAACTCTCAAACAGAGCTGGTGGGTATGTGCACAATTCATAGGAGAAGAACGTGCCAAGATCTTCAACTGAAACTGAACCCTGCAAAGCTGTTACCAGCCTTTAGAAGAGCAACTGCGAATCAATGACATTCTGACCATCTAACTTGATATCAGTGCCGTCACTCATGAACTTTCTTTAGGAAAGTTTTCTCTCTAACCTTCTTTTCTGTCATACTATCAACTATTTTCTGTTCTATTGCCTTGGCATTTTTTATGTTTAACTTTGGCCATGCTACTACTCCACTTGAAACATTTCTCAAGTCGCTGTCATCTGAAAATGGATACTTAGTCATATTCAAAATGTCCATCTCATCTTTCTCGCTTGACTTACTACATTCCTTATGTTAATCCCTCGATGTGTGCTTCTTGCCGGTGAGTTCTTGCATGCTGTCATTTATGTGTGAGCAACCTAAATGCGACAGTATCCATGATGCTCTCTGAGCCTCTTTTATCCCCCTGCCCCTTGGTAGTCCACCAACAGTTTTGATGCTCCTCAACATCTGCTCTATGATTAAGTCAGATGACAAAACCAACCCAGTATCTGTCACTCTTCTATATTACAAGGTATCCTTGTATGAAGTGTTCATACACAGTTGGATTAGTTTCAGGTAGTTCCAACTTCTTTCCCAAGTAGATGTGAGCTGATTTTGTGTAGGAATTATGTCCCGCGGCAGCAAAATGTGGTAACATCTCTACCAGTGACTGTAAATGCAACATCCAGTCACCATTTCTCTCGGCATTAATAAACTTCTACATGATGTCCAGCATTTCTAGGTATTGTAGCCAAAGTTTTGCGTTCTTCTCTTTCTCAGTATCTCAAACTCATTGTCGAGCATTTCTCTTACATTCTTTATCTTATCTGATGAAATCACAGATTCGGTAACTATCTCACCGGTCATAAGTCTTTCCAGCAGCTTCATGGCTTTTTCAAATGTGTCTTCACCTTTCTTATTACCGTCTTCAGGTTCTTTTCTCAGGTGTAACTACTTGAGGAACATTCTCACTCTTTCCAGTACTGGTACTGTGTAAAATGAGTTTATTTGTAGAGCCTCACAGTCTTCTGGGTCGTCATCTAGATCATTCTTTGCAACAATCAAACTCAAAGACACTTAATGATATGATAGTAAAAGTACATGTACAGTACTAGTAAAAACATCAAAATAATAAAAAAAATCACCACATTTTTGAAGATTCCATTAAATGTCCTTATAGGTTTGCTGAAAATAATGTATAAAACCTTACATTAGTGACCTAAGTGTGTGATAATTCTTTTTTTTAATGTAATTTTAGCCATAACCATTTTTTCAGTCAAAAGATTATTGTAGAATTTTTCCAACACATACAAGAGGGCTTCCTTTGCTTGCAATAAAAAAGTAATATTGGTTGTGTACTAATTTGTTTTGGGTTAAAACGCATCTGGACTGGACTAATTCCACACTGAGTATGTTGGTAAGGGTGGAATGACCGGCTCACTCTACGGCCCGACAGTATCAAGAATTCTTTCAAGCTAGCTATTTTCTTTTTGACAATATTGTCTGCAATTGCTATTTTACTTAATTCATTTTCCACCTTGAGGTATACATTCTCTTAGGTACTGGTATGTTATCTATCGTCTCTTGTGTGAACCTTGATACAAATTAATCATTTAGGACGCCTGCTGTCTATCATCCTCCTCAACTGCTTCCTCCCGACTTTCAACGATTTTTTTCCATCTTAGTATGTAGTAGTCGCTGGTCGGAGTTAGTTTTCCCCCGCTGTGGGCCTCGACCACCATTGGTTCCTCAGTCATCAAGACTAAACCCAGAATGTTTTCTTCCATCGTGGGTACGATAGCTTGCTTGGTAAGATTCACCCAGTCTATCGTCTCTTGATTAAAATCTCCCAGGATGAGAGCTTGTTCTCTGGATGCTGCCTGGATGACTCTGTGAAGATTTGCCACATTACCCTCCTACGCAGAGTCAGCCCTATAGCACACAGTTATGTCAGCATGCTTTTCTAATGTGCTATCAAATCACACCAAATAGACTCGGATGATCCCATTTCATTTAGCCTGTCAGGTGTTCCTTGACATACAAGTACACCACTATTTCTTGCAACCCTGTCTTTTCTGAATGGTGGGTGATACCCTGATAAATAAAATTCTCCCTGCGACACATCTTCTTAACCCCATGACTCGCTGATCCCAATCTTATTAACTAACTTCTGGTATTCGTGTACCATCACTTGATTGACCTAGTTCTACTATGTCCTCTTTGAAGGCTGTATGCCTTGAGAGTTCGTAGTATTATAGTGAATCTCTCCCCTACAACTACATCCGCATTCCAATGCGACAGTATCCTAGCAACAAGGAGCGAGGGGGGGGTCGCCACCTGCTACGTCTTCCCTAGCAACGGAGTCAAGAAACCGGCGAGTTCCCACGGGTTTACTTCCGGCTGCTGCGTATATAAGCTCGCAGTCTCTCCATTGAGATTCATTGTACCCTACGTTCCTGAACACGCAACATCTCTAACGAAGCTACTGCACAGATACCTCCTCAAGCACGCTACTCACTGAACGTGTCTTCTGAGCAAGCTTCTCGCCACACGGCATCTCCAGCACCAGACTGTCTTTCATATAATATATTTTATATAAGAAAACCACCACCATAGAGTTTCCATCAATCCCATCCTGAGTGCTAGACAACATAACATCACGAAACCCTACAATTGGTGACCCCCGGAAAAACGCACTCACACAGGATGGAGGAGGAACGGATCTCTCTACCGACTTTCAACCACAACATCGAGGACTGGTTAGATCATGTGGAAGCAATCCTCATCGGCTCACAAGCTACTGACGAGCAAAAGTACGGTGCCCTGCTCTCCTCCTTGCCCACGGAAGTCGCCACGCATGTATCACAGACTACTTCCAACCCTCCAGAGAACAACAAATTCGCCACCCTGCGGGACGCCTTAAAAACGCATTACCGACTGACCCGCCCCAGTCTCCTGCAGAACCTATCTTCAATCTCCCTTGGAAACTCAACTCCGGGATTTCTCTGGGAGGAGATGTGTAGGCTGAACTCCCGGCACGCAGACAGACTTCCCGAACCTATCCTGCGCCACCTTCACGCACAAAAGCTCCCCACACAAGTACGTATCACCCTGTCCGCAGTAGATTACTCGACGACACCTGAACTTTACGCAACTGCGGCAGATAGAATATTCAACGAATGCACGGCTGCGTGCCTGGCGGCCGCGGACAACCCAACGACCACACCAGTATTTACCTCCGAACTTGTAAGCCGGGTCAACACCCCTCAGCCGAGCAATACCTCACAAGACATCAGGGACCTGTTGCAAACCTTGAGCCGCAGTATGAACACCATTGAACAGTTCTGCTCCTCCATGCCTGCTGCTGGGCCTGTTCCTAACCCACGCACCGCGCCCTACAATCCCCGACGCGCCCTTCCTGCCCCGGAAACCGCCGCCAGCCCCCAGCACAACGAATATACCCTCTGCTGGTATCACCGGCGTTTCGGCTCCAATGTTCAACGCTGTAAACCCCACTGCACCTACACGGGAAACGGCAACAATGGAGGTTGGTAGACGCCTCAGCCCCCGTCCCTTCAGGCGTCTCACTACTACACGTCACCGACCGCACCTCCTGCACGAAATTCCTCGTCGACACAGGTTCATCGGTCAGTATCATCCCTCCCTCAAAACAAGACACGTCAAGGCAACCCTCTTACGACTTGTTCGCCGCCAACGGTACCCCCATCGCCTCATACGGCGCACGCACCCTCGCCTTAGACCTCGGTCTTCCCAGGTCTCTGTGCTGGTCGTTCGTGGTGGCAGACGTCTCTCAACCCATCCTTGGCTTCGACTTCCTCACCTTCCACAAGTTCGTCATCGACCCAAGCCACCTCTGCCTCCTCCATGAGCCTTCAGCACACACAATCCGGGGTACACATGCCGTAACCGCCAACATTATCACCTGTCTCTCGCCGTCCAACGAGTTCTCCCCCCTGCTCGAAAAGTTCAAGAAACTTTTCTCACCACGAGTCTCACCCCCACCACCTACGTCGGGAATTTTCCACCACATCGAGACCAAAGGACCTCCAGTCTTCTCATGCCCCCGCCGCCTGCGCCCTGAGTTTCTGAACGCAGCCAAGGCGGAATTCAACAGACTACTGCAAGACGGCATCATTCGTCCTTCAAAGAGTCCCTGGGCATCGCCTCTTCACATGGTTCTTAAGCCATCATCCGGCGACTGGAGGGTGTGTGGCGACTACAGATCCCTGAACCTCGTCACCAAACCTGACAGGTACCCTATTCCGCATGTGCAGGACTTCCACCACAAACTTCATGGCAAGACAATCTTCTCGAAGATCGACTTGGAGCGTACCTTCCACCAGATCCCTGTAGCACCTGCAGATACCCAGAAGACAGCCATCACCACTCCATTCGGACTCTTCGAGTATACCTACTTTCATGAGTTTTGGCCTACGCAATGAGGCACAGACTTTCCAGAGGTACATGGACCATATGCTTCGCGACCTCAATTTTGTCACAGTCTACATCAGTGGTTCTCAACCTTGTTTGCCCCATGCACCCCTTTCACCATATGTCAGAATGTCATTCCCCCCTCCTTTCCAAGATTGTCTGCCTCAAAAAGTGCATTCCAAATAATATGCATATAATACTGAAAATCCTTTATTTTTTCCATATTAGTATCAGTTCCCCCTGAAAACCTGAGGGGAGAAATTCCCCCCTGGTTGAGAACCCCTGGTCTACATAGACGACATCCTCGTCGCATCTTCGACGTCTGTCGAGCATCATCACCACCTACAACTCATCCTCCAACGCCTGCAGAACAACGCCTGCAGAACAACAGAGTCTCGCCTAGTGGCATCCAACTCCTACCACAGAAGATAACTGTCATCAGGGAGTTCCCCAAACCTGAAACGGCGAAGAAACTCCGAGAATTCCTTGGTTTAGTCAACTACTACCATCGCTTCATTACCAACGCTGCCACCGTCCTAGTTCCCCTCTACAACCTTCTCAGGGGACTCCAAAAGAAGTCTCACATGCCTCTCGTGTGGACTCAAGAGGCTGTTACGGCATTCACCGCTATCAAACAGCACATCACACGCCTTACCCTCCTAGCCTACCCAGCACCTAACGCCCGGACCACTCTCACAACAGACGCTTCTTCTACTGCAATGGGCGCCATCTTACAGCAGGAGATCAAAGGAGTTCTCATGCCCGTTGCATTCTTCTCACAACGACTTCAACCACCACACCTCAAGTACAGCGCCTTTGATCGAGAACTCCTGGCCATATTCCTGGCTGTCAAGCATTTCCAGCAATTCCTCGAGGCCCGTCAGTTCACCATCTTCACTGATCACAAGCCCCTCGTCCACGCCTTTACTTCAGCCTCCCAGTCACATACACCTCGTGTCCTGCGCCACTTGGCGTATATCTCGGAGTTCTCCAGCGACGTCGAACACATTAAAGGCAGCCACAACGAGATCGCAGACGCCCTCTCTCGTTGAATATCCAACATTCTCCCCTCATCCTCACCCATCGATTACGAGCAACTCGCCGCGGCTGAAGAAAATGACGAAGACCTGGCAGCATACAAGACATCTCCCTCAGGCCTCACACTCCAAAAACTCCCAATCCCCGGCACGAACATCAAATTATGTTGTGACATATCCTGTGGGCAGCCTAGACCGGTCGTGCCTCACGTCCACCGCCGCGCTGTTTTCGACAGCATCCATGGTCTCAGCCACCCGGGTGTGCGGGCCTCCCAGCACCTCCTCATGCAATGCGTCGTCTGGCCCGGCATCAAGACCGATACTAAGAAATGGGATGCCCAGTGCTCCAAAATACATCGTCACACACGGGCCCCTTTAGAAACCTTCCCTATACCCAAAGGACGTTTTCAAGTAGTGCACCTCGATATAGTGGGACCTCTTCCATCATCCTGCGGTAACACCTACATCTTCACCTGCATCGACCGTTTCACCAGGTGGACAGAAGCCATCCCCATGCCCAATGCTTCAGCAAAGTCTGCCGTCTGCGCCTTCATGTCCGGTTGGGTTTCTCGCTTCGGCCCCCCGGCTACCGTCATCACCGACCGAGGAGCCCAGTTTGAGTCACAACTTTGGCACAGCCTCATACAGTTCCTCGGCACGACTAGGCAACGCACCACCGCATACCACCCTCAATCCAACGGCATCGTAGAGCGGTTTCACCGGCAGCTGAAGGATGCACTCAAGGCACAGCACGACCCTTACAGCTGGGCGGATGTGCTACCCTTAGTGCTCCTCGGCATCCGTGTTTCACACAAGGAGGATATGGACTGTAGCCCAGCAGATCTCACTCTAGGCGAGCCCCATCGCCTACCCGGGGATTTCTCACTCCCTCCTGACCCCCACCAAGCCACTCCTGCCGTTCGTCACGACTTACTCCAAAGGCTACGCCAAGCAGTATCTGCATTCAGAGCTACTGCTCCACGCCAGCCTCCTTGGCGCCCTGAACATATCCCTCCTGTGCTACTCACAGCCGAGTATGTTTTCGTTAGGCATGATGCTTACAGCAACCCACTACAACGCCCCTACAATGGACCCTTCCAGGTTGTTACCCGTTTAGCGAAGTTCCTGACGATTATCCGAAATGGCAGACACGACATCGTCAGCATAGACCGAGTCAAACCGGCCACCTTACCCGTTAAGCCCCCGACCCAGCAGCACCACCAACAAACTACACCTGCACCAGTCTACCCGCAGTTGCCACCGGCAGCAACACCCAGCCCACGACATTTCTGGGCACCCTCTTTTCACTCTCAGGTACCCCCAGCTCCTGTCCTGGACCCTGCTGCCGTAGTAGAACCTACTCCTATCATTGACCCTCCTGTCGTGAACCCTGCTGCTGTCATAGAACCTGCTCCTGTCATGGACCCTCCTCCTGACGTCGCCCCTGATCCAGTCAACCCAGCCAGTGCCCCTGAGGACACTGCCCCAGCCGCGATTGAAGCACAACAACCATTGCCTGCACAACCGTCTCTAATCCACAGCCCTCCTTCTCCCCCTGATTCTCCCACAGGTTCTGTTTCACTGGACGGAGTCGTCACCCGTAGCGGCCGAGTCGTCCACACCCCTGCCCGTTATGTCTCACATGTGAGATACAACCCTGCTGACAAGTCTCCTGCAGCGCCCGGAGGGGAGGGGAAGTATTGTAGTGGATCTCTCCCCTACAACTACATCCGCATTCCAATGCGACAGTATCGTAGCAACACGGGGGGGGTCGCCACCTGCTACGTCTTCCCTAGCAAAGGAGTCAAGAAACCGGCGAGTTTCCATCGGTTTACTTCCGGCTGCTGAGTATATAAGCTCGCAGTCTCTCCATTGAGATTCATTGTACCCTACGTTCCTGAACACGCAACATCTCCTCTAACGAAGCTCCTGCACAGATACCTCCTCAAGCAAGCTACTCACTGAACGTGTCTTCTGAGCAAGCTTCTCGCCACACGGCATCTCCAGCACCAGACTGTCTTTCATATAATATATTTTATATAAGAAAACCACCACCATAGAGTTTCCATCAATCCCATCCTGAGTGCTAGACAACATAACATCACGAAACCCTACAGTATCATTATTATGTTTCGCTTGGGGTTTTGTTCTCTCTGGGTAAGTAGTATTACTTAAAGCTACAGCGTTGTGCAGACAATAACCTAGTTGAAAAAACTGATCATACAAGGGAACAATTTGTTAAACTGATTGAAAATAATTATTTCCAGTTCAGGAATAATCAGAGATACAACTTAAGACACCCAGAGCTACTACCCCCCCCACCCCCACCCCACTCAGTCCCAGACCTCCATAATATATCATGGTGTGAAGGTGTGGAACAACTTACCCCCACACATCGAAACAAAGACTACGCTCCCTTCCTTTAAATCATGTCTTAAAAAATATCTATTGTTTAAGTATTAATATTTTTATAATACCTACTTTATATTCCTACATTTATTGTACCACCAAAACCGTTATATCAAAATTGTCATGTAGAGATAAAAATTACCATTGAAATAATTATATATTTGCCGACAAGATATGATACTGACAGTATCTCTCCTCTTGTTTACCTTAATACAACCCATGTTGTATTGCTTCCCTCCCTTATCTTATTACTGTTTATCAACTCCACTGTAAAATATGGATATACTTATAATATAAATGTAAAAAAAATAATAATAAAATTAATAAATAACGAAGTGATAACCGCTGTAATATTCTGATATGTTCTTGCTAGCACCATGCCACGTGTACTATTCCATATGAAACTAAATGTTACATAATACTTCCTTTAGATAAATGTACAGTATACTGTATAATTATCAGGTGCCATTTAGAGACCTCAGGCTCTCAACAGGCTCAGCCATGTCAATATTGTTATTATTATTTATTAACTCTGTATCGGTATTTTTCTGACTAAATAAACTGTTTTAATATCAATATATCAATATCACTAACAATCAGGCATGCTGTGTTAAGCTACAGCACCTATTTCTACTCCTACTAATTAATCACTTCTATCCACCTTTTGTCCTTCCACTGACCCTTTTCACCCCTGTCACGTGTGATTTATGTAGGTATGTATGTACCAATCACGTCCGTCGTTAAATGACCAATACGCATTAATCTATAAGTCGTGATACTTCTATTACGATGGTACCGTTTGGAGACACGGGTTACCACAGGGGGTGTAAGAACACATTTCCGCAACTGTACCAAGGCCTTCCATTGAATTATGCATAGATTACTCTCGATTAATATTTATATTGAAAAGTGTATCTTAAGATTCAAAAATTAAAAGTGTCAGTGGTGAAGATATTTAGTAGGACCTCGTCTTTTTACCTAGCGTATTTTTATGGGGTTGCATTTGTTTAACTTTTTCCGACACCCGGACTTCCCCCACAATGCAATATGGTAAACAAACGATGATGTAGTATCATATGCTTGGCCGTTATTGTTTTTGAAGCATCTACAGTAATCTCACTTGATAATTTCTGTTTCCCGTACTAGGAATAGAGCCATATTCACTCAGAGCATATTAAAATAAATGAACATTGATTTAAAAACATTTCACCAGATCTAAGCAAATGAAGAACACTTATTAGCTGAGTACAAGGATATTGTGAAGTATTTCTATGCTTCCCAGAGTTAATGTTGTAATTATGCTTATATTGAGCAAAAAGCACTAACGTGTTGACTTATGTAGAGGTAGATAATGGGTGTCACCTTTTTGTTGTTGCTGCTGGCCGTGTGCTGATGGCGTTGACGACAACGCTCAATGTGTTGGTGCATAGCCAGACGGATCTCCGGAGTGTGCTCGCTCGCCTCACCCCACCACCTGTCGTAAAAAATTAAGAGTTAAATGTAAATATAAATGTAAATATTTATTTACAATAGTATTAGATTATTAAATTGGTCATAATCTTACGTTCCTAGTAATTCGGACAGTTAACAAAGTAAGAAAGAAGCTTATTTTCGGGGGCAGGTTAGAAATGGGCGGAGCCAAAATTAGTTTCAACTAGGCGCAATTCTTTTAATTTTTTTCACGCCATACGCTTTGTTTTAGGTCCTATCCAATATACTACCATATATAGGATTATTTTTATTATTATATCACAGTTTTTTATTGCCTTACATGCTCTCAACTCTTCAATATTAATCAAAATATTCTCCATAAGCGGCCATGATCCGCTTATTTTCAGTGGGAGAAATCGCTGATTGGTTGTTAGCTATTTGAACCGCTTGAGCGCTGCACAAAGCTACCGCCTGATCGAGGTGTTAGCTTTTCCCGGTGAATGTGTCATGCATACAAGTCAAAAAAGCAGCGTCTGCTCATACAGAATAGCTTTAGCGTTAGCTAATCTGTGCATCGAAAACGCCTTTCAATAAACGCCCAAGGCACGTGACAGTGCCTAGAAGGACGCCAGATTGCAGGGTAACGCCTTTGTCCCTTCATTGTACTGTATATTTAAATGAGGACGAAATTACCCGCAGCTACTTCCGACAGGACGGTGCTACAGCACACAGCTCGTATCTCCATGAAACTACTGCGTGATGTGTTCGGGGACAGAATGATTTCAAGGGGCATTTAGTCACCACGGTAGCCAGATCTTACATCTCCTGATTATTAACTGTGGGGAACAATGAAAGGCATAGTTTACAAAGACAATTCTCACATTCTCCCTGAACTGAAGGAAGACATCGCAAATTTCATCAGGAACATCTCTCCGGTTGAATTGTCGCGTATCTTTGCAAACAAGATAAGACATGTACTGTAGATGCGTGTCTTTAGGCTCGTGGATGCCATTTCCAACATTAGTTATAACTTAAGTATGGGAAATGTATTTGTGTTAATTTACACAGACTATGAATATATTCATTGTCTATGGTAGGTGCATAGTGACCTTTGGCTTACCCTGTATATAAGCAAATATAAAAATTTCGTGACAAAAACGTATTTTTGGGGGGTGGGGGACGGGGGGGGGGTGAATCAGGGAAATTTGACCCAGGAGACCTGTCACCACTACGCCAGAGACCATCACAAACTTTCGAGGAGGAAAGATGTACCAGCCAGTGCCGGATTTAGACCAGTGGAGGCCCATGGGCGGCCTCTTTGTCGAGGCCCCCCTCATTATAACTACCCAAGAAGGTGAGGTGGTGAGTGAAGCGAGCCTAAACACCTGGGAGTTCCGGGGGGCGTTGTAAGCCCCCCGGGAAAATTTTGAAATTTGAACACTTCTTTGGAGAATTTTGAAGCCATATGCAGTTATATTGAGGAAATTAGAACATTGAGAAATTTTTAATTAACTGTATATTTATTGATAGTATACAAATTCCCAAAACACACACACACACACAAAAGTGAGACATGACTGGAGTCATTCATGTGATTTCAAGTCGACCATCCCTGATATGTGGAGGCCCCCAGATTGTGGAGGCCCCTGGGCAGCTGCCCACTTTGCCCACTCCTGAATCCGGCCCTGGTACCAGCTCCCTTCCTACCCATTAGATATTATATATTCTAGTAACTTTTAACAGCCGATATTATTTCTATTTAAGTTTATGTATTGTGTGTATATCAAGACTTATTAGGAAAATGAAAATCCATCAAACCTAAAAGTTATTATAGCATAGATATCTCCAGCCCCAAAGCAGTTTCCAGAATGTTTCATCGTAAAAAGCTAAGATCATCTACTGAATATATTTTGTTCTATTTTCCGAGTAAGATTTTAGGCCAGTGGTTCTTAACCTGGGGGGCGCGCTCCCCTAGGGGGGCGTCAGTAATTTCCAGGGGGGACGCAAGCCCTAGGGAAAGAGTAGGAATTTCTCTAATTATAATTATAGTTTTTATTCTCTTAATAAGAGCGTGGGCTAATACTGAGAAGTTTATGAAAAAATGCAAAAGTATCGCCTTATAACTTTAGTTTTCTATAGGCTACTTTTTTGACTTAGGGCTTACCATTTTCTGACCTTATTGACCCCCCTCCATATCCCTCAAAATCCATGGGGGGGGGGGCGGAGGGGGGGGGTTAACTCGTCCTGGACCTGTATACTGCTCGTTGGTGACTGGTGAGCCCCTTTCTCTCCCAGTCTTCTGCACACGTCCGTGGCAATAATTCCTCTTCTCTCACATTTATTCAGTTAAGGCTGTTGAGGTATGTTTTATCCCAGTTGTTATATTTACCTAAAAATAGTAAGCAGCCATAAGTTTATTGGTGAATTGTGAACCCGCATGTGTTGCTCTGTTTGTTATTCGCAAGTTTTGAATTCCGTTTGTATTTTATCAGAAGTTGGTGGTGCTTAAAATCATGTGGTGGTAACAGGTGGTTATGGTAAAGTTGTATTTATGATGATATTGATTTGTTTCTTAATAATCATGTGTTTATGATCATGATGTGTTTACTATAATGTTGTGGTGTTTGTTAATATTTACTTAATAATTATGTGGTGGTGTTTATGATCATGTAGTGGTGCTTATGATCATGTTGTGATCATTGATGTTTGTTAATAATCATGTGGTGTTTATGATCATGTGATGTTTGTTAATGATATGATAGTGTTTATGATCATGTATGATTGTAGTCACTTGTAGTGTTTTCGAACTTTACGATCATATGTTTGTTATTGATCATGTTCGGATCCACGTATCTTTGTGAAGCTGCATTTTCCACGCTCGTTGCTGTCAAGACCAAGTACAGAAACAGGCTGAACGTTGAAGGGGATTTACGTTGTGCACTCTCTGGCATTCAACCACGCATTCAAGATCTAGTAGCTAAGAAGCCGTGTCAAGTATCTCACTAATTTATACTCAATAAAAAGACTAAAAACACTTTATTTTTCATTTTTCTTTAAAATCTGGGAGGGAATTTTATTCATAGATGCAAGGGGGGCGTGGAGGGAAGGACCAATTCCTAGAGGGGGCGTGGAGGGAAGAACCAATTCCTAGAGGGGGCGTGGAGGGAAGAACCAATTCCTAGAGGGGGCGTGGAGGGAAGAACCAATTCCTAGAGGGAGCGTGGTAGTAAAAAGGTTAAGAACCACTTTTTTAGGCGATCTAAACCTGACTTTATATTGTCACCGCTGCTAAGATGCAGGGTTAATTTAGTTGGGATATTGTTTTGGTCATTAGGTGGTATGAAAGGATCCACAGAATATAGCATATACTTATTATTAAGATGGCATTCGAGAAAATCTGTCGTCCATTAACACGGTTTAAATATATTATAGTTCCTTTGTTATTTGTTTATACCAGGGTATGCCATTGAATTAGTCCATATATTACTCCCTTATAATTATTAGAAAGCAAATATAAATAATTTGTAGTTTTGATAATGTAACAGAGGCGATTTTTTAACTGCAGTGAAGTAAGGCCTCTTATTTATACTTCGCATATTACCACAGGGTTTGCAGTGCTACCCCTAATAATTTATTTGCATAAACCACTATTCCAAAATTCCTGACACCACCTGTCATATAAACAACAGATTTTAATCCACAAATTGTACGTTAATTATATCTACTAGTACAGTTTATTACATGAATCTGGAATTTTATTCTGGGTGCAAAAAGTGCAAAGAAAGCTGGAAGTCATGTTTCAAACATGTAACAGATTGATTACAAAAATAGCTGTTGCCAAGCTGAATTTTCATCCAAAATCTCGTTATTCAGAGTGGCGGACAAGATGGCTTCCAATAGAGATGAGACATGTCTCATCTTCTATTGATGCTACAAATGCAATTATATAGTTGGAAATGGAATTTTCGGTGTAAAAAATAATAATAATAAGATGCAGAAATCAGGAATTAAGACCGTACAAAAACATTCATAAGATATTTCGAAATGGTTGATTAATATTATCTATTGGGCAAGACTGAATTTCCGCTCCTTTGATACTTCAGCCATCATCCACAGATCCTAGCTTCTTACCTAGGAAATCATGAGTGTCCATAACTGATACGACTACTATCTCACAGAAACTGTGTACCAAATGCAGCACAATTCTCAGCTCTGCTTCTTCAAGTGCTGCTTTCAGCAATGTCACGTCATTTGAGAAGTTTGTTGATTTTACTTGTTTCATCGTCAAGCCCTCCTACCATAACCACTTCAGCGTGCGAGTTATCTTTCTTGACGATTTGTGAGAGGAAACGTACCAAATCCTACTTGTTTTCTGAAACGGCCAGGAAGATTTTCCAGTTCTTTGAGAGAGACATGTGGTGTCCCTCGATGGTTATTTTTATTGGATGGCAGGTTGCAGTGTGTCGTTCCCGTGAAGCACCTTTAATTGAATGAGGCGTGTATCGATCAAAGATGACATCGATGTGGTGGTAGTTGCTACCTGACCTAGCTTGGGGAAGGACGTGCCCCTAAATGCTCGCGTTAGTGACCAAAGAAAATGGCCGCCTTGGATCATTGTGTTTTGGGGGAAGAGGAGTGGAGTGTGAGGAAGGACGACCTCCTGGCCACTCTATTAAGTCAGCTGGAGCAGTTGAGGAGTGAGATTGACGCTTTAAAGGGGGAAAACGAAGCCCTCAGGACTGAACTCCTTCAGGTAGGTGTCCTGCCTAGCAGGACACCTGCGAAGGAGGAGCAGGCATGGAGAGTGGTTGTCTCCAAGGGGACTAGGGTGAGACTCAGGAAAGCTGACCAGGGTGTGGAGTGCAGTAACCCCTACCAGGTGTTGGAGGAAGCTGGCGGGGAAGAGAAGAGGAAGGACGAGGAAGAGAAGAGGCAGGACGGTGTGGTGCAAGGAGAGGAAAGGGCAGTTGTACAAACCCTGCCCAGTGGTAAGGTCGTGGTAGTTGGGGACAGCCAGGTGAGTTCTTAGATAGGACTTTTTGTGCAAGAGATAGGAAACGTAAGACTAGGGTGTGTTTTCCTGGGGCTGGGATAGGGCATGTAGCCGAGAGGATAGATAGGGTTTTGTCAGGGGAGGGTACCAATCCAGTAGTGTGTCTTAGTGTGGGAGGAAACGACATAGGAAAGGTTAGGAGTGAGGAACTTTTCAAGAGGTATAGGGAGGCGCTGGGGAAGATTAGAGATAGGGGAGGGATCCCGATAGTATGTGGTGTCTTGCTAGAAGAGGGGTTGGTCGTGAATGGCTGTCCAGGGCAATTGCTATAAATTGCCGACTGGAAAAACAATGTGCAAACAATGGTTGGGCATTCATTGATAACTGGCAACGATTCTATGGCAACGACTACCTGTACACTGTACAGTCGTGACGGAGTACACTTGTCTCGTGCGGGGGTAAAGACGTTGTCTGCATCCCTGGAATGTGAAATTGTCACTCCAAAGGGGGGGGGGGGTTTCGCCAGTAGAGAGAGGTCGGGGAAAGGGGGAGTAAAAAAACAAGCAGGTCCTAGGAAGTAAAATTGGTTACTCAGGACAAGGGGTAAAACAGGACCAGGGAAGGGTAGGTTTAAATGTATACTATGCAAACAGTAGGAGCGTTAGAAATAAAATAGACTTGCTGAGAGCGGTTGTATGTACCAAGAATGTAGACGTCATAGCAATCACCGAAACTTGGATAAATCTGGAGAGCAAATTTTTTTTATGAGAGTACCACATAGAAGGGTACAACCTTTTTCACAAGGACAGGGAAGGTAGGAAGGGGGGAGGGGTCGCACTCTTCGTCAAGGATACATTAAAATGTTGCATTAGTAATTCAATAAAGGGTGAAATAAGAACCGAGTCTGTATGGGTAGAAATCACGGAAGGAAGAGGAAAACTAATTATGGGAGTGATTTACAGGCCCCCAAGTCTAGGGAAAGAAGCAGCTCAGCCCATGAGTAGGGAAATGAGTAGGGCAGCAAAATATAACAATCTGTGCATTATGGGGGATTTCAACTTCAGAAATATTGACTGGGACAACATTGTAGGTGACTATGAATCTGAAGACTTCCTAGATGCAGTACAGGACAATTTTTTGAAACAACTAATTACAGAACCTACTAGAGGTGAAAATATATTAGACCTAGTATTAACAAATAAAGAAAATATAATCAGAGATATCACAGTAGGGGAAGAACTAGGTAACAGTGATCACAGAGAAATCAGGTTCACCATAAATTGGGAAACGAAAAACAATGACAATATGGTCAGAGTCCCAAACTTTCGGTTGGCGGATTATCAGGGGTTAAGAAGGTATCTAGGTAAGGTCACCTGGGAACAGTCAGGTCAGTCCCCAGTAGGAAGGGGTGAGGTCACAGATGACACAACAATTGATCATGACTATAATATATTCACTAGTATACTACATGAAGCAAAAGAACAAAATATACCATACAGAAAGATTAGGTCAAATAAGAATGAGCCAAGGTGGATGACCAGAAAACTTAAACATGACATAGGAATAGAGAAAGGAATTTATAAGAAATTAAAGGGAGGGGAGGAGCAGCTCAGAAATAGGTATAATGAACTATCTAGGAATGTTAAGAAAAATGTAAGGAAAGCAAAGAGAGACTATGAAATCAGAATAGCAAGAGAATCCAAGGCGAATCCCAAGGGATTTTCCCAGGTATATAGGACAAAGGTCAAGGACAAAGTTGGGCCTTTAAAGTCAGGGAGGGGGGAAGTGATCAATGGCTTTGAAGAAATAAGCAAAGCATTGAACAGCTACTTCTTATCAGTTTTCACAGAAGAAATTCGAGAAAGAAATTCCAGAGGTGGAACTGATATTTAGGGGAAAAGAAGAAGAGAAATTAAAGAATATCACTATCAGAAAAGAGGATGTTCTTAAGAGGATAAATAAACTAAAGACAAAATCCCCAGGGCAGGATGAAATTTTCCCTCGAGTCTTGAAAGAGTGTAGGGAACAGATTAGCGGACCCCTCGTAAATTTATTTACAAAATCATTAGACACGGGAGTTGTGCCAGACTTGTGGGAAACAGGCAAATGTAGTACCCATATTCAAAAAGGGAGACAGAGCATCAATAATAATAATAATAATAATTAACGGTTTATTGAAAGAGCTTGGCAGCCAGAAGGCTGAAAATATACAGTTACATAATTGGGGAATGGGTTTCGAATTACAAATAATATACAAATAACATAAGCGATATAAATAAGATATATAATAACTAGATGGGGAAAAGCTCAGACTACAGGGCATTTCAACATAGTGACAGTACAATAAGTAGTATTTACTGGGAGTGAATACACTGGCTTATTACAAGTTATTGATAACTTTTACAATGGTTGGGACTGAGCTGTTCTTATAGTGATCAGTTCGTGCACGTATGGGCTGGATGCGGTTGTGGTGTCGAACAGCAATTCTCGGGCTAGGGATCTCAGGTGATAGTAGGAGCGTCAAATTACCGGCCGATCAGTTTGACGACAGTAGTGGGGAAATTTTTTTAATCAATTATAGCAGATAGCATCCGATCGCATTTAGAGAAAAGCAAATTAATCAACGACTCTCAACATGGGTTTACAAAGGGAAAATCTTGTCTAACAAATCTGCTAACGTTTTTTAGGAGAGTCTTCGAGGTAGTAGATAATGACGAAAATTACGATGTTAATTACTTAGACTTTAGCAAAGCATTTGACAGAGTACTGCATCAGAGGCTTCTGAGAAAAGTTAAGGCTCATGGTATCGAGGGGAAGTCTTAAATTGGATAAAATCATGGCTCACCAATAGAACGCAGAGGGTCAGCGTAGATGGTGTTAAATCTGAGTGGGGCTGTGTAACCAGTGGGGTTCCCCAGGGGTCAGTACTAGGCCCTCTCTTGTTCATAATCTACTTAAATGATCTAGATACTGGGATCAGCAGTGACATAAGCAAGTTTGCGGATGACACCAAAATAGGGCGGCAGATTAATTCAGGGCAGGATGCAAATGCACTACAGGAGGATTTAAATAAACTGCAGGGGTGGTCTGAAAAATGGCAAATGAAATTCAACACCAGCAAGTGCAGCGTACTTAATATTGGACGAACAAATACTGTCAATGTACTATACAGCCTTAACAACATCAACCTAGAGAAGTAGACTTGTGAAAGAGACTTAGGGGTACTTGTAAGCCCGGACCTACGGCCTAGAAAACAGTGCGTTAATTTTCGAAATAAGGCAAACAGAGTATTGGGTTTTATATCTAGAAGTGTAAGTAATAAGAGTGCAGAGGTCTTATTGCAACTATATCTTGTGCTAGTCAGGCTGCACCTCGATTATGCGGTTCAGTTCTGGTGCCCCTATTATAGAATGGATATCAATTCACTGGAGTCGGTGCAGTGAAGAATGACGAAAATGATTCCGGGACTTAGAAACCTTCCATATCAAGATAGGTTAAAGAAACTAAACTTGCATTCCCTAGAAAGACGAAGAGTGTGGGGGAGATATGATAGAAGTATTTAAGTGGGTGAAAGGAATCAATAAAGGGGATATAGATAAAGTTCGTATAATATCCGAGCAGGATAGGACTCGGAGCAACGGATTTAAGTTGGATAAGTTTAGGTTTAGGAGGGAGATAGGAAGGAACTGGTTCACAAATAGGGTGGTGGACGAGTGGAACAAGCTTAGCAACTTTGTAGTAAGTGCTGGAATGCTGGAAAGTTTTAAAAGGAGGCTAGATAGATTCATGGATGATAGAGAGTGGTAGTAACTCTCGATAGGAGCTGCCATGCACAGGCCAACCGGCCTATTTCAGACTCCTTATTTTCTTATGTTCTTACATATGTACACTCGGAAACCATATTCTCTAGCCCACTAGCCCACCTGGGTCGGTTGTGGAGGTTAGTACAGTGTCCTTTCTGGACGGGGGCCCACTCTAACTATCAGGAGGCAACACACGCACGAACACACACAGTCATAGTACGGCTGTATAGATGACATTATGTATAAATATTGTATATGGCATTTTATGCTCTGCATTATCTTCATTATATATGAACACGAAGAAAAATTACCATAGGTTGCAGTTACGAAAGTATGAATGGAAATAAACACTTCCAAACCACCCAGTGAGTCCACACAACGTTTACAGCGCTTGTGTGTGTGTGCCAGACCAAGATGTTTCCACCACACCCCACCATTCGGGTAACTATATGAAAAATCTTGTTTAATTTAACTACATATTTCAAAAACCTTAAATTACATGTGGATCAGTCACTCCTCATTTGACACACTTATAGTGTAATACTTTGACCATCCCACCTGGGCACATGGAGGCCCACGGTAACTCTCACGGGGCAACATACGCACGAACACACAAGTTATGATATGAACCCTTCCAGGCTTTACTATCATTATCATGTTATGTTCATCGTGCTCTGTATCTTAGTAACTAGTCATATTATCAATACATGACAGTGTTATTAGTATAACATTGTAACTTTTTTACCTACAGTTATTGTTGTAAATCATGGACAGGAAGGATATATAAATTGTAATATCAAGTGTATGGTTCGCTCAAAGCCACCCCAAGTCAGACAACGCATCACACAAAGTTGCACTGTGTGTGTGTGTGTGTGTGTGTGTGTGTTCTGTAACATTCAGCTTCATCCTTAAGTGTAAGATGTTTCATAAAGAGGTTTCTCCCATTCGTCATTGTGAGCATCGTCCCAGAGCACATTGTTTCCATCAGAACCATGGTTCATCCTTATTTCCCTTCTTCCTTGTAACTATATCCTTATGGCTAAGTGCTTGCTTTTCATTTCTTTATTTACCAAAATAATGTGGATCAGTTACTCGTTATTTAACACAGATATGCACTTAGAGCATCAAGATTGTTTTGTAATTTAAGGTTTTTGAAATATGTAGTTAAATTAAACACGATTTTTCATATAGTTACCCGAATGGTGGGGTGTGGTGGAAACATCTTGGTCTGGCACACACACACAAGCGCTGTAAACGTTGTGTGGACTCACTGGGTGGTTTGGAAGTGTTTATTTCCATTCATACTTTCGTAACTGCAACCTATGGTAATTTTTCTTCTTGTTCATATATAATGAAGATAAAACAGAGTATAAAATGCCATATGCAATATTTATACATAATGTCATCTATACAGCCGTACTATGACTGTGTGTGTTCGTGCGTGTGTTGCCTCGTGATAGTTAGAGTGGGCCCCTGTCCAGAAAGGACACTATACTAACCTCCACAACCGACCCAGGTGGGCTAGAGAATATGGTTTCACATCCTGTTGTCAAATGCCAAGCACTTAATGAATTTGTCAGCGAGGTCACCGAATGTGTACAGAACTGTATATATCAGAGGATTTACTGGGAGACCAGCTACACAAATACTGTCAAACTGAAGGTCTTTCTCCTTTTTGATTTTTTTTTGTTCATCAGCACCGTCTATCTCTGTCAACGACAGTGGCACGGGCTAAGATTATCTTTCAAAACATTGCTCAGATCCACTAGTCTTCCTGCTTCATATGCCCCAAATGGACTGCATAACATGACAATCTATCTTGGCCACATTCTTTCGTTTGTCAACTACTTTGGCAGATTTGTGCAATGCTTTGAATATTTCTGATTTGTTTTTCTTCATTGGATCTTGGAACTTAAACCTTCATTGATCCGTCTATCGTCATACTCAGCATTTCATCCACAAATGTTGCTATTTGAAACAGCCTTTGCACTCTTGCGTTCAGTAAAGATTCCCGGATACTATCTGTAACCACATCTTTGGTTGCGATGTTCACCCGAGTTGCAGTTGTCGTACCTTCAAAAACATTGAACCTGATCAAATTCATCTTGATCGTCTCGTCATCAGCCGTGTCTTATTTCTTGCGGTCTGGTTTGCTCTCATTCCTCTCTTCAACATCTGACAAAATAATAAACATCTGGAATGCTTTTGTACAATACCAGAGCACCAGTGAAACAAAAGGAGCTACATTTGTAGGGCCGTGGCTCATTTGTGATGCCAACAATGCACCCCCCAGTACCCACTAGTTATTTTTTAGCATAATCTGAATGAACCTTCCAGAAGAGCGCTTAGCAACGACATCACCTTCTGAAGGCGTAAAATATTTTTTATGCTCGTGAAGGAAGCGTTTCCAAGAGCCTCTCTGATAGGAACAAAATAATAATGTCTGGAAGGTTTTTCCTCAGCTGCTGCTGCTGCTGCCTTTAAAGCATATAAGCTCCTTTTGCCAAGATTTGCTGTTTGTTTTCACACTCATCTGGCAAGTTATGTCGAAATTGAAATTCATACACGCTGACTTGTGATACCAGCAGAGTCGCCAACTGTGAACAAACTCGATTGCCAGCTGCCAATACGAATTGAAACCAATTACCAATCAACAAAAAGAGTATAATAGCCAGGGGCGTGTTAATAAGGGCATTCATCGAACCTCCTACCAAGCAAACCCAATTATTTGCATTAAAATTATATGTTTGGCGTCATTAGAACCAGACATACGGTTTTGCCTCTTTTGTCATCTGTCTTTTCCGCCATCTTTAATTAACTTTTAAACTTTTATCCTCTTCGCCACTGATTGGCTTGTTAGCCGCCCGGGCGATCGGTCACGTCTCTGTCACGCACTGTTGGCACATACTGGGCATGCACCGGCTCCTGAATGTACCTGAACCCGCTCCAGTGTTGGTCAAGTCTTGTCTTGAAAGAGCTCACACTCGGTGCCGGCACAACACTCTATGGTATATTGTTCCAAGAGTTTACAACCCTCACTCCGAAAAAGTTTGCCCTCGCAGTTTTCTAAACTTGTGGCTTCTTCAATCTTGAGCTGTGACCCCTTGTGGGGCGAGCGTCCGCCAGCTCCAAGTAAGGACACTCAACTGAGTAGTGCCCCCTGAGATGCTTATACACCTCAACTAGGTCCCCCCTTGCCCGTCTGTAGTATAAGCTAGGCAAGTTCAGGCGCTCCAATCTCTCAGGGTAGCTGAGGTGCCGAAGTGCAGGCACCAGTCTGGTGGCCCTCCTTTGAACATTTTCAACCAACTGACAGTCCCTAGCATATCTCGGGGACCAGGTGGGGTGACAGTACTCCAGATGGGGAAGCACTTCACTCCTGAAGATCGTTACGAGGGACGGACCGTCTAGATATCTGAACGACCTTCTTATAAGACCCAATAATTTATTTGCCTGATTTACCTTCTTCTCACAATGGCCCGAGAACTTCAGCTCATTGTCAACATACACACCTAGGTCCTTCTCACACACAGTCTCAACTAGTACATTTTCTTCATCCCGTTGGGACATATGATACGCCTCCTTACCGTTGGTACGCCCCAGGTGCATCCTATTACACTTCGTGACTTTGAATCTCAGCAGCCATTTCTTCGACCATTCCTGGAGCCCACAGAGGTCCTTCTGCAGTTCTTCACGGTCCGCTTGGTTCTTAATTTCCCGAAATAACTTGGCGTCATCGGCAAACATTTGTCAGGCATGTCATGTCATTTATGAAACAACCAAACAACAGCGGGCCCAATACACTGCCCTGTGGTACCCCACTTGTGACAGGTACAGATGACGATTTCGTGCCATTAGTCACCGCACACTGCTTGCGGTCATGTAGAAAGTCTTTTATCCACGCTAGGACATTTCCCCGAATTCCGTACCCTTCCAGTTTGATTTTCAGCCTTTCGTGGGGTACACTGTCGAAAGCCTTGGCAAAATCTAGGTAAATATTGTCGATATTACCACCCCGTTCCAGAATATGGGTGCCAATATCCAATACCTTGAGCAATTGTGTTAAGCAGGAGCGCCCCGGCATAAAACCGTGTTGGCAATCTTTTACAAGGTTGTTTCGTATTAGATGTTCCATTGCGGCATCTCTGATAATGCTCTCAAATACTTTACATATTATGCTGGTCAGGCTCACCGGTCTATAGTTGTTCGGGGAGTGACGATCGCCCTTCTTGAAGATAGGACTCACATAAGCCACTTTCCATTCACTGGGGACCATTTGTTCATCCAGGCATTTACAAAACAGGATCTTCAGGGGCTCTGCAAGCTCGTTTCACAACTCTCTTAGCACTCTAGGATGCACCATGTCAGGTCTGGGACTCTTATGGACCTTTAACCTGGACAGTTTATTTCTAATACCCGCTTCTGTGAACACATTGTGGGTCAGTGCTGTGTCGAACCGTCTGTCCTCAAACGCAGGAAGTTTAGTTGCATTTTCTCCTGTGAACACCGAGGAAAAGAAGCTGTTCAATGCCTCAGCTTTATCCTGGTCAGAATCTGCGTAACTACCATCCACCAGCCTCAGATCTGATACTCCAACTCGCGTTTTCAATTTCGACTTTGCATAGCGATAAAACGCCATTGGGTTTGACTTGACCTCGCTTGCAACCAGCCTCTGGAACTCCTTTTCAGCCCTCCTACACTCTATCTTTGCTTGGTTTCTGGCTCTTGCATACATCCTCCTGTCTTGCTCATCGTTTGACCCAACCTACGTCTTGAATTTCTGGGTTTTCTTCTTAATTTTGTTGACCGCCGCATGGTTCGTGTGTAGGGATCCCCTCGTATTCCTAGGAGCACTGGGTTTGGTCTTGGGTATATATTTATCGATCAAATGGGTCATTTTACTCGTTATGATATTCAGCGTAGTGTCTGAGTTCTTGTACCTTAATAAGTCAGGCCAGTTGATACCCCTCATCTCTTCCCTCATCCCATCTTAAATGCCCTTGTAATATTTGCACCTTGGCCTGGCCTTATCCTGAAGTAAGTAACAGTTAAATCTGAATGACAACACTATATGGTGACTGGTGCCAACTGGGGCAAGGTGTTCCAGTTTGGCCACCATACCCTCCTCGTTTGTTATGATGAGGTCAAAAGGCTTGGGTGTTTGCTCCCCTCTATAATGTGTCGGGTCTCTAACATGTTGGAACAGAAAATTATCTCTCAGAGTTTCTACAAAAAGAGTAGCAGGGTTATTCAAGTTATTAGGGGTGGACTCGTTTCTCCAGTCGATGTCGCCATAGTTAAAGTCCCCCATGATAAGGAGGTGGCTAGGGTTGAGCATCGCCGCGTTGTTTATTAAGGTTCTTAAGTTCCTTTGATTTAGTGGGCCACAGTTTGGGAATCTGTAGATACACCCAACGATAAGTAAGTCCCCTCCCTTTAATTTAATTTTACACCACTTGGACTCTTCAAAAACATCCTCTCCCTGTACCCTCGCCTGGCTGGCTCTAAGGTCTTGCCTAGCGTAGATAACCACACCCCTCATGCAGGATTCTTGAGTTAGGTTCGTAAATGAGTCATATCCAGCAATACTGAACTCACATTCCTCTGGGTCGATTCTCCTGTTCTTGTACAACGCTAGGCAAGACCTTAGAGCCAGCCAGGCGAGGGTACAGGGAGAGGATGTTTTTGAAGAGTCCAAGTGGTGTAAAATTAAATTAAAGGGAGGGGACTTACTTATCGTTGGGTGTATCTACAGATCCCCAAACTGTGGCCCACTAAATCAAAGGAACTTAAGAACCTTAATAAACAATGCGGCGATGCTCAACCCAAGCCACCTCCTTATCATGGGGGACTTTAACTATGGCGACATCGACCGGAGAAACGAGACCACCCCGAATGACTTGAATAATCCTGCTACTCTTTTTGTAGAAACTCTGAGAGATAATTTTCTGTTCCAATATGTGAGAGACCCGACACATTACAGAGGGGAGCAAACACCCAAGCCACTTGACCTCATCATAACAAACGAGGAGGGTATGGTGGCCAAACTGGAACACCTTGCCCCAGTTGGCACCAGTCACCATACAGTGTTGTCATTCAGATTTAACTGTTACCTAGTTCAAGATAAGGCCAGGCCAAGGTGCAAATATTACAAGGGAAATTACAATGGGATGAGGAAAGAGATGAGGGGTATCAACTGGCCTGACTTATTAAGGTACAAGAACGCAGACACTACGCTGAATATCATAACTAGTAAAATGACCCATTTGATCGATAAATATATACCCAAGACCAAACCCAGTGCTTCTAGGAATACGAGGAGATCCCTACACATGAACCATGCGGCGGTCGACAAAATTAAGAAGAAAACCCAGAAATTCAAGACGTGGGTTGGGTCAAACGATGAGCAAGACAGGAGGATGTATGCAAGAGCCAGAAACCAAGCAAAGATAGAGTGTAGGAGGGCTGAAAAGGAGTTCCAGAGGCTGGTTGCACGCGAGGTCAAGTCAAACCCAAAGGCGTTTTACCGCTATGCAAAGTCGAAATTGAAAACGCGAGTAGGAGTATCAGACCTGAGGCTTGAAGATGGAAGTTACGCAGATTCTGACCAGGATAAAGCTGAGGCATTGAACAGCTTCTTTTCCTCAGTGTTCACAAGAGAGGATGCAACTAACCTTCCTGCGTTTGAGGACAGACGGTTCGACACAGCACTGACCCACATTGTGTTCACAGAAGAGGGTATTAGAAATAAACTGTCCAGGCTAAAGGTCCATAAGAGTCCCGGACCTGACATGGTGCATCCTAGAGTGCTAAGAGAGCTGTGCAACGAGCTTGCAGAGCCCCTGAAGATTCTGTTTTGTAAATGCCTGGATGAACAAATGGTCCCCAGTGAATGGAAAGTGGCTTATGTGAGTCCTATCTTCAAGAAGGGCGATAGTCACTCCACGAACAACTATAGACCGGTGAGCCTGACCAGCATAATATGTAAAGTACTTGAGAGTATTATCAGAGATGCCGCGATGGAACATCTACTACGAAACAACCTTGTAAAAGATTGCCAACACGGTTTTATGCCGGGGCGCTCTTGCTTAACACAATTGCTCAAGGTATTGGATATTTGGACCCATATTCTAGAACGGGGTGGTAATATCGACAATATTTACCTAGATTTTGCCAAGGCTTTCGACAGTGTACCCCACGAAAGGCTGAAAATCAAACTGGAAGGGTACGGAATTCGGGGAAATGTCCTAGCGTGGATAGAAGACTTTCTACATGACCGCAAGCAATGTGTGGTGATTAATGGCACGAAATCGTCATCTGTACCTGTAACAAGTGGGGTACCGCAGGGTAGTGTATTGGGCCCGCTGTTGTTTGTTTGTTTCATAAATGATATGCCTGACGTTGTACACTCCTCCATACAAATGTTTGCCGATGATGGCAAGTTATTTCGGGAAATTAAGAACCAAGCGGACTGTGAAGAGCTGCAGAAGGACCTCTGTGGGCTCCAGGAATGGTCGAAGAAATGGCTGCTGAGATTCAATGTCACGAAGTGTAAGAGGATGCACCTGGGGCGTACCAACGGTAAGGAGGCGTATCATATGTCCCAACGGGATGAAGAAAATGCACTAGTTGAGACTGTGTGTGAGAAGGACCTAGGTGTGTATGTTGACAATGAGCTGAAGTTCTCGGGCCATTGTGAGAAGAAGGTAAATCAGGCAAATAAATTATTGGGTCTTATAAGAAGGTCGTTCAGATATCTAGACGGTCCGTCCCTCGTGACGATCTTCAGGAGTGAAGTGCTTCCCCATCTGGAGTACTGTCACCCCATCTGGTCCCCGAGATATGCTAGGGACTGTCAGTTGGTTGAAAATGTTCAAAGGAGGGCCACCAAACTGGTGCCTGCACTTCGGCACCTCAGCTACCCTGAGAGATTGGAGCGCCTGAACTTGCCTAGCTTATGCTACAGACGGGCAAGGGGGAACCTAGTTGAGGTGTATAAGCATCTCAGGGGGCACTACTCAGTTGAGTGTCCTTACTTGGAGCTGGCGGACGCTCGCCCCACAAGGGGTCACATCTCAAGATTGAAGAAGCCGCAAGTCCAGAAAACCGTGAGGGCAAACTTTTTCGGAGTGAGGGTTGTAAACCTTTGGAACAATCTACCAGAGAGTGTTGTGATGCACCGAGTGTGAGCTCTTTCAAGAGAAGACTTGACCAACACTGGAGCGGGTTCAGGTACATTCAGGAGCCGGTGCATGCCCAGTATTTGCCAACAGTGCGTGACAGAGACGTGACCGATCGCCCGGGCGGCTAGCGATCCGATCTTTTGGTGAAGAATATGAATGAAAAGAGACGTGACCGATCGCCCAAGCGGCTAACAAGCCGATCAGTGGCGAAGAGGATAAAAGTAAAAGTAAAGTAAAAGAAGTGTCATTGTTTACACGGCGCTCGCCTCCTCCTGTCCGGTAGGCTGAGCTGGTGCCGCCTCCCGGGTGGGGGGTTGATTGGGTGGAGGGTACACTGCTGCCCCCTGGCCCTGTGTCGGCACACTTGTTTCCACTACCCTCCCCCTGAGTATAACCCATGTACACCTGTCCCCGTTCCTCCTCGACTCCTCCCTCTTCTGCTTCAAGTCCTGCAGGAGCTTCTTGTGCTGTTCCCTCTGCATTACCGTGCGATCTGGGTGAATGAATACATCCCGAAATGCCTCGCTCCTTGCTAAGTTTTTTGCCTGCCGACTAACCTGCCATTTCTCCTCCTCACTCACTAGTGTGATCCTGAGGGGGCGAGGCTTAGCCCCCTGCTTTTGTCCCAGCCTCCTCACATCCTGAGGGGTTGATGGAATCTTCAGAACCTCTGTACAAATATTTTGAAACAGCACCTTGTCGTGTGTTTCCTTACTCACACTTCCCTCCGCCTGGCTCTCTGGGACTCTAAAAACTATTACATTGTTCCTGCGCTGGAGACGTTCCTGGTGTTCCTCCTCTCCCCTAACAGTAGGTCCGTTAATTTTCATATCTTCGACACACTTCTTCAATCTCCCAAGCTGTTGTAGAACCTGTTCTGATCCTGCATTACTCTCCGCCCCCATTCCGTGGCCCTCCTAATACGTCAGCATAACTCCTGTTCGCAATCACCTCCATTCTATCGGCTACTTCCTCATTCTTAGCAAGGATCTCCTTCCCAACTTGCTCCAGTTTGGCAACCAGCAGGGCTCCAGCTTCATCTTAATATTGGAAGAACAAATACTTATAATGTATACAACCTTAATAACATCAACCTAGAGAAGTCGACTTGTGAAAGAGACCTAGGGGTACTTGTAAGCCCGGACCTACGGCCTAGAAAACAGTGCGTTAATGTTCGAAATAAGGCAAACAGAGTATTGGGTTTTATATCTAGAAGTGTAAGTAACAAGAGTGCAGAGGTCTTATTGCAACTATATCTTGCGCTAGTTAGGCCGCACCTCGATTATGCGGTTCAGTTCTGGTGCCCCTATTATAGAATGGATATAAATTCACTAGAGTCGGTGCAGCGAAGAATGACAAAAATGATTCCGGGACTTAGAAACCTTCCATATCAGGATAGGTTAAAGAAACTTAACTTGCATTCCCTAGAAAGACGAAGAGTGCGGGGAGATATGATAGAAGTATTTAAATGGGTGAAAGGAATCAATAAAGGGGATATAGATAAAGTTCTTATAATATCCAAGCAGGATAGGACTCGGAGCAACGGATTCAAGTTGGAAAGGTTTAGGTTTAGGAGGGAGATAGGAAGAAACTGGTTCACAAATAGGGTGGTGGACGAGTGGAACAAGCTTAGCAACTTTGTAGTAAGTGCGGGAACTCTGGAAAGTTTCAAAAGGAGGCTAGATAGATTCATGGATGATAGAGAGTGGTAGTAACTCTCTACAGGAGCTGCCATGCACAGGCCAGCCGGCCTATTGCAGACTCCTTATTTTCTTATGTTCTTATCTATTTTCGTCCCTAGAGGACTCGTTCCCTTATGGCTTGCAATCGCTTCATTCACCTTGACTATGCAGCGAGGGCAATACCAGCAACAGCCCTCATGCTTTACGGCCGTTAGTATCTTCCTAAATGTTGCATTAGTCAGGCCTGTATCCTCCATATCCGACGTCTCCCTGCAGTAATCACATATCAAACTCATGGTTGTTGTGGGGGTGGGGGGGGAGGGGGGTGCAGACTGTGTATAGATCTACACCTATTTAAAAAGGTAAAAGAGAGAAGAAGAACAGTGCTTAGCTACTCTCTGTTGCCTATAGAGTTGTCTTCTGCGACTGCGTACACTATATCTCCCTGTGAAAGGTGTATTGTAGGCACAGTTTCAGTCCTTGAGAAAGCACACAAACAAAATAAAATTTAAAATCTCTGTGGCATCTATAACAGGACTTGGTTTCAGCTGGCACAGTGCCTTTCCAGCTTGCTTGCTAGTTAGCGCTCACTTTAAGTTATTTACAACTCCCGCAGTCACTGATGACACTGTAGTGGATTCCTCCCCATCAATTGTTTGTCACTGAGTAGCCGACCCCGCGAATTCCCCAGTGTATGCCTCGTGGTCTAGGTCAACCAACGCCGCCTTACATGACGGAGGTCAACTATTAAGCCACGCCTACCTCCGCTACATAAGACCTGACTTCGTGGTGACCTACCTCTCTCTTTCTACCTACACCAACCAGCAAGCAACACCTCCTCCTCCTCCTGCCTGGCGGCCCTCGCTCCCGCCGGCGAGCATGGCGACCCACAAGCTGGTCCTCCTCTGAGCATCTTCACCAACCAGCTCTCTCTACATCACGCTTGTAACCACGCTGCCTCCTCCCAGCACTGAACCAATATCCCGTACCCCACAAATGGTGACCCCAGAGTGACCACTCACACAGGATGGAGGAGAAACTGATCACTCTCCCAGTCTTCAAGCAACATGGAAGACTGGCTTATCCACACAGAAGCAGCTCTCATCGGCTCTACAGCTACTGTCTCTACACCGCAGGTTAGACACCCTAGAGCAGCACTGCTTCTCTAAGCAGACACCAGCTCCTCTTCCTGCCCCAAGCACCACGTCCTACCGACCCCAGCACACCCGTCCTGCCTCAGACGCCGCCCCCGGCCTACCAGTACCCCCTGCCCCTGTCCTGGACCCTCCTCCTGACGCGGACCCTCCTCCGCTCCTGCCTGGCAGCCCCTGCTCCCGACGCGGCCCATGCGCCTGAGTGCGGCCCCACGCACCCTTTTTTTTCCCTCGGGTACTCCCTGCTACTGTCCTGCACCCTGCTGCTGTCGTGGTCCCTGCTGCTGTCATGCACCCTGCTGCTGTCATAGACCCTTTTCCTGATGCAGCCCTGCTCCTGACCCAGGCCCACACACCCCAGCAGGCGCATCTGAGGACTCTGTACCTGTCGCGAGGGAAACACAACATTCATCGCCCCCCCACACACCCTTTTTCTCCCTCTCTTCTCCCACAGATCTCGTGTGTCTAGAGACTCTAGACAGTTGTCTCCACTAGCGGCCGGCTCATCCACGCCCTCCCCGTTATGTCTCACATGTGGCATGCACCGCCCGTTCTGCCTCGCATGTGCCATGCAACCCTGCAGACAACAAGTCTCCTACACCGTCTGGAGGGAAGGGGGAGTATTGTAGTGGATTCCTCCCCTACAAACGTTTGTCGCTGAGTCGCCGACCACGCGAATTCCCCAGTGTATGCCTCGTGGTCTAGGTCAACCAGCGCCACCTTACATGACGGAGGTCAACTATTAAGCCACGCCTACCTCCGCTATATAAGACCTGACTTCGTGGTAACCTACCTCTCTCTTTCTACCTACACCAACCAGCAAGCAACACCTCCTCCTCTTCCTCCTGCCTGGCGGCCCTCGCTCCCGTCAGCGAGCATGGCGACCCACAAGCTGGTCCTCCTCTGAGCATCCTCACCAACTAGCTCTCTCTACATCACGCTTGTAACCACGCTGCCACTTCCCAGCACCAAGCTGCACTGTACACCCAATACAATATGTATACAGAGAGCACATTGTGAGTTTCCTTTCTCCATCCCATCCTGAGTGTGAACAAAATATCTCATAACCCCACAACACTATGAACTATCACTGTGTACACTGTATCTCCCTGTGAGTGGTGTATTATAAACACAGTTTCAGTGTTTGAGAAAGCACACAAACAAAATAAAATTTAAAGTCTCTGTGGCACCTATGACACGAATACTGTAGGCTGGCAGTTGTCCTTACCAGCTTGATTGCCAATATGTATTCACTTTAAGTTATTTACAGTCTCTTCTGCGGTCACTGATGACACTGAACTGCTTTACCTAAAATCACAGTACTACACTCCCTGGTTGGCCTTTATCACAGCCGTGACCACAAGTCCTTAAAAATAATAAAAATAAAAGCTTTGTCATGTGGCAGTGATTTTGTGGTTATAGGCCTCGTGACCTTGGCTGAACCTCCAACTCGGTGGAAATTGAGTTTTCAAAAATACAATCACATCTAGCATTAAAAGTCCTACATCGACTTACACTTTCACATCACTAAGACGATCTTGACGATCTTATGTAATCACTGTCCAATTTCTGCCGCTCTACATTGAAGGCCCGAATGCCGAACACGCTTTGTTACAGAGACGCAATACGACCCGCCCGCCCGCCCGCACCTCAGCTACCAGCTAAAAAATCAAGTTTGGTACCAACCATTTTCGGTATTATCAGTGTCGAATTAATCTAATAATTTGTATTTCCAATTTTGAATATGACTTTCCACTTTATCTTTTTTGTGACTTCAGTTTAGCACTCTTGAACTATTTCAATTTAGTACATAACCACTGGATCAGAGAACGCTTCAGTGTTCTAGTGTCTATATTATTCTTATTACGGCAAAAAAAATTACGAATAACCTCGTGAACAGACCCGAATTTTTAATCTTATATCAGTGTATAGGAAATTATATGTCTTCTCGAAATGGCTTCTTACATTTATTAAAAACGTATGACAATGATCATTCTTAAAGAGAGGGTCTTTAAAAAGCACAGAATGTAAAGCTGTAAACACTTGTTAACTTACTCTTCATCGTCTTTCTCGTCCCCGCAATCCTCGCTTCCTTCTTTTGCATTTTTTGCATGTACTTCTTTCTCCTTTGTTCGCTTCTCTGCAGAGAATTTGTGTACATTAGTCATTTTCATATATAAAAAGAAAGAGACCAAACAAACGCACACAGCAGGAAGAAATATTGACCATTCAAAAACATGCATAAGGGAGACAAATACGACCACAAGGACTCAGTAATATATACAGATTATATATATATATAATCAACAACCTCACCAGCCAGGACTCGAACCCTCGACCTTATGCGTGTGACCAGGGATTCAGGGATTGCTACCAACCACGCCACAAGGACACTAAAAAGCCAACCTAGACTTTTGTTATATTTCACACAAAGCCTAATCATCGTGCTTATGGCGCAGTGAACCTCCAATTGGGGATTGCCGTGCCACTTATGTGGTCGGAGTAGCATTTTACAGAATTCAGCATCGAAACACGAGGTTCCATATATATTTCATTAGTTCATATAGCATGCAGATTTCAACATATAATCAACAACCTCGCCAGCCAGGTCGAGAGTTCAAGTCCTGGCTGGTGAGGTTGTTGATTATATGTTGAAGTCCACGTGCTAAATGGACTAATGAAATATATATATATATATATATATATATATATATATATATATATATATATATATATATATATATATATATATATATATATATATATATATATATATATATATATATATATATATATATATATACATATATATATATATATACATTTTTTTTTTCATGAGCCCAATAAAGCACGCAGACTTCTACATATAATCAACATGTAGAAGTCTGCATGCTTTATTGGGCTAATGAAATATATATGGATCCTCGTGTTTCGAAGCCGGATTTGGTAACACGTTACTCTGACCGCCTAAGTGATACTGGTAGTCCCCATTAGAGGTTCACGGCGTCATAAGCTCGTTGAACAGGCTTTGTGTGAAATATAACAGAATCTGGGAGTGCTTTTGTATCCTGGTGATATAATGGTAATGCTCCCTGGTCACAATCATAAGATCGTGAGTTCAAATCCTGGCGGGGTGAGGTGTTGATTATACAGTATATATATATATATATATATATATATATATATATATATATATATATATATATATATATATATATATATATATATATATATATATATATATATCATAAATCTTGATAAAATCTCACAGGGAAAAGGGAAACAATGGAGCACCTTAGCTTTTGTCTTTATTCAAGACATCTTCAGAGGCAACTGAATTACATGGATGGAGAGAGGCTTAAATATATAGGGTGACCTTACTAAACATGAGGTCAGGTCATAATCATGATATCCACTAATCCACACACCAACACCAACACACACACAGAGGAGCTCAAGAGAAAAGGGAGACGTGACTAGTCAAGTTAAGTCAGGTCAAAAATATGGGACCCACTAAATATCTATCTTACATCTAGCTCCAAGGTTTTCAAAGCATTTTTAACCTTGGGCCACTGACAAATAAATTTATGTCACATATTATCAGTTTTGTATTGACCATCACTAAGGTTTATGGAATTTAATTCCCTAATCAGACTAGCTTCAACCAGAAGTCTTTCTGTGACGCATGATAATTTGTACACTTCTAAGCTTTTTTCCCAATCAATAGGATGATTATTTTTCCTAACATGAACGAACAGTGCACTGCTTTCAGATGCTGTTCTGATATTGTACTTGTGCTGTTAAATTCTGAGTTGCAATGCTTTCCCAGTCTGTCCTACATAATTTCCATTACATTTGCTGCATGGAATACAATAAACACTTCCATTTACACTCAAAGTTGGGCTATTCTTGATTAATATATTGGTAATGGTTGAGTCATACTTAAAAACAAAATTAATATTTAATAATTTAAGGGATTGAACTAAAGGGACAAATTCATTGCGATAAGGCTGAGTCAAAATATTCTTAAGTGTAGGAATTTCCCTGGTTTGAGTAGAATGAATGGATTTCTTAGCCCTTTTAAAACAATGATCAACAAACAATGAAGGGTACCCAAGTTTTTGTGAAATGGAACGAATGTGTTTCAGTTCTTCATCAATAAATTCAGCGTCACAAATACGCAAACATCTCAAAAACATAGCAGAAAAAACTGACATTTTGGTAGACTCCAGGTGACACGATAAAAAATGTATGAAACTGTCTACCTGTGTAGGCTTTCTGTACACCTTTAATTTATAGTTATGGCCATTTCTAATGATAAGCATATCAAGAAATGGAAGGGATCCATTTATTTCTCTTTCAATTTTGAATGTAATACTTGGGATAAGATTATTAAGCTTGTCTAAAAATTCCAGTGGGTCACTGTTTCTAGGCCAAAGGCAAAGAACATCATCTACACGCACACACACACACACATATATATATATATATATATATATATATATATATATATATATATATATATATATATATATATATATATATATATATATATATATATATATATATATATATATATACATATATATATAGATATATATATATATATATATATATATACTTCATTTTTAGTCCATATAACACACGGACTTTGAACATATAATCAACGACCTCACCAGCCAAGACTCGAACCCTCGACCTACTGTGTGGGACCAGGGAACGCTACTGACCATGCCACAAAGACACTAAAAACAGTTCTAGACTGTGTTATATTTCACACAAAGCCTGTTCATCGAGCTGATGGCGCCGTGAACCTCTCATTGGGAACTGCCCGTGCCATTTATGTGGACATCAGTAGCATTTTACCCAATCCAGCTGGTATGAAACACAAGGTACCATATATACTTCATTTTTAGTCCATATAACACGCGGACTTTGAACATATAATCAAATTAATTCCGGATTCAGAAGCAAGCCCTAGTCCCAACCCAGTAGGTCGAGGATTCGATCTCCTGGCTGGTGAGGTCGTTGATTATATATATATATATATATATATATATATATATATATATATATATATATATATATATATATATATATATATATATATATATATATATGCTGATAACCACAAGAAAAACATGAAGTTCCCAAGGCTCCGTAATTCACATCATCAGGTGAGCAGACTAAAGAGTAATACTTGAGAAGGCTAATATATACAATAGAGGAGAGTGAGAATCCCTAAAGCGACAGCAGAGGGTCCTATTGCGAGGTTTTCAGAGTTTTAATTATAATGTAAACAATCACAGACCTGCTACGTCTCACATAACGTACCAACCACTGTAATAACAGGAACAACCCGGCCATGGAGAGACTGAGAACCACAATGAACGCTTGCCTGGCCTCGGGTTACTTCCCAACTAAATTCAAAGAGGCCATTATTACCCTAACACCAAAACAAGGAAAGAACCCCGCCGTCCCACTAAACTACAGACTGATCTCCCTCCTCGAAGTGCCTGGAAAAATCCTAGAAAAATCATCAATAACCGTCTGAGAAATCACCTGGAAACAACAAACAGAGTCAACTGCAGACAATTCGAGTTCAGGAAAGGGTAGTCCACCACAACAGCGATAGCCCTGGCATGTGAAAACATAGCCAGAGCCGCGGCGAGTGGTAGACAATGTAATCTAACTCTCCGGGATGTAGCGAAGGCATTTGACAAAGTCTGGCACGACGGTCTAAAATATAAGATCCTCCAACTCGGACTTCCCACCAACATTGAAAAGTTGCTTTGCAACTTTCTTGACGGCAGAAATGCTAGACTGAGGGTAGGACAACACACAGGAGAGACCTTCCCACTCATGAGCGGAGTCCCTCAGGGGAGCGTCCTCTCCCCCACCCTATATATTATCTACACAAGTGACACCCCGCCTCCCACTAAAATAGGTAACGAAGATATTATGTATGCAAATAACATCACTCAAATAACAACACACATCAAGAAAATCACGAGCGTTACAGGTTGATAACAACAGGCGGGAATTAGAAAAGGGGTAAATAATTACGAAAACAATGGAAAATCCAAACTAGTCTCCAGAAATTCACGTGATACCCTTATGCAGAAGAAAACCCATCCATTAGTAACCAATAATACCCAGATAGAATACAAAACAGAGGACACCCTCCTGGGCCTGCATATATCATGGCAGGTTATTCCCATCATGTCCACACCAGGAAGGAAAAGGCAAGAGAGGCTAGAAAACTATACTATGAGCACCACTCAAATATTAAAATTATAGGTGGTCCAAAAATGAAGCCTAAGATTCGTCACAGGTGAAAGATACCCTTGCACCAGAACCACAGCCGAGATACATAGAGACCTGAGAATAAAACCCATCAACCAGCAGCTGCACTTCCTGGCCAGCAGAATCTGGCAAAAGATAGAACGATCAGAGCAGAACTCCTTCAAAGACTCCACCACATAACGACAACAACCATACATGGTTCCCAAAAAGTTACCAAATCTCAAAAGGTCCATTACCACCCCGATCTACACGGCCAGGCAATAGACAACCTCCTAGACCAGCATCCGCCAGTAGGGTCGGCGGAATATGAAATAAGGTCGTTAAACACCCATAAATGGGACAGGGTAGGATGTCTAGTGCCTGTACCGACAGACAATAACTAACCCATGACACAACCCTGACACACTATTAGCTTAGCTAGGCGGTCAGCCCGCCCTCTCTTACCTCTTCCCAAATTTCTTCAATTTCCTAACTATAACTTCCTTCCCCACCTCTAATCGTCTTTCACCCTCCTTTCTCTACACAAAAAAGTGGATCTGTGGCCGACTGTCCGTGTGGTTAATTCAGTCGCCTTTTTGTTTACGACAGGGAGCCGGAATGTTTGGTCAAGCCACACCCTGACATCCCAGTAAACAAACACCTTGACACCCATCACACACACCCGTTACCTCATCAAAACACACCCTGATACACCCCATCACAAATACACACCCAAACACACCCTGACACGCCCCCATCACAAACACCCCATCAAACACACCCTAACACGCCATCACAAACACACACCTGACACACCCATCACACACACCTTTAAACACCCCATCACAAACACACACAACCCCCATCAAACACACCCTGACACACCCCATCACAAACACACACCCTATCGCTTCATCCATCACACGCATGTATAAAGACTTACGGAGAGCGCGGTGTTGGTCCTCCTGACAGTGGTCTCGGCCAGGGTTAGGTGTTGTAGGGACCTGAGCCTCTGACCTGGTGATGGTGGTGCCATCCAGTTCGTGGAGGGCTGGCAGGTTACCAAACCCAAGTCCTGTACCCCCGGTAATTGGTGCACGGTTGCCTGTCAAGTACCTGAAAAAACTGTGCTATAACCTCCATCATATTAATCTTAATTTTGGTGATGATTCTTACTGTACTGTCGGTCTGCGCCTACAGCAGGTCACCCCTTCTGTTGCCTGGGTGTTTTATTGTTATATCTGAATGACGTTTTATGTTAACTGCAAAAAGCAAACTTAAGAATACATTCGTAATGCATATTGGCTATGAAATAGGTACCGGCTACTTAAACTGAAATCTATGTTGCCGACAACAGCTACACAGCGCATATAAAATCGATACAGTTGTGAAAGAATTACCTCGTATATAAATATTTTAATTTCCTTTGAGTTTGTTGTTTCATGAATATCGAGGTGGTTTATTGTTTCGGATCAGAATTGCGGTGCGACTGGGGCATGTTCCGTCACTTAGCCGGGACCTGCCTTGCCAAGAGCTACTCTCCTGCCCTACTCTGTACATAAGAACATGGGAACATAAAAATAGAAAGAACTGCAGCTGGCCTATTGATATCGCTCATGTTTCTGCCCAACCTATATTTGAAGCTTCTTAGTGTGTTCGAGTATATGATAATGTTCGGTAACTTATTCCAGTCATCCACTACTCTATTTTCAAACCAGTTTACCTATCTC